>NC_092235.1:9212467-9260954 GCF_036320965.1 Panulirus ornatus | reverse complement strand
TCCAAACCATTTCAACACACCCTCTTCTGCTCTCTCAACCACACTATTTTAATTACCACACATCACTCTTACCCTTTCATTACTTTCTCGATGAAATCACCTCACATGGCATGTTGTCCTCAAACATTTTTTTTCTAACACATCCACCCTCTCTGCACAACCCTATCTGTAGCCCATGTCTCGCAACCGTTTAACATTGTTGGGAGTACTATTACTTCAAACATACCCATTTCTGCTCTAAAAAATAATATTCTCTCTTTCCAGACATTCTTCACTGCTCTCAGATCCTTTGCCCCTTCCCCCACCCTATGGCTCACTTTTGCTTCCATGGTTCCATTCACTATCAAGTCCACTCCCAGATATCTAAAACACTTTAATTCCTCCAATTTTTCTCCATTCAAGCTTACCTCCTAACAAACTTGTCCCTCAACACTAGTGAACCTAATAACATTGCTTTTATTCACATTTACTCTCAACTTTCTCCATTCACACACTATTCCAAACTCAATCACCAACTTCTGGAGTTTCTAACTCAAATCAGCCACCAGTGCTGTATCATCTGCAAACAACATGTATTGAAGCAAAACTGAATCCTACCATTCACAGCCAATCCCCATACGTTATTCCATGTTTTCTTTTTCTATCTGAACTGCTTCATATGCCCTGGTTCAGATCAGTGACAGAAGTTCACACATTACTTATACAATAAAACACTAATCACATTCATTTTACCCATAGCATGCATCATACTTTCCTGAATGTACAGTACCCCTGAAGCCTCCTTTGCTGAATCTTACATCTCCTAGTTCTCAACAACTATATTGTTCGCTCCACTTCTTACATGCATATCCTTTAAGTGGCCTTTCACTCATTCTCTCAATACCATTTTAGCACTCCTTGGTCAGCCCTCTCAATCAGACCTTTCAATTGCATAAATGATCAAACCTTCAAACACCACATCTTGTCTAATCTTATCCTTTCTTTTGCACTCAAGGCCCAAAATCCACATCAATACAACATTGTTGCAACTGCTATACCTTCAAACATGTCCATCTTTACCCTCACATTTACTTCTACATGCCCTTAGTTTCTCTCACCCTTGACCTACTTCAGCCAACATGGTTCTATCTGCTGCCACATCCACTTCCTGATACCAAAAGCACTCCACTTCCTCTATGTTCTCCCAATCTGAACTTACTCTTAAATATTCTTGTCTCAACCCCCTTGCTGCACCTCATTCCCCTACTTCTGTTTACATTACTCTCATTCTTCTTTCATACACTGATCAAAACTGTGACACCAGTTTCTGAAGCTTCTCTCTCGCATATGCCACTAGAATTATCCCATATGCAAACAACAACTGATTCACACTGCCAGCATACCCCATGACCCTTGCATTTACCTCTCTCATCATCCTGTCGTTAAACAGATATGGTGGCATCAAACAACTTTGACAAAAATCCATCTTCTCCCAAAATATAAAGGAATTCAAGCTGCAACATACCACTGGGTCATAACAAGGCTGTTTGTGATAGTGAAAGAGAAGGAAAACACATGGATTGGTGTGGTAAAATTAGAAAGATGTATATACAGATATTTCAAAGAGAAAAGCCTGGAAACTTTTCAATAATTATGGAAGTGCAAATAATACCAGTTGTTGATTTGCAATGAAGTATTCATGATGAGTATGCTTAAACACATCTATGGTGCTGCTTTTAACTATTCTAATTGGTAAATAATTCCCAATGTCAACAATCCTATTGAAAAAAAATTACCTCATTTGAGGTAAAACTTTTGCCTAAAAGTTTGCACTCATTTCAACAAGTAAAATCAAATGAACCTATCCTTAAGTAGTTTGTTAGATAAAGTTTATCAAGGCCTTTCATACTTTTGAATACTTGCATTACCGCACCTCTTAACCTTTACTTTTGTGAGCTAAATAAATCTAAGTTACTTGGTTAGTTCTGAGAGGATCTTTTTTCTCAATTAGAGATCATGTTGGTGGCTCATCTCTATACTATATTCTATGTCTTTCTTTAAGCAGTGTAACCAAAACTGAATGTAATATTTAAGATGGGGCCACACCAGTGACTTGTAAAGAGTAAGGATTATTTCCCTAGACTTAAATTTGAAACCCCTCCCAATGAACCAAGAATTTTGTTTACCTTTTTTACTGCTTCTGTGCAATACTTACTTGGCTTTAGGTCACCAAAGATGATTATATCTTAAACTTTTTCCTCATTCACCCTTTGTAGCTTTGCATTTATCAATACTAAAATTCATTTGCCACTAGTAAGCCCGGTCCATCAGCCTCTATGTCAGTTTGAAGCTGCAGATGTTCAATTTCTGCTGTAGATGTATTTCACATCTTAAAATCATAAACAAATTTTGATATCTTAAAATGCAGCTTAATACCAATGTCATCAATATGTATGAGAAAGGGAATTGGTCCCAAGACTGATCCCTGAGGCACACCACCTTTCACTCCTAACCATTCTCAATTTCCTAACCATCGATGTACATCCCCAACTTTACCATGTGACTCAACCTTTATTAGTAATTTCTGATGTGGAACTTCATCAAATGCCTTTTGAAAATCTATATAAATGTAATCAACTGCTTTCTTTTCATCATACAAAAAACATCAAGCAGGGGTGTCAGGCAAAAATTATTTTATTGAAAACCAAGCTGAGAATTGTTTATCAAGGGAAGGTCCTCTATGTGGTTTACAGTTTCATCCCATGTGATAGTTTCCCCAAGTTTACCAAATGCATATGTTTGGCTAATTGGGCAATAATTTCCAGGTAGTAAATCATCTTTTTTTGAATATCAATGTTACAATCATTCACCTTCCTCCCTTCTTACTCACACACATGCCTTACTCTTTTGGTAAAAACTCCTTTATATATTTAGTAAATTTTCATTCACTGCATATATTCATAGCACAATCTCCTGGCCATATCTGTTAACTTTATCGTATGGTTTCTCAAGGTCCTTATATATTACTGCCTTAGGCATCCCTTCCATCCCTATAAGGCTCCTGCAGCATTCAGAAAGCTGGCCACATCCACTGGTTGGGACCAAAAGTCATGAAGCGTTATGATGACGTGTGTGCATCTAAGTACAGAAAGTGCAGGACAATTGAGTACTAAGAGCTTAGTGTCTTTTTTATGGTAGTTGCATGGGCATGATGGGTCTTGGGATATGAGGAGATGGTGTTTGTGGTGTTCTAATGATGTCCAGAGCATAAGTAGAAAAGTGTGACTAGAGTTTGTCTGGAGAATGTGGTTTCTTGTTCGTGTATGTCTGGTGGGTTAGGGTTTAAAACTGAGTTGGGAGGTCAGATGTACTTGTCAGGGTACTTCAGTGTTTATGTGTTCTGTCAGTGTTCTATTTGTTTGGGGTAGTGTTAATCTGTGAGAAAAAGCTGCTGAAGCGTGAGACAGGGGGAAGCTTTTTAATTTTACCTGGAGGCTGGTGACTAATTATGGACCAGTTTGGGTGGGAGGGGTCTAGCACTATTGCATGGAATTGGGTGCACAGCATGTTGAAGTGGGTTACTAATGGGAGGATCTTTGTTTCATTGTGAAGGTTTAAAGGGTTTATAAATGCTAAGCAGCCAGTGACTGTTCCGAGCTCATTTGTATATGATGCTGAGGGATCCTTCTTCTTGTTCTTAAATGCCACATGAAAAAATATAAACAACTCCGGAATACTATTGAAGTGAAAGTACTGAAGAAGTTTCATTAGAAATTGAAGGGAATAAAAGAAGTGAGTTTGGTGAATAGGTTGGTGAATGCTTGCTTTCTGTATATTTTCCAAACAAGGGAAAACTTTAAATTCTTTATTTCTATATCAAAGAGTAAATATGTATTCTTTCATCTATTGCATAAGTAAACTTTTGTGGACTGTTTCTGTTTTCTAACTACTTATTAGCCTACAAAACACCTTAATTTCCTGAAGAAATCTGCAACAGAGTGAAGAAATGCTACTGGAACAATCATCAGGCTCCTTGCCAACTTTTCACATGATCAGTAAATGCCCTGATTCTGTCATACTGAATTTCTCCTGTCCACCTGTAAGAGAATAAAAAAGATTTATCATCAATTTTGTAGTATATGAGCTAATCAGTGCATCCCATCTTTTAACTATGATATCAAGGATAACAACATGCTGAGAAATATGCCCTTCATATAATTACTAGTAAGGAGCAAAAGCCTAGTTTTACTGCCAATATGTAACTTAGATTCAAACATGAAGTGGGTATATAGAGTAAAAAGGTGAAAGATGCAAAACACTGAAACTAGTATTACATGTTCATGAATCACTTTAACAGGTTGGTTGTTTGGGTATTTGGGCTTCAGACCGAACAACTGCCATGGTCAATAAGGTGATCAAGGTTAAGATATAAGCACCACCTAAACAAATTTGTAACACATTTTTCAGGTGTTAAAAATAATTCTGAGGCCACATACATTCTCACTATTTATATGGTCCATGTTTAATGGGACAAACTCCCAGGAAAGAACCCTCATTTGGGAGCACAAGTTGCCAGATAGCTTAGGATTCATGAGGGGGGGGGTGACATTTAAACTACATTTATCTCCACTGTAAAACCAGAGTAATTGACCAAATGAAACCATTTTGTATAACACCACTTCCAGAATAATGTAAATGGATTGGCTTATAAGCCAAGCACTGGAGAATCTAAGGCTATTCAGCACTCTTAATACAATTTAGAATATTCTATCTTAGAAATTCATATTAACCCAAACAAATGACCAATTACAGTTTTGATAAACCAAGAGGGGAAAACAAAAAGTATGAGAGAGAATACAGCCTACATGTGTTCGTCTGAGAACTTGAGCTTTATAATGTAAATGAACCACTGAAATATCAAAAATATCAAAATCCAAGTAAGAATTTTTCATTTCTGACATTTTAAATGTATATTTATTTATTTATTTTGCTTTTTCGCTGTCTCCCGCGTTTGCGAGGTAGCGCAAGGAAACAGACGAAAGAAATGGCCAAACCCACCCACATACACATGTATATACATACACGTCCACACACGCAAATATACATACCTATACATCTCAATGTACACATATATATACACACACAGACATGTACATATATACACATGTACATAATTCATACTGTCTACCTTTATTCCCATCACCACCTTGCCACACATGGAATAACATCCCCCTCCCCCCTCATGTGTGCGAGGTAGCGCTATGAAAAGACAACAAAGGCCCCATTCACTCACACTCAGTCTCTAGCTGTCATGTAATAATGCCCGAAACCACAGCTACCTTTCCAAATCCAGG
Organism: Panulirus ornatus; assembly: GCF_036320965.1. Taxonomy (NCBI): domain Eukaryota; kingdom Metazoa; phylum Arthropoda; class Malacostraca; order Decapoda; family Palinuridae; genus Panulirus; species Panulirus ornatus. Next base: position 9,255,621 of record NC_092235.1, on the reverse strand, counting down.
CCCCACACAACTTTCCATGGCTTACCCCAGATGCTTCACATGCCCTGATTCAATCCATTGACAGCATGTCGACCCCGGTACACCACATCGATCCAATTCACTCTATTCCTTGCCCGCCTTTCACCCTCCTGCATGTTCAGGCCCCGATCACTCAAAATCTTTTTCACTCCATCTTTCCACCTCCAATTTGGTCTCCCACTTCTCCTCGTTCCCTCCACCTCCGACACACATATCCTCTTGGTCAATGTTTCCTCACTCGTTCTCTCCATGTGCCCAAACCATTTCAAAACACCCTCTTCTGCTCTCTCAACCACGCTCTTTTTATTTCCACACATCTCTCTTACCCTTACATTACTTACTCGATCAAACCACCTCACACCACATATTGTCCTCAAACATCTCATTTCCAGCACATCCACCCTCCTGCGCACAACTCTATCCATAGCCCACGCCTCACAACCATACAACATTGCTGGAACCACTATTCCTTCAAACATACTCATTTTTGCTTTCCGAGATAATGTTCTCAACTTCCAAACATTCTTCAAGGCTCCCAGGATTTTCGCCCCCTCCCCAACCCTATGATTCACTTCCGCTTCCATGGTTCCATCCGCTGCCAGATCCACTCCCACATATCTAAAACACTTCACTTCCTCCAGTTTTTCTCCATTCAAACTTACCTCCCAACTGACTTGACCCTCAACCCTACTGTACCTAATATTATTACCTTGCTCTTATTCACATTTACTCTTAACTTTCTTCTTTCACACACTTTACCAAACTCAGTCACCAGCTTTTGCAGTTTCTCACATGAATCAGCCACCAGTGCTGTATCATCAGCGAACAACAACTGACTCACTTCCCAAGCTCTCTCATCCACAACAGACTGCATACTTGCCCCTCTTTCCAAAACTCTTGCATTCACCTCCCTAACAACCCCATCCATAAACAAATTAAACTACCATGGAGACATCACACACCCCTGCCGCAAACCTACATTCACTGAGAACCAATCACTTTCCTCTCTTCCTACACGTACACATGCCTTACATCCTCGATAAAAACTTTTCACTGCTTCTAACAACTTGCCTCCCACACCATATATTCTTAGTACCTTCCACAGAGCATCTCTATCAACTCTATCATATGCCATCTCCAGATCCATAAATGCTACATACAAATCCATTTGCTTTTCTAAGTATTTCTCACACACATTCTTCAAAGCAAACACCTGATCCACACATCCTCTACCACCTCTGAAACCACACTGCTCTTCCCCAGTCTGATGCTCTGTACATGCCTTCACCCTCTCAATCAATACTCTCCCATATAATTTACCAGGAATACTCAACAAACTTATACCTCTGTAATTTGAGCACTCACTCTTATCCCCTTTGCCTTTGTACAATGGCACTATGCAAGCATTCCGCCAATGCTCAGGCACCTCACCATGAATCATACATACATTAAATAACCTTACCAACCAGTCAACAATACAGTCGCCACCTTTTTTAATAAATTCCACTGCAATACCATCCAAACCTGCTGCCTTGCCAGCTTTTATCTTCCGCAAAGCTTTTACTACCTCTTCTCTGTTTACCAAATCATTTTCCCTAACCCTCTCACTTTGCACACCACCTCGACCAAAACACCCTATATCTGCCACTCTAACATCAAACACATTCAACAAACCTTCAAAATACTCACAAAGTACACACTGATAATTTGCCTCATATAAATTCACATTATATTGACTTTTGTAATTATTCATTTGATATCATACATGAGCCTTCTCTGTTATACCCATACACACATATTTTCATACATGCTTGCCATCACCCAAGTGAGCAAGGTAGTATCAAGAACAGATGACAGCCTTAGAGGGAAAATTCCTCACTTGGCTCCTTGCTCTGTTCCTTCTTTTGGAAAGTAATATAGGAAGGGAGGATTCCCAGCCACCCACTCCCGCCCCAATCAGTCACCTTCTATGACACACAGGGAATATGTGGGCAGTATTTTTTTCCTCTATACCCAAGGATAACTCATAAACACTACCTCACCATAATTTCCGTCATGGTTATCGACTTGTAGGAATAAAGGGATATGTTACAGAGTACATACACAACAGCATGAGTCACAAAACCCTCTGCTTCCTTGGGGCTAGCCCATAAGACTGTAAGTTAAGCCTTATCATATGCACAACCCCAATTTTTCACCGTGAAATATTATTTCATAGATCTCGAAATTCACAGAAAGCCCTGTGGGAAAATGAGGCTGCAAGATCCAGTGGGCTGTGATGCTTAGGGGATTCATGTCCATTTCCTGATTTGTGTCTGCTTAATTGTACAGAACTTTCTACATCATCATATAGCATTTTTATACCTTTGTAAACTACTGGTATTCCCTGTTTCCTTGTTTAGTACAACCAGCCCCCACCCATACACTTATACAATACTTCTATACACCAAGTATCTTCTTTTAGTTTATTTTCATAAATGCTCGCCATTTTCCGTGTAAATGAGGTAAGTACTAAATTTCAATCAAGATGAGCAATGAAATTTATTTGAAGGAATTTTTGAATGCACTAGTTTCACACTGAATCATGAAGTTGTTTCCTATAAATTCATAGAGTAAATTTGCTTTAACCCTTTAACTGTGGTTGTCCTAAGATTTGTAGTACAGTAAACGCTCAATTTAACGGACTAACATGGGGGGGGTTTGTCTGTAAATGCCAAAAGTCCATTAAATTGAATGTAACCTATTTCTGTGCCACATCTAAATTTGCATGCTTTCCTTTAACTCTATCACTGTATGGTTTAATGAGTGGTACGACAGTTGGGTGGGGGGCACCCGGAAGTGTGGGAATGCTCGCTGGCTAGTTGGAGACAAGAGTCAGACTGAGATAGAGGTGATGCTACCACTCTCCTGTGAAAGGATACTTCTTTATAATAAAGTGAGGATGGACTAACCTGCTTTCATTGCACCTCTTACATGGCGCAGAGAAGGATTTGAGCCCACATGGAAAAATCTCAAGTTATTGCAAGGCTGCTCACCTTCTTCAGGAGATGGGGCACACCCAAGGAAATTACCTCGGCCATGGGAACCAATATAGACAGCAAGGAGATGGAAGTTTTCTACAAAAAATGGGGACTCATGTCCCACATCTCCTCAGCCCACTTCCCCTAGTCCGATGGATGCAAAAAAAACTGCGGTAAAGGTAGCCAAACAGGTACTGAGGGGCAATATGGGTGGTGGAAGTAGCCTGCACAACAGCAAAGCAACTCAGGCTATGCTCCAATATCTCAACACCCATAAGAGAGGGGGATAAGTCACCCACATAGCTGGCAGCAGGAAGACAGTTGCCAGATGGTGTCACAGCGCCCCGACAACATTATCTGATAAACCATCAATGGAGAACTGCTTTGTAAAACAGGAAGCAGGCCATATCAGAGAGCCAGGCTGGCATGCAGGGTGGCCCATCGCTTTGAAGGTGTAGGACAGGTTGGGTGTGGTAGTGGAGGTGAAGCTTCATAGACAATACTCAGTGAAGCTGGATGGCAGTGGTTGCTTGTCTTTGTGAAACCGATGTCACCACTGCCTCTGGGTTTTGCTGATCCCAAGACACCTGTGGTTCAAGGGGAGTACCCACCAGCAGCAGCTTCTCCCCCAATTGTGGCAGCAACCAGCCTCAGGTGCCAACACCACTGTGTGAGACATCTGCCTGCACACTTGCAAGATCATGTTTGTGGTGGCTCTTGTGAAGAGTTGAACACATTAATTTGTGATGCCATTTTTATTCTGCTCACATTTAAAGGAAGCATATTGTTGCTGAGCAGTAAGTAATTTGTGTGTATATTTGCCATATACCTTGTCGAATATCAATTTCATTCTCTTTTTTTTGTTGTTTTTAGTTTTGATTTTGATTTTGTTATAATAAATGTCACATTTAGTTAACAAAATCTTATGAGGGAGTGTAGAGTTTAGTGTGTGATACGATAATTGGGTGGCAGGCGCCCGGCAGCATGGGAACGCTCACCGGGCAGTTGGAGGCAGGAGTCATTACCAAGATAAAGGTGATACCATCCTTCCCCAGTGAAGGGATACTTCTTTATAAAAAAAGTAAGGGCTGCTTTCATTGTACCTCTTACAATCACATGATGCCATTTTGAATTGTAAGGATTACAAAATTATCTAATACATAAAGTAAAAATTTTGAAATAACAGAAACACACTATATATACAAGCTGATCCCACAACAGCTTGAGGCAGACTGAGACTGAAACAAAGTGAGTCTACCCTAAGCAACCAAAACAAGTTCAACATGAACTGCACATGGTGTGGCATATGAGATTTTTTAATTTTTTTAGATTATCATCAATTTGTCTGTTTAATCCGAAATCTGTCATATTGAGGTCCCTCAAATCGAAGGTTTATTGTACACTGTGCTGGATTTTTTTTTTTTTTTGCCGCTGTCTCCTGCGTTTGCGAGGTAGCGCAAGGAAATAGACGAAAGAAATGGCCCAACCCACCCCCATACACATGTATATACATACATCCACACACGCAAATATACATACCTACACAGCTTTCCATGGTTTACCCCAGACGCTTCACATGCCCTGATTCAATCCACTGACAGCACGTCAACTCCGGTATACCACATCAATCCAATTCACTCTATTCCTTGCCCTCCTTTCACCCTCCTGCATGTTCAGGCCCCGATCACACAAAATCTTTTTCACTCCATCTTTCCACCTCCAATTTGGTCTCCCACTTCTCCTCGTTCCCTCCACCTCCGACACATATATCCTCTTGGTCAATCTTTCCTCACTCATTCTCTCCATGTGCCCAAACCATTTCAAAACACCCTCTTCTGCTCTCTCAACCACGGTCTTTTTATTACCACACATCTCTCTTACCCTTACGTTACTTACTCGATCAAACCACCTCACACCACACATTGTCCTCAAACATCTCATTTCCAGCACATCCATCCTCTTGCGCACAACTCTATCCATAGCCCACGCCTCGCAACCATACAACATTGTTGGAACCACTATTCCTTCAAACATACCCATTTTTGCTTTCCGAGATAATGTTCTCGACTTCCATACATTCTTCAACGCTCCCAGGATTTTTGCCCCCTCCCCAACCCTATGATCCACTTCCGCTTCCATGGTTCCATCCGCTGCCAGATCCACTCCCAGATATCCAAAACACTTTATTTCCTCCAGTTTTTCTCCATTCAAACTTACCTCCCAATTGACTTGACCCTCAACCCTACTGTACCTAATAACCTTGCTCTTATTCACATTTACTCTTAACTTTCTTCTTTCATACACTTTACCAAACTCAGTCACCAGCTTCTGCAGTTTCTCACATGAATCAGCCACCAGCGCTGTATCATCAGCGAACAACAACTGACTCACTTCCCAAGCTCTCTCATCCACAACAGACTTCATACTTGCCCCTCTTTCCAAAACTCTTGCATTCACCTCCCTAACAACCCCATCCATAAACAAATTAAACAACCATGGAGACATCACACACCCCTGCCGCAAACCTACATTCACTGAGAACCAATCACTCTCCTCTCTTCCTACACGTACACATGCCTTACATCCTCGATAAAAACTTTTCACTGCTTCAAACAACTTGCCTCCCACACCATATATTCTTAATACCTTCCACAGAGCATCTCTATCAACTCTATCATATGCCTTCTCCAGATCCATAAATGCTACATACAAATCCATTTGCTTTTCTAAGTATTTCTCACATACATTCTTCAAAGCAAACACCTGATCCACACATCCTCTACCACTTCTGAAACCACACTGCTCTTCCCCAATCTGATGCTCTGTACATGCCTTCACCCTCTCAATCAATACCCTCCCGTATAATTTACCAGGAATACTCAACAAACTTATACCTCTGTAATTTGAGCACTCACTCTTATCCCCTTTGCCTTTGTACAATGGCACTATGCATGCATTCTGCCAATGCTCAGGCACCTCACCATGAGTCATACATACATTAAAATAACCTTACCAACCAGTCAATAATACAGTCACCCCCTTTGCTAATAAATTCAACTGCAATACCATCCAAACCTGCTGCCTTGCCGGCTTTCATCTTCCGCAAAGCTTTTACTACCTTTTCTCTGTTTACCAAATCATTTTCCCTAACCCTCTCACTTTGCACACCACCTCGACCAACATTCAACAAACCTTCAAAATACTCACTCCATCTCCTTCTCACATCACCACTACTTGTTATCACCTCCCCATTTGCGCCCTTCACTGAAGTTCCCATTTGCTTCCTTGTCTTACGCACTTTATTTACCTCCTTCCAGAACATCTTTCTATTCTCCCTAAAATTTAATGATACTCTCTCACCCCAACTCTCATTTGCCCTCTTTTTCACCTCTTGCACCTTTCTCTTGACCTCCTGTCTCTTTCTTTTATACACCTCCCACTCAATTGCATTTTTTCCCTGCAAAAATCATCCAAATGCCTCTCTCTTCTCTTTCACTAATAATCTTACTTCTTCATCCCACCACTCACTACCCTTTCTAATCAACCCACCTCCACCACTCTTCTCATGCCACAAGCATCTTTTGCGCAATCCATCACTGATTCCCTAAATACATCCCATTCCTCCCCCACTCCCCTTACTTCCATTGTTCTCACCTTTTTCCATTCTGTACTCAGTCTCTCCTGGTACTTCCTCACACAAGTCTCCTTCCCAAGCTCACTTACTCTCACCACCCTCTTCACCCCAACATTCACTCTTCTTTTCTGAAAACCCATACAAATCTTCACCTTAGCCACCACAAGATAATGATCAGACATCCCTCCAGTTGCACCTCTCAGCACATTAACATCCAAAAGTCTCTCTTTCGCGCACCTGTCAATTAACACGTAATCCAATAACGCTCTCTGGCCATCTCTCCTACTTACATACGTAAACTTATGTATATCTCGCTTTTTAAACCAGGTATTCCCAATCACCAGTCCTTTTTCAGCACATAAATCTACAAGCTCTTCACCATTTCCATTTACAACACTGAACACCCCATGTATACCAATTATTCCCTCAACTGCCACATTACTCACCTTTGCATTCAAATCACCCATCAATATAACCCGGTCTCGTGCATCAAAACCACTAACACACTCATTCAGCTGCTCCCAAAACACTTGCCTCTCATGATCTTTCTTCTCATGCCCAGGTGCATATGCACCAATAATCACCCATCTCTCTCCATCAACTTTCAGTTTTACCCACATTAATCGAGAATTTACTTTCTTACATTCTATCACATACTCCCACAACTCCTGTTTCAGGAGTACTGCTACTCCTTCCCTTGCTCTTGTCCTCTCACTAACCCCTGACTTTACTCCCAAGACATTGTGCTGGATATATTCAAATATTCTCTAAAAAATACTTTTGTAATTTTGTTATAAAGATTACCAAGAACTTAATTTTCTAAATAAAATGACATGCAACTAAACTAGTGAAAATGACTTACGTCTTCTATGTGTACTCAGCTGCAAGACCCATGAGGTATGCTAGGTGTTATCCAGTGAGGCAGGTATTTTTGAAAGCACTTTTACAACAATTACATATAATTACTTAGGAAGTTTATCACTAACATCTACTATTTTCTCTCAAATCCTTAGAAATTATCATATCATTTATATATCATACTGAATTGCCATCTCCCACGTTTGCGAGGTACCACAAGGAAACAGAAGAGAAATGGTCCAACCCACCTACATACACATATACATACATAAATGCCCATACACGCATATATACATACATGGTGGAAAGGACCACAATTTTGCACGTGATCAAGTATATTCCTATGAGTCCATGGGGAAAATGAAACACCATAAGTTCCTAAGTGCACTTTCGTGCAATAATCACATCATCAGGGGAGACACAATAGAGAAATATAACATTCAGTTCATATATAACGAAGAGACGTAGCTAGGACGCTATTTGGTAAACATGCAATTCTCCAAGACAGACAATGAGCGTATCATAAACCATTATGTGGACAAGAAGGTGAATTGTTTACAAATCTTATCGACAATAAAGTTATCCAATTTATATGGACCGTCACTAATATTATGATTATAATTCTTTTACTATTTAATAATAGAAAATTCAATAATGTTTCTCGTGGTACTGGAGTTAGAGTTAATAACTGAGGTGGCTTTACTCCAGTCAATACAATGATCATAGTTTTTAACATGATTAAACAAGGCATTTGATTCTTGTCCCATTCTTATACTATATTGATGTTGCTTAAGTCTAACAGAAAGATCCTTACCAGTCTGCCCAACATGAAACTTATAACAATTTCTACATGGCACTTTACAGATGCACCTAGGAGAATTTTCTGGTAAGTTCCTGATTAAGATAATCTTTATAGTATTATTACTGCTGAAGGCAACATTTACTTTAAAGGACTGAAGCAACATGGGAAGTAAAGTAAAATTATTATCAAAAGGGAGAACTAAAAGATTCTTGATGTCAATGGGAGGTTTGGGCTCAACTCAATAAAATGATTCCTTTGCTAACTTAAGGGATTTATCAATGAAAGATCTAGGGTACTTTAACTTATATCCAATATATCTTCTCAAACTCATCATCAATATACTCTGGACTGCAAATATGTAATGCCCTAAGGAACATAGATTGAAATGATGATAATTTAACTCTGTCATGTTGAGATGAGTAATAATGGATATATGAGCATACATATGCTAAACATTTAAGTTTAGCATACGCAGAAAACATACCAATGTATGGTCAGGCAATGCATCTTGTAAAGTAGGCATATGAAGAATTTAATGCTAATACCTTGAGCCATGTATGCAACAGATTTAACCAGTTACAATCCTAAATCAAAGTCCAGTTACAAAATTTCAGATCAATCAGTCAACTTTGAAGCTTTGCTTATGCATAACAGACAAGGATGTCAAATGGACTGATTTTCTCTTCTAAATATTCACACACCTAAGTGCATTACGTGAAGGGAGTAGAGAGGAATGGGATGTATTAAGGGAAGCAGTGATGACTTGTGCAAAAGATGCATGTGGCATGAGAAAGGTGGGAGGTGGGCAGATTAGAAAGGGTAGTGAGTGGTGGGAAGAAGACGTAAGATTGCTATTGAAAGAGAAGAAAGAGGTGTTTGAACAATTTTTGCAGGGAAGTAGTGCAAATGACTGGGAGATGTATAAAAGAAAGAGGCAGGATCTCAGGAGAAAGGTGAGAAGGTGGTGACTGAGTTTGGTAAAGTGTGTGAAAGAAGAAAGCTGAGAGTAAATGTGAATAAGAGCAAGGTTATTAGGTACAGTAAGGTTGACGTGAAAAAGAGGGCAAATGAGAATTGGGGTGAGAGAGTATCATTAAATTTTAGGGAGAATAAAAAGATGTTTTGGAAGGAGGTAAATAAAGTGCATAAGACAAGAGAACAGATGAAAACATCGGTGAAGGGGGCAAATGGGGAGGTAATAACATGTAATGATGAAGTGAGAAGATGTAGTGAGTATCTTGAAGGTTTGCTGAATGTGTTTGATGATAGAGTGGCAGATATAGGGTGTTTTTGTCGGTGTGGTGTGCAAGGTGAGAGGGTCAAGGAGAATGGTTTGGTAAACAGAGAAGAGGTAAAGAAAGCTTCATGGAAGATAAAAACTGGCTAGGCAGCAGGTTTGAATGTTATTGCAGTAGAATTTATTAAAAAAGGGGGTGACTGTGTTGTTAATTGGTTCCTAAGGATATTCAATGTATGTATGACTCATGGTGAAGTGCCTGAGGATTGGTAGAATGCATGCATAGTGCCACAGTACAACGGCAAAGGGGATAAAGGTGAGTGTTCAAATTACAGAGGCATAAGTCTGTTGAGTATTCCTGGGAAATTACATAGGAGGGTATTGATTAAGAGGGTAAAGGCATGTATAAAGCATCAGATGGGAGAAGAGCAGTGTGGTTTCAGAAGTGGACCAGGTATTTGCTTTGAAGAATGTATGCGAGAAATACTTAGAAAAGCAAATGGATTTGTATGTAGCATTTACGGATCTAGAGAAGGCATATGATAGGGTGGATAGAGATGCTTTGTGGAAGGTATTAAGAGTATATGGTGTGGGAGGTAAGCTGCTAGAAGCAGTGAAAAGTTTTTACCAATAATAAAGGCATGTATACAAGTAGGAAGAGAGGAAAGTGACTGGCTCCCAGTGAATGTCAGTTTGTGGCAAGGGTGTGTGATGTTTCCATGTTTGTTTAATTTGTTTATGGATGGAGGGTTTAAAGAAATGAATGCAAGAGTTTAGGAGAGAGGGGAAAGTATGTAGTCTGTTGTGGATGAGAGGGCTTGGGAAGTGAGTCAGCTGTTGTTCGTTGATGGTACAGTGCTGGTGGCTGATTCAAGTAAGGAACTGCAGAAGTTGGTGACTGAGTTTGGTAAAGTGTGTGAAACAAGTTGAGAGTAAATGTGAATAAGAGCAAGCTTATTAGATTCAGTAGGGTTGAGGGACAAGTTAATTAGGAGGTAAGTTTGAATGGAGAAAAACTGGAGGAAGTGAAGTGTTTTAGATATCTGGGAGTGGACCTAGCAGCAGATGGAACCATGGAAGCAGAAGTGAGTCACAAGGTGGGGGAGGGGGCAAAGGTTCTGGGAGCGTTGAAGAATGTGTGGAAGGCAAGAACGTTATCTCGGAAAGCAAAAATGGGTATGTTTGAAGGAATAGTGGCTCCAACAATGTTATAGGGTTAGGAGGCATGGGCTATAGATAGGGTTGTGTTCAGGAGAGTGGATGTGTTGGAAATGAAATGTTTTAGGACAATATGTGGTATGAGGTGGTTTGATTAAGTAGTGAAATGGTAAGAGAGATGTGTGGTAATAAAAAGAGTGTGGTTGAAAGCAGAAGAGGGCATGCTGAAATGGTTTGGACACATGGAGAGAATGAGTGTGGAAAGATTGACAAAGGGGTGACAAAGAGGATATATGTGTCAGAGGTGGAGGGAACAAGGAGAGGCGGGAGACCAAATTGGAGGTGGAAGGATGAAGTGAAAAAGATTTTGAGCTATCGGGGCCTGAACATACATGAGGGTGAAAGGCGTGTAAAGAATAGAGTGAATAGGAACAATGTGGTATACTGGGGTTGATGAGCTGTCAATGGATTGAACCAGGGCATGTGAAGCATCTGGGGTAAACCATGGAAAGATCTGTGGGGCTTGGATGTGGAAAGGGTGCTGTGGTTTCAGTGCATTAGACATGACAGCTAGAGACTGAGTATGAATGAATGTGGCCTTTTTTGTTTTTTCATGGCACTACCTTGCTGGAGGGGGGATGTGGGGATGCTATTTCATGTGTAGCGGGGTGAGGACAGGAATGGATGAAGGCAGCAAGTATGGATATGTATATGTGTATGTATGTATATGTCTGTATATGTATACGTATGTATATGTGTGTGTATGGGCATTTATGTACATACATGTGTATGTGGGTGGGGTGGGCCATTCCTCGTCTGTTTCCTTGTGCTAAGTCGCTGATGCAGAAGATGGTGATTAAGTATAATAGATATAAATAAATAATAAGTGTATTACCTCACTTTGAAGCACCTTCATAGTTTCACAGCCTTATTTCTTTCATTCAGGTATATGCATATGAAAATCACTCAAGTTTAATAAAAATCAGCATAAAAAAGTCTAAGGACTACAGCTCATGTTGAGATATACTCCATTAGGGAAACAGTTTTTAAAATAAACAAATACCTGGGGATAGGGGAGAAAGAATACTTCCCACGCATTCCTCACGTGTCGTAGAAGGTGACTTTAGGCGACGGAGTGGGGAGCTAAAAGCCCTCCCCTCCCTGTATTTTAACTTTCAAAAATGGGGAAACAGAAGAAGGAGTCACGCGGGGAGTGCTCATCCTCCTCGATGGCTCAGATTGGGGTGTCTAAATGTGTGTGGATGTAACCAAGATGAGAAAAAAGGAGAGATAGGTAGTATGTTTGAGGAAAGAAACCTGGATGTTTTGGTTCTGAGTGAAACAATGCTCAAGGGTAAAGTGGAAGAGTGGTTTGGGAATGTCTTGGGAGTAAAGTCAGGGGTTAGTGAGAGGACGAGAGCAAGGGAAGGAGTAGCACTACTCCTGAAACAGGAGTTGTGGGAGTATGTGATAGAATGTAAGAAAGTAAATTCTAGATTGATATGGGTAAAACTGAAAGTGGATGGAGAGAGATGGGTATTTATTGGTGCATATGCACCTGGGCATGAGAAGAAAGATCATGAGAGGCAAGTGTTTTGTGAGCAGCTGTGAGTGTGTTAGTGGTTTTGATGCACGAGACCGGGTTATAGTGATGGGTGATTTGAATGCAAAGGTGAGTAATGTGGCAGTTGAGGGAATAATTGGTATACATGGGGTGTTCAGTGTTGTAAATGGAAATGGTGAAGAGCTTGTAGATTTATGTGCTGAAAAAGGACTGGTGATTGGGAATACCTGGTTAAAAAAGCGAGATATACATAAGTATACGCATGTAAGTAGGAGAGATGGCCAGAGAGCGTTATTGGATTACGTGTTAATTGACAGGCGCGCGAAAGAGAGACTTTTGGATGTTCATGTGCTGAGAGGTGCAACTGGAGGGATGTCTGATCATTATCTTGTGGAGGCTAAGGTGAAGATTTGTATGGGTTTTCAGAAAAGAAGAATGAATGTTGGGGTGAAGAGGGTGGTGAGAGTAAGTGAGCTTGGGAAGGAGACTTGTGTGAGGAAGTACCAGGAGAGACTGAGTACAGAATGGAAAAAGGTGAGAACAATGGAAGTAAGGGGAGTGGGGGAGGAATGGGATGTATTTAGGGAATCAGTGATGGATTGCGCAAAAGATGCTTGTAGCATGAGAAGAGTGGGAGGTGGGTTCATCAGAAAGGGTAGTGAGTGGTGGGATGAAGAAGTAAGATTATTAGTGAAAGAGAAGAGAGAGGCATTTGGATGATTTTTGCAGGGAAAAAATGCAATTGAGTGGGAGATGTATAAAAGAAAGAGACAGGAGGTCAAGAGAAAGGTGCAAGAGGTGAAAAAGAGGGCAAATGAGAGTTGGGGTGAGAGAGTATCGTTAAATTTTAGGGAGAATAAAAAGATGTTCTGGAAGGAGGTAAATAAAGTGCGTAAGACAAGGGAGCAAATGGGAACTTCAGTGAAGGGCGCAAATGGGGAGGTGATAACAAGTAGTGGGGATGTGAGAAGGAGATGGAGTGAGTATTTTGAAGGTTTGTTGAATGTGTTTGATGATAGAGTGGCAGATATAGGGTGCCTTGGTGGAGGTGGTGTGCAAAGTGAGAGGGTTAGGGAAAATGATTTGGTAAACAGAGAAGAGGTAGTAAAAGCTTTGCGGATGATGAAAGCCGGCAAGGCAGCAGGTTTGGATGGTATTGCAGTGGAATTTATTAAAAAAGGGGGTGACTGTATTATTGACTGGTTGGTAAGGTTATTTAATGTATGTATGACTCATGGTGAGGTGCCTGAGGATTGGCGGAATGCGTGCATAGTGCCATTGTACAAAGGCAAAGGGGATAAGAGTGAGTGCTCAAATTACAGAGGTATAAGTTTGTTGAGTATTCCTGGTAAATCATATGGGAGGGTATTGATTGAGAGGGTGAAGGCATGTACAGAGCATCAGATTGGGGAAGAGCAGTGCGGTTTCAGAAGTGGTAGAGGATGTGTGGATCAGGTGTTTGCTTTGAAGAATGTATGTGAGAAATACTTAGAAAAGCAAATGGATTTGTATGTAGCATTTATGGATCTGGAGAAGGCATATGATAGAGTTGATAGAGATGCTCTGTGGAAGGTATTAAGAATATATGGTGTGGGAGGCAAGTTGTTAGAAGCAGTGAAAAGTTTTTATCGAGGATGTAAGGCATGTGTACGTGTAGGAAGAGAGGAAAGTGATTGGTTCTCAGTGAATGTAGGTTTGCAGCAGGGGTGTGTGATGTCTCCATGGTTGTTTAATTTGTTTATGGATGGGGTTGTTAGGGAGGTAAATGCAAGAGTCCTGGAAAGAGGGGCAAGTATGAAGTCTGTTGGGGATGAGAGAGCTTGGGAAGTGAGTCAGTTGTTGTTCGCTGATGATACAGCGCTGGTGGCTGATTCATGTGAGAAACTGCAGAAGCTGGTGACTGAGTTTGGTAAAGTGTGTGGAAGAAGAAAGTTAAGAGTAAATGTGAATAAGAGCAAGGTTATTAGGTACAGTAGGGTTGAGGGTCAAGTCAATTGGGAGGTGAGTTTGAATGGAGAAAAACTGGAGGAAGTGAAGTGTTTTAGATATCTGGGAGTGGATCTGTCAGCGGATGGAACCATGGAAGCGGAAGTGGATCATAGGGTGGGGGAGGGGGCGAAAATCCTGGGAGCCTTGAAAAATGTGTGGAAGTCGAGAACATTATCTCGGAAAGCAAAAATGGGTATGTTTGAAGGAATAGTGGTTCCAACAATGTTGTATGGTTGCGAGGCGTGGGCTATGGATAGAGTTGTGCGCAGGAGGATGGATGTGCTGGAAATGAGATGTTTGAGGACAATGTGTGGTGTGAGGTGGTTTGATCGAGTAAGTAACGTAAGGGTAAGAGAGATGTGTGGAAATAAAAAGAGCGTGGTTGAGAGAGCAGAAGAGGGTGTTTTGAAATGGTTTGGCCACATGGAGAGAATGAGTGAGGAAAGATTGACCAAGAGGATATATGTGTCGGAGGTGGAGGGAACGAGGAGAAGAGGGAGACCAAATTGGAGGTGGAAAGATGGAGTGAAAAAGATTTTGTGTGATCGGGGCCTGAACATGCAGGAGGGTGTAAGGAGGGCAAGGAATAGAGTGAATTGGAGCGATGTGGTATACAGGGGTTGACGTGCTGTCAGTGGAGTGAATCAAGGCATGTGAAGCGTCTGGGGTAAACCATGGAAAGCTGTGTAGGTATGTATATTTGCGTGTGTGGACATGTGTATGTACATGTGTATGGGGGGGGTTGGGCCATTTCTTTCGTCTGTTTCCTTGCGCTACCTCGCAAAGCGGGAGACAGCGACAAAGTATAAAAAAAAAAAAAAAAAAAAAAAAAAGTTTGTTGAGTATTCCTGGTAAATTACATGGGAGGGCATTGATTGAGAGGGTGAAGGCATGTACAGAGCATCAGATTGGGGAAGAGCAGTGTGGTTTCAGAAGTGGTAGAGGATGTGTGGATCAGGTGTTTGCTTTGAAGAATGTATGTGAGAAATACTTAGAAAAGCAAATGGATTCGTATGTAGCATTTATGGATCTGGAGAAGGCATATGATAGAGTTGATAGAGATGCTCTGTGGAAGGTATTAAGAATATATGGTGTGGGAGGCAAGTTGTTAGAAGCAGTGAAAAGTTTTTATCGAGGATATATGGCATGTGTACGTGTAGGAAGAGAGGAAAGTGATTGGTTCTCAGTGAATGTAGGTTTGCGGCAGGGGTGTGTGATGTCTCCATGGTTGTTTAATTTGTTTATGGATGGGGTTGTTAGGGAGGTAAATGCAAGAGTTTTGGAAAGAGGGGCAAGTATGAAGTCTGTTGGGGATGAGAGAGCTTGGGAAGTGAGTCAGTTGTTGTTCGCTGATGATACAGCGCTGGTGGCTGATTCATGTGAGAAACTGCAGAAGCTGGTGACTTAGTTTGGTAAAGTGTGTGAAAGAAGAAAGTTAAGAGTAAATGTGAATAAGAGCAAGGTTATTAGGTACAGTAGGGTTGAGGGTCAAGTCAATTGGGAGGTAAGTTTGAATGGAGAAAAACTGGAGGAAGTGAAGTGTTTTAGATATCTGGGAGTGGATCTGGCAGCGGATGGAACCATGGAAGCGGAAGTGGATCATAGGGTGGGGGAGGGGGCGAAAATCCTGGGAGCCTTGAAGAATGTGTGGAAGTCAAAAACATTATCTCGGAAAGCAAAAATGGGTATGTTTGAAGGAATAGTGGTTCCAACAATGTTGTATGGTTGCGAGGCGTGGGCTATGGATAGAGTTGTGCGCAGGAGGATGGATGTGCTGGAAATGAGATGTTTGAGGACAATGTGTGGTGTGAGGTGGTTTGATCGAGTAAGTAACATAAGGGTAAGAGAGATGTGTGGAAATAAAAAGAGCGTGGTTGAGAGAGCGGAAGAGGGTGTTTTGAAATGGTTTGGGCACATGGAGAGAATGAGTGAGGAAAGATTGACCTAGAGGATATATGTGTCGGAGGTGGAGGGAATGAGGAGAAGTGGGAGACCAAATTGGAGGTGGAAAGATGGAGTGAAAAAGATTTTGTGTGATCGGGGCCTGAACATGCAGAGGGTGAAAGGAGGGCAAGGAATAGAGTGAATTGGAGCGATGTGGTATACCGGGGTTGACGTGCTGTCAGTGGATTGAATCAGGGCATGTGAAGCGTCTGGGGTAAACCATGGAAAGCTTTGTAGGTATGTATATTTGCGTGTGTGGACGTATGTATATACATGTGTATGGGGGTGGGTTGGGCCATTTCTTTTCGTCTGTTTCCTTGCGCTACCTCGCAAACTCGGGAGACAGCGACAAAAAAAAAAATATGTAAGTAGGAGAGATGGCCAGAAAGCGTTGTTGGATTACGTGTTAATTAATAGACGCACGATAGAGAGTCTTTTGGATGTTAATGTGCTGAGAGGTGCAACTGGAGGGATGTCTGATCATTATCTTGTGAAGGCGAAAGTGAAGATTTGTAGAGGTTTTCAGAAAACAAGAGAGAATGCTGGGATGAAGAGAGTGATGAGAGTAAATGAGCTTGGGAAGGAGACTTGTGTGAGGAAGTACCAGGAGAGACTGAGTACAGAATGGAAAAAGGTGAGAACAAAGGACGTAAGGGGAGTGGGGGGAGAATGGAATGCATTTCGGGAAGCAGTGATGGCTTGCGCAAAAGATGCTTGTGGCATGAGGAGCGTGGGAGGTTTGCAGATTAGAAAGGGTAGCGAGTGGTGGGATGAAGAAGTAAGATTATCAGTGAAAGAGACGAGAGAGGCATTTGGATGATTTTTGCAGGGTAATAATGCAAAAGACTGAGAGATGTATACAAGAAAGAGACAGGAGGTCAAGAGAAAGATGCAAGATGTGAAAAAGAGAGCAAATGAGAGTTGGGGTGAGAGAGTATCATTAAATTTTAGGGAGAATAAAAAGATGTTCTGGAAGGAGGTAAATAAAGTGCGTAAGACAGGGGAACAAATGGGAACATCAGTGAAGGGGGCAAATTGGGAGGTGATAACAAGTAGTGGTGATGTGAGAAGGAGATGGAGTGAGTATTTTGAAGGTTTGTTGAATGTGTTTGATGATAGAGTGGCAGATACAGGCTGTTTTGGTCGAGGTGGTGGGCAAAGTGAGAGGGTTAGAAAGAATGATTTGGTTAACAGAGAAGAGGTAGTAATAGCTTTGTGGAAGATGAAAGCCGGCAAGGCAGCAGGTTTGAATGGTTTTGCAGTGGAATTTATTAAAAAAGGGGGTGACTGTATTGTTGACTGGTTGGTAAGGTTATTTAATGTATGTATGACTCATGGTGAGGTGCCTGAGGATTGGCGGAATGCTTGCATAGTGCCATTGTACAAAGGCAAACGGGATAAGAGTGAGTGCTCAAATTACAGAGGTATAAGTTTGTTGAGTATTCCTGGTAAATTATATGGGAGGGTATTGATTGAGAGGGTGAAGGCATATACAAAGCATCAGATTGGGTAAGAGCAGCGTGGTTTCAGAAGTGGTAGAGGATGTGTGGATATGGTGTTGGCTTTGAAGAATGTATGTGAGAAATACTTAGAAAAGCAAATGGATCTGTATGTAGCATTTATGGATCTGGCGAAGGCATATGATAGAGTTGATAGAGATGCTCTGTGGAAGGTATTAAGAATATATGGTGTGGGAGGCAAGTTGTTAGAAGCAGTGAAAAGTTTTTATCGAGGATGTGAGGCATGTGTACGTGTAGGAAGTGAGGAAAGTGATTGGTTCTCAGTGAATGTTGGTTTGCGGCAGAGGTGCGTGATGTCTCCAGGGTTGTTTAATTTGTTTATGGATGGGGTTGTTAGGGAGGTGAATGCAAGAGTTTTGGAAAGAGGGGCAAGTATGTGGTCTGTTGTGAATGAGAAAGCTTGGGAAGTGAGTCAGTTGTTGTTTGCTGATGATACAGTGCTGGTGGCTGATTCGGGTGAGAAACTGCAGAAGCTTGTGACTGAATTTGGTAAACTGTGTGAAAGAAGAATCCTGAGAGTAAATGTGAATAAGAGCAAGGTTATTAGGTACAGTAGGGTTGTGGGACAAGTCAACTGGGAGGTAAGTTTGAATGGAGAAAAACTGGAGGAAGTGAAGTGTTTTAGATATCTGGGAGTGGATTTGGCAGCGGATGGAACCATGGAAGCAGAAGTGAATCATAGAGTGGGGGAGGGGGTGAAAGTTCTGGGAATGTTGAAGAATGTGTGGAAGTTGAGAACGTTATCTTGGAAAGCAAAAACGGGGATGTTTGAAGGAATAGTGGTTCCAACAATGATATATGGTTGCAAGGCGTGGGCTATAGATAGAGTTGTGTGGAGGAGGGTGGATGTGCTGGAAATGAGATGTTTGAGGACAATATGTGGTGTGAGATGGTTTGATCGAATAAGTAATGAAATGGTAAGAGAGATGTGTGGTAATAAAAAGAGTGTGGTTGAGGGAGCAGAAGAGGGTGTTTTGAAATGGTTTGGTCACATGGAGAGAATGAGTGAGGAAAGATTGACAAAGAGGATGTATATATGTGTCTGAGGTGGAGAGAATGAGGAGAAGTGGGAGACCAAATTGGAGTTGGAAAGATGGAGTGAAAAAGATTTTGAGTGATCGGGGCCTGAACATGCAGGAGGGTGAAAGGCGTGCAAGGAATAGAGTGAATTGGAACAAAGTGGGATACTGGGGTTGACGTGCTGTCAATGGATTGAACCAGGGCATGTGAAGCGTCTGGGGTAAACCATGGAAAGTTCTGTGGGGTCTGGATGTGGAGAGGGAGCTGTGGTTTCGGTGCATTATACATGACAGCTAGAGACTGTGAACGAATGGGGCCTTTGTTGTCTTTTCCTAGCACTACCTTGCGCAGAAGCGGGGGGAGGGGTTGTTATTTCATGGGTGGCGGGGTGGTGATAGGAATGAATAACGGCAGACAGTATGAATTATGTACATGTATATATATGTATATGTCTGTGTGTGTATACGTTGAGATGTATATTTATGTATATGTGCATGTGTGGACGTATATGTATATACATGTGTATGTGGGTGGGTGGGCCATTCTTTCGTCTGTTTCCTTACGCTACTTCACTAACGTGGGAGACAGCAACAAATTATGATAAATAAAATATGAATAACCTGAGGTGTACAGGGGTTTTGTTTTATGGACAATCTGAGAGCCTTGCTGCCTTCAAGAAAACACTTCACTGAGATTGCCTTCTGCCAGTGACCTATAAGGATAATGCCCTAAGCAGCTACGATCGCCGCACTGGAGAACCCCATTACACTTGTATACCCATTGCACATCACCTTCTTTAGTCAGCTATCCTTTTCCCATTATGCCAATAAATGGCTAGTGTGAAGTCAATAATAACCTTGCACCCAATCAAATCTAGCTTTTTCATGACATCCATAACCATTCATCCATTATATCTACACATTCTTCCATAATATATTCTCACTAAACACAACACTAAATTATATCAGACTAAAGGTGATATGATAATATATCCCAATGACCATCCAGACTAACTTTGTAATTCCATTCCCTTTACATACATTCCTTCCACCCATCCCCACCAATTTCCTCTTTCTCTCTTCTCCCATATACCATATACAACCATATAAACACCCCTCTCAATTCATTCCATTCACCTCCACCATATTAAATCCCTTCTCTTAATTACTATAAAACACATCAAATACACTTACTCATACTCTCACTATCATCCCCTCTAAAATTCTCCAAATTAATTCATACACCCATATAAACATCCATTCCATAAAAAAACCCCCCACCCCCCCCCAAACCCAAAAATACAAAAAACTTACAACAAAAATATTTTTTTATTTATATAATATATAATATAAAATTAAGGGATGTGATGAAAATGTTGAGACAGATGGTTGATGGAGAGTGCTCAGAGTAAATGGAAATGGAATTTATCTTGTAGATGTCTGTGCAGAGAGGGGTGTATTCCTTGGAAACATCTTTTTTCAGCATACGTTGATCCACAGATATACATGAATGAGAAACGATGGAAGAGAAGATGAAATTGGAAAGACAGATGGTTAATGGAGAGTGCTTAGAGTAAATGGGAATGGAATCTATCTTGTGGATGTTTGTGCAGAGAAGGTTTTATTCCTTGCAAACACCTTTTGTCAGCATTAGTTGATCCACAGACATACATGGATGAGAAATGATGGAAGAGAAGAACAGAAGGGTTTGACTATGTGGCATTGGATGAAAGAATGAGAAAGACTGTGCTAGATATTAGAGTTGTGAGAGGGTGTCTTTGAGATTCTGACCATTTTGCAGTTCTTATGATATGAGGATCAGGGAGAAGTATTAGTGCAGTGTAAGGAAGAATGGAGAGATGGAAGTGTTAGCAAGAGAGAGAAAATAAATCAGAGAGAATGCAAAGAATGAAACAAGGGGGACAGAAAGTTTAGATGAAAGTGCAGTAACTGTAGGGATGAAGTCATTAGTGAATATGTTTAAAATGTTTATAGAAAGACTTTTAACATTAAAGGTTGTAGAATCAATAAGTGAATACAAGGTTGTGAGTTACAGGAATAAATGATAGATGAATGAGATAAGAAATGTTGTGGGAGAGAAAAAATGGCACATAGAAGATGACTCAAAAGTTCAGCAGAGGATGAAGAAAGAATATATGTTAGTGGAATGTTAGAAAGCTGGAAGAGGAAAACAAAGAAAGAGTATATCAAGATTTTGGAAGAAAGTTGAGTGAAAAGTTTTGGGAAAATAAGAAACTGTGCAGGAAGGAGGTGAAAAAGGAAAAAGGTGGAAGTAAAAGTAGAAATGTAAATATGAGAAGAAAGAGGAGTTGCTGAAAAAAGGAGGAAAAGAAAGGAAGATAGAAAGAGTATCTTGAAGAACTAACGAAAGAGGAAGAAGGTGAGGCAGCAGTTGTTACTTGCACAAGTATGGATGATGGAAGGAAAAGGATACAAGTGCAGTGGTCTACTGCAAGAAGGGAGGTAAAAAGGGCAATACTGAGGATGAAGCTAGGAAAGGCATTAGCGATGGATGGGATTATTGCTGAGTATCTTGAAGAACTAATGAAAGAGGGAGAAGGTGAGGCAGCAGTTGTTACTTGCACAAGTATGGATTATGGAAGGAAAAGGATACAAGTGCAGTGGCCTACTGCAAGAAGGGAGGTAAAAAGGGCAATACTGAGGATGAAGCTAGGAAAGGCATTAGCGATGGATGGGATTATTGCTGAATTGCTAAAGTATGGATGGGAAAGTGTGATAGACTGGATGCATTTGATATCTAATCTACAATGGAAACAGAAGCTTGTGCCTGTGGATTGGGTAAAAGCTGTTACTGTGCCTTTATTTAAAGGAAAAGATGTTAAGAATGTATGCAGAAATTATAGGGAAGTAAGTCTGTTAAGTATGCAGGAAAAGGGTATGCAAGAGTATTGATAGAAGTGACTAATTGCAGAATAAAAGAGGTGCAAGGGGGGGGGTTTAAGAAATGTAGGGGATGTGTGGATCAGATTTTTGCAGATAGAGTGAAGTGGAAAGGTATCAGCAAAAGGTAAAAAACTGTATGCAGCTTTTGTGGACATGGAGAAAGCATGTGAGAGTCAAGTGGAATGCTTTATGAAGTGTGTTGAGGATATATGAGATAGGGGGTCGAATGTTGGATAATATGAAAGCCTTCTATGGAGAAGCAAATGGATGCTTAAGAGTGGATGGAGGATTTAGCAAATGTTTTGGTAAATGTGGATGTGAAGCAGGGCTATGTGATGTCACCATGGCTTTATAACATATATACAGATGAAGTGATTAGAGATGAAAGCAAAAGCAGGGAAAGAGGGTGGAGAGACAGAGTGTGGTAATAAGGTATGGTGGCTAGTGGCAAGCCTGTTTTTGGATGATACTGTGTTGTTAGCCAAGAGTAAAGTGAGTTGCAAAAGATTGTAAGTGTGTTTCATGATGTGTGTATGTATAAATGATTGAAGGTAAATATGAGGTAAAGTAATGGTGTCTAAAAGAAAACAGAGTGAAAGTACAGATTTTGTAAGCTCTAAAGAGTGTGCAAAGTGAGAGGGTTAGGGAGAATGATTTCTTAAACAGAGGAGAGGTAGTGAAAGCTCTGCGGAAGATGAAAGCCGGCGGGTTTGGATGGTATTGCAGTGGAATCTATTAAAAAGGGGGTGACTGTGTTGTTGGACTGGTTGGTAAGGTTATTTAATGTATGTATGACTCATGGTGAGGTGCCTGAGGATTGGCGGAATGCTTGCATAGTGCCATTGTACAAAGGTAAAGGGGGTAAAAGTGAGTGTTCAAATTACAGAGTATAAGTTTGTTGAGTATTCGGGGGAAATTATATGGGAGGGTATTGATTAAGAAGGTGAAGGCATGTACAAAGCATC
This sequence comes from Panulirus ornatus, assembly GCF_036320965.1. Classification (NCBI taxonomy): domain Eukaryota; kingdom Metazoa; phylum Arthropoda; class Malacostraca; order Decapoda; family Palinuridae; genus Panulirus; species Panulirus ornatus. The sequence goes on along the minus strand of NC_092235.1, from coordinate 9,232,968 downwards.
AGATTGGGTAAGAGCAGCGTGGTTTCAGAAGTGGTAGAGGATGTGTGGATATGGTGTTGGCTCTGAAGAATGTATGTGAGAAATACTTAGAAAAGCAAATGGATCTGTATGTAGCATTTATGGATCTGGCGAAGGCATATGATAGAGTTGATAGAGATGCTCTGTGGAAGGTATTAAGAATATATGGTGTGGGAGGCAAGTTGTTAGAAGCAGTGAAAAGTTTTTATCGAGGATGTGAGGCATGTGTACGTGTAGGAAGTGAGGAAAGTGATTGGTTCTCAGTGAATGTTGGTTTGCGGCAGAGGTGCGTGATGTCTCCAGGGTTGTTTAATTTGTTTATGGATGGGGTTGTTAGGGAGGTGAATGCAAGAGTTTTGGAAAGAGGGGCAAGTATGTGGTCTGTTGTGAATGAGAAAGCTTGGGAAGTGAGTCAGTTGTTGTTTGCTGATGATACAGTGCTGGTGGCTGATTCGGGTGAGAAACTGCAGAAGCTTGTGACTGAATTTGGTAAACTGTGTGAAAGAAGAATCCTGAGAGTAAATGTGAATAAGAGCAAGGTTATTAGGTACAGTAGGGTTGTGGGACAAGTCAACTGGGAGGTAAGTTTGAATGGAGAAAAACTGGAGGAAGTGAAGTGTTTTAGATATCTGGGAGTGGATTTGGCAGCGGATGGAACCATGGAAGCAGAAGTGAATCATAGAGTGGGGGAGGGGGTGAAAGTTCTGGGAATGTTGAAGAATGTGTGGAAGTTGAGAACGTTATCTTGGAAAGCAAAAACGGGGATGTTTGAAGGAATAGTGGTTCCAACAATGATATATGGTTGCAAGGCGTGGGCTATAGATAGAGTTGTGTGGAGGAGGGTGGATGTGCTGGAAATGAGATGTTTGAGGACAATATGTGGTGTGAGATGGTTTGATCGAATAAGTAATGAAATGGTAAGAGAGATGTGTGGTAATAAAAAGAGTGTGGTTGAGGGAGCAGAAGAGGGTGTTTTGAAATGGTTTGGTCACATGGAGAGAATGAGTGAGGAAAGATTGACAAAGAGGATGTATATATGTGTCTGAGGTGGAGAGAATGAGGAGAAGTGGGAGACCAAATTGGAGTTGGAAAGATGGAGTGAAAAAGATTTTGAGTGATCGGGGCCTGAACATGCAGGAGGGTGAAAGGCGTGCAAGGAATAGAGTGAATTGGAACAAAGTGGGATACTGGGGTTGACGTGCTGTCAATGGATTGAACCAGGGCATGTGAAGCGTCTGGGGTAAACCATGGAAAGTTCTGTGGGGTCTGGATGTGGAGAGGGAGCTGTGGTTTCGGTGCATTATACATGACAGCTAGAGACTGTGAACGAATGGGGCCTTTGTTGTCTTTTCCTAGCACTACCTTGCGCAGAAGCGGGGGGAGGGGTTGTTATTTCATGGGTGGCGGGGTGGTGATAGGAATGAATAACGGCAGACAGTATGAATTATGTACATGAGTATATATGTATATGTCTGTGTGTGTATACGTTGAGATGTATATTTATGTATATGTGCATGTGTGGACGTATATGTATATACATGTGTATGTGGGTGGGTGGGCCATTCTTTCGTCTGTTTCCTTACGCTACTTCACTAACGTGGGAGACAGCAACAAATTATGATAAATAAAATATGAATAACCTGAGGTGTACAGAGGTTTTAGTTTTATGGACAATCTGAGAGCCTTGCTGCCTTCAAGAAACACTTCACTGAGATTGCCTTCTGCCAGTGACCTATCAAGGATAATGCACTAGCAGCTACGAAGCAGCACTGGAGTTCACCAGGTATACAGGGAAGTAAAAGGGATATGCAACTGAGGGTGATGGCTTTGAATGTTAACTGGATGCCTAGATATGCGACTGAGGGTGATGGCTCTGAATGTTAACTGGACACCTAGATATGCGACTGAGGGTGATGGCTCTGAATGTTAAATGGATGCCTGCTGAGAGTAAAAGGAGGAAGTTTGTGGAGAAATTTAAAATTCATAGTTTGGATGTGCTGAAGATTGGGGTGTATTAGTGAAAATGGAAATTAAAGCAAGTTGTGGGAGGGCATGGAAAGAGGACTAGTATGGACAGGAATAAATGAAAATCATCTGGGAAGAGGGAGAGAGAGAGAAATGTGTAACTGTGCTATCAGTGCTATCACCAAGAGCTTGGATGGAATGGATCAAGAATAATGTGGTTGAAAGGAGAGACTGGTACGTGATTATATGCATTTGAATATGAAGACTGTATGAGATAGGGATGAAAAGAAGCATTTCTGGAGGAATTTGGATGACTGTATAAATGTGTCTATGAATGTGAATGTGGGATGTGATGAAAATGTTGAGACAGATGGTTGATGGAGAGTGCTCAGAGTAAATGGAAATGGAATTTATCTTGTAGATGTCTGTGCAGAGAGGGGTGTATTCCTTGGAAACATCTTTTTTCAGCATACGTTGATCCACAGATATACATGAATGAGAAACGATGGAAGAGAAGATGAAATTGGAAAGACAGATGGTTAATGGAGAGTGCTTAGAGTAAATGGGAATGGAATCTATCTTGTGGATGTTTGTGCAGAGAAGGTTTTATTCCTTGCAAACACCTTTTGTCAGCATTAGTTGATCCACAGACATACATGGATGAGAAATGATGGAAGAGAAGAACAGAAGGGTTTGACTATGTGGCATTGGATGAAAGAATGAGAAAGACTGTGCTAGATATTAGAGTTGTGAGAGGGTGTCTTTGAGATTCTGACCATTTTGCAGTTCTTATGATATGAGGATCAGGGAGAAGTATTAGTGCAGTGTAAGGAAGAATGGAGAGATGGAAGTGTTAGCAAGAGAGAGAAAATAAATCAGAGAGAATGCAAAGAATGAAACAAGGGGGACAGAAAGTTTAGATGAAAGTGCAGTAACTGTAGGGATGAAGTCATTAGTGAATATGTTTAAAATGTTTATAGAAAGACTTTTAACATTAAAGGTTGTAGAATCAATAAGTGAATACAAGGTTGTGAGTTACAGGAATAAATGATAGATGAATGAGATAAGAAATGTTGTGGGAGAGAAAAAATGGCACATAGAAGATGACTCAAAAGTTCAGCAGAGGATGAAGAAAGAATATATGTTAGTGGAATGTTAGAAAGCTGGAAGAGGAAAACAAAGAAAGAGTATATCAAGATTTTGGAAGAAAGTTGAGTGAAAAGTTTTGGGAAAATAAGAAACTGTGCAGGAAGGAGGTGAAAAAGGAAAAAGGTGGAAGTAAAAGTAGAAATGTAAATATGAGAAGAAAGAGGAGTTGCTGAAAAAAGGAGGAAAAGAAAGGAAGATAGAAAGAGTATCTTGAAGAACTAACGAAAGAGGAAGAAGGTGAGGCAGCAGTTGTTACTTGCACAAGTATGGATGATGGAAGGAAAAGGATACAAGTGCAGTGGTCTACTGCAAGAAGGGAGGTAAAAAGGGCAATACTGAGGATGAAGCTAGGAAAGGCATTAGCGATGGATGGGATTATTGCTGAGTATCTTGAAGAACTAATGAAAGAGGGAGAAGGTGAGGCAGCAGTTGTTACTTGCACAAGTATGGATTATGGAAGGAAAAGGATACAAGTGCAGTGGCCTACTGCAAGAAGGGAGGTAAAAAGGGCAATACTGAGGATGAAGCTAGGAAAGGCATTAGCGATGGATGGGATTATTGCTGAATTGCTAAAGTATGGATGGGAAAGTGTGATAGACTGGATGCATTTGATATCTAATCTACAATGGAAACAGAAGCTTGTGCCTGTGGATTGGGTAAAAGCTGTTACTGTGCCTTTATTTAAAGGAAAAGATGTTAAGAATGTATGCAGAAATTATAGGGAAGTAAGTCTGTTAAGTATGCCAGGAAAAGGGTATGCAAGAGTATTGATAGAAGTGACTAATTGCAGAATAAAAGAGGTGCAAGGGGGGGGGTTTAAGAAATGTAGGGGATGTGTGGATCAGATTTTTGCAGATAGAGTGAAAGTGGAAAGGTATCCAGCAAAAGGTAAAAAACTGTATGCAGCTTTTGTGGACATGGAGAAAGCATGTGAGAGTCAAGTGGAATGCTTTATGAAGTGTGTTGAGGATATATGAGATAGGGGGTCGAATGTTGGATAATATGAAAGCCTTCTATGGAGAAGCAAATGGATGCTTAAGAGTGGATGGAGGATTTAGCAAATGTTTTGGTAAATGTGGATGTGAAGCAGGGCTATGTGATGTCACCATGGCTTTATAACATATATACAGATGAAGTGATTAGAGATGAAAGCAAAAGCAGGGAAAGAGGGTGGAGAGACAGAGTGTGGTAATAAGGTATGGTGGCTAGTGGCAAGCCTGTTTTTGGATGATACTGTGTTGTTAGCCAAGAGTAAAGTGGAGTTGCAAAAGATTGTAAGTGTGTTTCATGATGTGTGTATGTATAAATGATTGAAGGTAAATATGAGGTAAAGTAATGGTGTCTAAAAGAAAACAGAGTGAAAGTACAGCTTTTGTAAAGCTCTAAAGAGTGTGCAAAGTGAGAGGGTTAGGGAGAATGATTTCTTAAACAGAGGAGAGGTAGTGAAAGCTCTGCGGAAGATGAAAGCCGGCGGGTTTGGATGGTATTGCAGTGGAATCTATTAAAAAGGGGGTGACTGTGTTGTTGACTGGTTGGTGAGGATATCTAATGTATGTATGGCTCATGGTGAAAAGCCTGAGGATTGGCAGGATGCATGCATAGTGCCATTGTACAAAGGTAAAGGGGGTAAAAGTGAGTGTTCAAATTACAGAAGTATAAGTTTGTTGAGTATTCCGGGGAAATTATATGGGAGGGTATTGATTAAGAAGGTGAAGGCATGTACAGAGCATAAGATTGGGGAAGAGCAGTGTGGTTTCAGAAGTGGTAGAGGATGTGTGGATCAGGTGTTTGCTTTGAAGAATGTATGAGAAATACTTAGAAAAACAAATGGATTTGTATGTAGCATTTATGGATCTGGAGAAGGCATATAATAAAGTTGATAGGGATGCTCTGTGGAAGGTATTAAGAATATATGGTGTGGGAGGCAGGTTGCTAGAAGCAGTGAAAAGTTTTAATCGAGGATGTAAGGCATGTGTGCGAGTAGGAAGAGAGGAAAAAATTGGTTCTCAGTGAATGTTGGTTTGCGGCAGGGGTGTGTGATGGCTCTATGGTTGTTCAATTTGTTTATGGATGGGGTTGTTAGAGAGGTGAATGCAAGAGTTTTGGAAAGAGGGGCAAGTATGCAGTCTCTTGTGATTGAGAGGGCTTGGGAAGTGAGTCAGTTGTTGTTCGCTGATGATACAGCGATGGTGGCTGATTCGGGTGAGAAACTGCAGAAGCTGGTGACTGAGTTTGGTAAAGTTTGTGAAAGAAGGAAGCTGAGAGTAAATGTAAATAAGAGCAAGGTTATTAGGTACAGTAGGGTTGAGGGACAAGTCAATTGGGAGGTAAGTTTGAATGGAGAAAAACTGGAGGAAGTGAAGTGTTTTAGATATCTGGGAGTGGATTTGGCAGCGCATAAAACCATGGAAGCGGAAGTGAGTCACAGGGTGGGGGAGGGGGCAAAAGTTCTGGGAGCATTGAAAAATGTGTGGAAGTCGAGAACATAATCTCAGAGAGCAAAAATGGGTATGTTTGAAGGATTAGTGGTTCCAACAACGTTATATGGTTGTGAGGCGTGGGCTATAGATAGGGTTGTGTGGAGGAGAGTGGATGTGTTGGAAATGAGATGTTTGAGGACAATATGTGGTGTGAGGTGGTTTGATCGAGTAAGTAATGAAAGGGTAAAAAAGACATGTGGTAATAAAAAGAGTGTGACTGAGAGAGCAGAAGAGGGTGTATTGATATGGTTTGGTCACATGGAGAGAATGAGTGAGGAAAGACTGGCAAAGAGGATATATGTGTCAGAGGTGGAAGGAATGAGAAGTGGGAGACCAAATTGGAGGTGGAAGGATGGAGTGATAAAGATTCTGAGCGATCAGGGCCTGAACATGCAGGAGGGTGAAAGGCGTGCAAGGAATAGAGTGAATTGGAACAATGTGGTATATCAGGGTCGACGTGCTGTCAATGGATTGAACCAGGGCATCTGAAGCATCTGGGGTAAACCTTGGAAAGTTTAGAAGGGCCTTAATGTGGAAAAGGAGCTGTGGTTTTGGTGCATTATACATGACAGCTAGAGACTGAGAGTGAATGAATGTGGCCTTTGCTGTCTTTTCCGAGCGCTACCTTGTGCACGTTTGGGGGGTGGGGGTTTTCATTTCATGTGTGGTGGGGTGGTGATGGGAATAAAAAGAGGCAGCAAGTATGAATTATGTACATGTATATATATGTATATGTCTGTGTATGTATATATATGTATACGTTGAAATGTATAGGTATGTATATGTGCGTGTGTGGACATGTATGTATATACATGTGTATGAGGGTGGGTTGGGCCATTCTTTTGTCTGTTTCCTTGCACTACCGCGCTAATGCAGAAGACAGCGACAAAGTATAATAAATAAATATAAATTGTGGAGTGGTAGAGTGGGTGAAACATAATACTCTGAGGTGGTTTGCATACATGGAAAGAATGCAAGATGATGAGTTTACAAGGAGAATGTACAACAGAACAATTAAAGAGGATGGTGTAACTTGGAGAAATAGGGTGGAACAATTGTAGGAGAGAACTCATGGAAGAAAGCATGGAATGGTGCATGCAAGGAGGCATGGAAGGAGAGGAATAAGTGGAGACTTCTGCTATCACCACCCCCTTTAATGGGAATTCCCAAAGGGAATGAGCATCAGAGATATAGATAGATGTTTTGTAAATTACAGTAATCAGAAAGTTTGAAGAAGACTTCTCACTAGTGCTGTGTGATGTATAACAACCAACAGAGTTTGAAAAGAACTTCCCACAAGCCAAACTGTGTTCAGTGTGTGGACATTATAAATACACTAAAGAAAGTTCACTAAAGGTATGCCCCCACAAAAAATTAAGCACTTGCATTAGCTAATGTCCTAATTCACAGAAATCTGTACAGTATGCTATCTGTCTAGGCCAACTATGTACATGAATTCAAATTTTCCATCATGCAACACACCTGAGCTAAAGCACTTACGGAGGAAAATGTTTTCCTAATCTGCAAATTCATGCAAACAAATACCTTAAAATCTAGTCAGGTTATCACTTCCACATGGGGTAATTATGGAGCAACTATGAAGTTTCTACTGTATACTGTTCTTTGCTATTGAGCCAATAAGAATGTCTCAAGACACAGAGATACAAGGGTAATGACATAACAACCACAATACACTATATGTAGTAGTGGGACATAAATATGAAACTTACTTGCCATCTGTTTTGAAGTGTGAGCCAACAATGAAACCTTGTGCCTTGAGAAATTTATGGACGTTGTCTATAGTTATTCCTGAGCCTATCAATACTGGAAGGTCAACATTATTCACAACATCTGAAACAAGATGAGTGCAATATAATTAATTTGACAGCCAATGTATTAATAATGAAAAGCCAAAAGGAAACAATTCTAAGATTTGTTGACAATTAGATTTAAGGTTAAGACCAAGAGGTAAAGTGAGATTCTAAAGTGAATTATCCATATACAATATACTTATTCCTATTGAACAGCAGGGCACTTGACATTCAACTTCTATATTTCTAAATATATTCATTACTTACCACCTACATGGTGGTAATAATACAACTTTTCTGTTACTTTTGAATATCAATCTATCATTCCATTTGGAAATTTTTTTCATTTCTTTATTTCCTGTACACTCCATGATAGAATTTCCAAATCATGCCTGCTGTTTAAGGATTAAATCAGCAATTACTGTATGAACTCTACCTATGAGTGAAAAAAGTCACCATGCATGGAACATTACTAGTCTTTAAGTAAAAGCAATGGCATACAATACAACTAAATGAAAACTAATGGGATAAGATTTTTTTTAACAAGAATGACAAAAAACAGACACAAGAAACAAATTGGATCATTGCATCATATACTGTAGGTCAGATAACGAACAAAAGCCAACATATCCATAAAATTTTTGGTATTTCTTTTTTCAAGCATTAGTGAAGTTGTGCCAGGAACTGACAAAGTACAGCCTCACTTGCTCACATCCACTCCCCAGCCATCGTGTACAATGCACTGAAACAAAAGCACACTATCGACAGCCAAGCCACACACACCTTCCTGTGGTTTCCCCAATCACTTTGTAAGCCTTGGTTTAGCCCACTAACAGCAAGCAATCCATGGAATACAACATCATCCCAATTCTCTGCATGCTAGGCATTCCTCTTACCCTCCTGCATGTTTAGGCTTCTATATAACTCAGAGTCTCTTTCACTCCATCCTACCATCTCCCTTTTCAGTCTGCAATACCCCTTGATCCATCCACTTCTGACATGTATATCTTGTTCACCAGTCTCTTTTCATTCATCCTCTCCATATATCCAAGCAACATCAACACACCCTTCTCAGATCTCTTAATCATTCTCTACTTACTATTACACTTCTCTCTTACACCATCATTCCTCACACAATAATCTCTCCTCACAACAACAACGCACTGTCCTCAGTCATTTAATTTCCAACACATCTGGATACCTTCTTCCACTCTTTTTCACTTATGACTTAAAACTCACACACACATAGCATCACAGAGAGAGACCTCTCTTTCTGTACACTTCTTAATGTGCCAATATCTTTTACCCCCCTCATCCATCCTAAGGTTCATTTCACCTCCCATGCCTCCATTTGCTGCCAAGTCCAACCTCAGGTCTCTTAAGCATTCCACTTCCTACGTGTTCTCTGCATTTAAACTCATACTCAAACTAACCTGTCTTGCCAATCTGCTAAACCTCATCTTACCCTTAATCACATCAACTCTCAATGTCCTTCTTTCACACTCTCCCAAACTTAGATACCAGCTTCTACAGTTTCTCTTTTGAGTCTGCCTCAAGAGCCATGTCATTTGCAAACAGCAACAGACCCACCTCCACAGGTCCCTCACTCCCAGGATACAGCAGACCCCTCGCTCTCTCCAAGACCTCACAATCCACCTCCCTCACCAACCCAACCAGAAACAGATTGAACCTCTTGTGATATCATACATCCTTGACAAAGATCCACCTTCACTTCAAATCATTCATCCTCCTCCCTTTCTTTCTGAACAAAAGTCTTAGTCTCTCAATCAAAACTACTCACTACATTGAGTACCTTTCCTCCTATACCATATATCAGCAGAATCTTCCACAAGACATCTCTATCAACCCTACTACATGTCTCCTTCAGATCCATGAATGCCAAATAAAAATTTCCCTTTTTCTCCAGGTATTTCAAACATAAAGAAAAACAAAAAAGAGTCCATGAAGATTTTGGAAGAAAGTCCAGTGAAAAGTTTAGGGAAAATAAAAAATTGTATGGGAAGGAGGTGAAAAAGGAAAGAGGTGGATATGAGAGTGGAAATGTTAATGTGAGAAATAAGGATGGAGATTTGCTGCAGCAAAAGGAGAAAATAAAAGGAAGATAGAAAGAGCATTTTGGAGAACTAACAAATGTGGGAAAATGTGAGGCAGCAGTTGTTTCATAGATGGGTATGAAGGATAGAAGAAAGAGGATACAAGTCCAAGGGCCTATAGCAAGAAGGGAGGTAAAATGGCAATAATAAGGATGAAGGTAGGAAAGGCACCTGGAGTGGATGGGATTACAGCTGAAATGCTGAGGTATGAAGGGAAAAGTGTGATAGACTGGATGCATTTGATATGTAATTTAGCACAGAAACAGTCACTTGCGCCTGAAGATTGGGTAAAAGCTATAATTGTTCTGTCATTCAAAAGAAACGGTACTGAGGATAGACATAGCAATTATAGGGGAATAGGTCTGTTATGTATGCTAGGAAAAGAGTATCCAAGAATGATGATTGATACAGTGATGGAAGTGATTGAATCCAGAATAAGTGAGAAGCAAAGGGTTTTTTGAACAAGTAGGAAATGTGTGGATCAGATTTTTGTGGTGAAAATGATTGGGATAGTATCTAACAAAAGGTAATAAATTGTATGCAGCTTTTATGTATCTGTAGAAAGCATATGACAGAGTCAAGCAGAATGCTTTATGGGATTATGTATCTGTAGAAAGCATATGACAGAGTCAAGCAGAATGCTTTATGGGATGAGTTAAGGATAAAACAGGTAGGGGGACAACTGATGGATGGTGAAAGCCTTCTATAGAGCAGCGAATGCATATGTTTAAGTGTATGCACGTGGGTATAAGGAAGTGCTGTGTAATGTCAATGTGATTTTTTAACATATATATACGAATGGAGTGATAAGGCAGATGAAAGCAAAACTTAGATGAAGTGCAGCAGTGAAGTATGGTGGCTTGTGACAGACCTGGTAGTGGATGATACTGTGTTGTTTGCTGAGAGTGAAAAGTTGCAGAATGAGGTATGGTGGCTTGTGACAAACCTGGTAGTGGATGATACTGTGTTGTTTGCTGAGACTGAAGAGAAGTTGCAGAAGGTTTAAGTTAATGGAATGTAATGGTTTATGAAAGGAAACAGAGTGAAAGAATAGATTTTTCAAAACTACATGGAGTGAAAAAAGAAATTTTACTAAACAGTGTTAAACAGGTGAAAGGGCAGAAAGACTGGAAGAGGTGAGAGAATTTGAGTATTTAAAAGCTATCCTGGTAAATTGGTGATATGGAAGAAGAGATAATGGAGAAGGCAGTACAGGGTACAACAGTCATTGGGTCCCTGAACAGAATAATGAATGGTAAGGGAGTAAGCACGGAAGTGAAGAAAGGATTAAGGGACAGCATAGTCCTCCCAACCCTGGTTTATGCAGCCAAATCATGGATATGAAATGAGTCACAGAGGTCAAGAATCCAGGCTGTGGAAATGAGCTATTTGAAAAGAGAATGTGGTTGACTAGATGGAATAAAGAAAGAAATGAGGGAGTGCAGAAGAGATGTGGTATAGCAGGGAACGCAAAGGGAACGAATTGAGTTGTGGCAGAATGGGTAAAACGTAATGCTCTGAGGGGGTTTGGGCTTGTGGAAAGAATACACGATGGGGAGTTTACAAGAACAAAGTGTGATGGTACAATTAAAGGGGTAGGTGTGAGAAGACCACCTGTGGCATGGGGAATCAGAGTGGAAGAGTACTGGAGGGATAGAAATGGTGGAAACACATGTGGAATGGTGTTTATAAAGGAGGCACAAAAGTACAGGGGTAAGTGGAAACTTTTGCCATGGTCACCCCTTAATGCAAGTTCCTGGGTGGAATGGGCATCAGATATATAGATAGATATATAGCACAGGAAACAGAGGAAATAATTAGAATATAAACACCACAGGGAAAAAATTCAGAAAAATATTTTTTTTGTCTCATTTGATTGCCATCTTCTACATTAGTGAGGTGGTAACAGGCACAGATGAAGAAAGGCCACATCTGCTCAAATCTACTCTCTAGATGTCATGCACCGAAATCATAGCTCCATATCCACAACCAGGCCCCACAGACCTTTCCATGGTTTACCCCAATTGCTTTACATGTCTTGGTTCAGTTCATTAACAGTACATCTACCCCTTTATACCAATTCATTCCAAGTCAATCTATCCCATGCATGCCTTTCCCCCTTCTGTATGTTCAGGCCCCCATCACTCAGTCTTTTTTCACTCCATCCTTCCATCTCCAATTTGGTCTCCCATTCTCCTTATTCCCTGCACTTCTGACACATACATCCTCTTTGTCAATCTTTCTTTCCTCACTCATTCTCTGTGTATGTCCAGACCATTTCAGCACACCCTCTTCAGCTCTCTCAACCACACTCGTTTTACGACCACACCTCTCTCTTATCCTTTAATTACAGGTACACCACCGATTTTCTAGCTTTTTTGGTTCCAAAGCCTTGCCGTATTAACCATTTTGCCGGACCAACTGTGGTCACGTAATAATAATTCATCAACACACCTCTAACCCACTAATTATACATCTCCCATGTGTCTAAAGTACATCATGGGCTGCTAGAAATTTATTCATGGAAATTCCATGACGGTTCTTGAATCTTTGAAGCCATCCTTCACTATATCACACTCATATTGTACTTTAAGTTCTTTATGGAACATCTTAGCCTGGTCCATGCTACCTGACAAGTCCATTCCATCACTCCGATGCAGTCAAAACCATTCCATCATCACTCGATCATGCTCAGTACTCTTACCATTTTTCATAGTTTTTCTAATTGTCATTTGCTTCTTGGAATTGCTGTCTGCATAGAATTTCAATATCTTCTCCCTTTGCTTCTTTATATCATAAACAGTTGATGAACCAATACTGTAGATGTCACACAGTTATGCACCAAAACACCACAGTCCATATTTTTCAACAGTTCTACTTCATCTTTGATCAATATGGACTGGTGTTTATGTTGACACCACGATTGACACTCTCATATGTCTTAGAAGCCATAGCTAGGGTTAAATTTATGCAAAATAAGCTAAGAATCTCACAGAATTGCAGTATCACTGCCAACAAGTGCAATGTGAAGAATATGAATAAGCGCACCCTACACACAACACCATCTGTGGCTGCTCAGTAAACAAGTCTGGTGGCCACGGTAATTTCAAGTTCCCTTACATAATTTTGTCTGGACTGAAGGAGGTGCCAAACCATCAGTTGCTGGAAATTCGGTGGTGTACCTGTACTTACTTGATCAAACCAACTCTCACCCCATATTGTCCTTAACCATTTCATTTCCAACACATTCACCCTACTCTGCACAGTTTCATCAATAAAATATGTCATGTTAAACTTCATGCCATACCATACATGATATACTATACATTATTTATCATACATTTTGTTGCTTTATATCAATGAAGTTTCATCAAATATCATACATGATACATTATACATTATTCATTATACATTTTATTGCCTATCATTTGATGTACTTAGTTATAGTACAATCATTTATGAACAGATATATGTAAAAATAAAAAATAAAACCAAAAAGTATCATCACATATTAATAAATATCATAAACATTTTCACACTACTGGTAGTTATGAAACAAACATAATCACTTCATATTAGAGAAGTTGTTATAATATTTATCATTTGGTGTATACAATATTATAGAGCAATCATTTATGAACAAATGCACATTAAAAAAGTGTAAGACCAAAAATAGTGTCAGAAATAGACAAATACTGTAAAAATTTATACTATGCTTGTAGCCTCATAATAGTGAAGTTGTAACAACATTTGCAATTTGGTATACACAGTATTATAGAGCAATTACTCTAGAACAAACGTATGTTGCAAAAAGCATAAGAACAAAAACAGCGTCAGAATCTGATTACTGTCATAAACATTTTCATGGTAACAGGTGTTGGAGGTGCTGATGAGTGGCTCATTGCATGACACTGAATTTTTATTTTGCTGTTACTTATTTACTATGTTATATATTTTTTCATCCCTGGGGTCTTGGGAGAAGGAATTCTAATGACATTTTCCTCTTCATCACAGAAGGTGACTAAGAGGGACGGGAGCAGAGTGCTGGAAACGTGCAATATTCATTCATTTATTATACTCAGTTGCCATCTCCCGAATCAGCGAGGTAGTGCAAGAAAACAGATGAAAGAATGGCCTAACCCATCCACATACGTATACATATATACCCACACACACATATACATACCTATACATTTCAATGTATACATACATATATATATACACAGACATATGCATATGTACACATGTACATACATATTCATACTTGCTGCCTTCATCCATTCCCGCCACCATCCCACTACACATGAAATGACAACCCCACTCCCCCTGCGTGTGCGCGAGGTAGCACTAGGAAAAGAAAATATAGGCCACATTCATTCACACTCAGTCTCTAGCTGTCATGTGTAATGCTACGAAACCACAGCTCCCTCTTCAAATCAAGGCCCCACAAAACTTTCCATGGTTTACCCCAGACGCTTCACATGCCCTGGTTCAATCCCTTGATAGCACATCAACCCCGGTATACCACATCATTCCGATTCACTCTATTCCTTGCACGCCTTACACCCTCCTGTAAGTTCAGGCCCCACTTTTGGTCTCCCACTTTTCCTCATTCCCTCCACCTCTAACACATATATCCTCTTTGTCAATCTTTCCTCACTCATTCTCTCCATGTGGCCAAACCATTTCAATACACCCTCTTCAGCTCTCTCAACCAGACTCTTTTTATTACCACACATCTCTCTTACCCTTTCATTACTTACTTGATAAAACCACCTCACACCACATATTGTCCTCAAACATTTCATTTCCAACACATCCACCCTCCTCCGCACAACCTTATCTATAGCCCATGCCTCGCAACCATATAACATTCTTGGAACCGCTATTCCTTCAAACATACCCATTTTTGCTCTCCGAGATAACATTCTTGCCTTCCACACATTTTTCAATGCTCCCAGAACCTTTGCCCCCTCCCCCACCCTGTGACTCACTTCTGCTTCCATGGTTCCATCTGCTGCTAAATCCACTCCCATATATCTAAAACACTTCACTTCCTCACAGTTTTCTCCATTCAAACTTACCTCCCAATTCACGTGTCCCTCAACTCTACTGAACCTAGTAACCTTACTCTTATTCACATTCTCTCAGCTTTCTTCTTCCAACACACTTTACCAAATGATTGGGAATGTACAAGAGAAATGTATAAGAGAAGCATCAGGAAGTCAATACAAAGGGGCAAGGGCTGAAAAAGAGAGGAAATGAGAGTTGGGGTGAGCATCAGCAAACTTCAGGGGAAAATAAAATGTTTTGGCACTATGTTAAGTGTCAAAAACAAAAGACAGTGGTAAAGGGGGCACATGGGGATGTGGCGACAGGCAGTGATGAGGTGAAGAAGAGATAAAGTAAGTATTTTGAAGGATCAGTGAATGTGTTTAATGACAAGGTGGCAGGTATAGGATGTTTGGGTTAGGAATTATGAGAAGTGAGAGAGCCATGGTAAGTGGTTTGGTAAAGAAAGAAATGGTGAAAGTCTTGTTTTTTTATTATTATACTTAACCGCCGTCTCCCATATTAGTGTGGTAGTGCAAGGAAACAGACAAGGAATGACCCAACCCACCCACATGTATATACACATGTATATATGTAAACGCTCACACACGCACATATACATACATGTATATTTCAACATACATATACATACAGACATATCCATATATACACATGTACATATCCATACTTGCTGCCTTCATTCATTCCTGTCGCCACCCTGCCACACAAGAAATAGCATTCCCAGCAAGGCAGTGCCAGGAGCAGACAAAAAAAACCACATTCGTTCACACTCAGTGTTTAGCTGTCATGTGTAACGCACCGAAACCGCAGCCCCCTTTCGACATCCACGCTCCAAAGACCTCTCCATGGTTTACCCAAGACGCTTTACATGCCCTGGTTCAATCCACTGACAGCACGTTGACCCCAGTAAACCACATCGTTGCAATTTATTCCTTACACACCCTTCATCCTCCTGTATGTTCAGGCCCCAATCGCTCAAAATCTTTTTCACTCCATCCTTCCACCTCCAATTTGGTCTCCCACTTCTCCTTCTTCCCTCCGCCTCTGACACATATATACTCTTTATCAATCTTTCCTCTTTCATTCTCTCCACGTGTCCAAACCACTTCAACACACCCTCTTCTGCTCTCTCAACCACTCTTTTTATTACCACACATCTCTACTACTCTTTCCTTACTTACTCGATCAAAACATCTCACACCAGATACTGTTCTCAAACATTTCATTTCCAACACATCCACCCTCCTCCGCACAACCCTATCTACAGCCAATGCCTCGCAACCATATAACATTGTTGGAACCACTATTCCTTCAAACATACCCATTTTGCTTTTCGAGATAATGTTCTTGACTTCCACACATTCTTCAACGCTCCCAAAATTTTTGCCCCCTCTCCCACCCTGTGACTCACTTCCGCTTCCATGGTTCCATCTGCTGCCAAATCCACTCCCAGATATCTAAAACTCTTCACTTCCTCGAGTTTTTCTCCAATCAAACTTACCTCCCAATTGACTTGTCCCTCAACCCTACTGTACCTAATAACCTTGCTCTTATTCACATTTACTCTCAGCTTTCTTCTTTCACACACTTTACCAAACTCAGTCACCAGCTTCTGCAGTTTCTCACACGAATTAGCCACTATCGCTGTATCATCAGCGAACAACAATTGACTCACTTCCTAAGCTCTCTCATCCACAACAGACTGCATACTTGCCCCTCTTTCCAAAACTCTTGCATTCACCTCCCTAACAACCCCATCCATAAACAAATTAAACAACCACGGAGACATCACACACCCCTGCCACAAACCTACATTCACTGAGAGCCAATCACTTTCCTCTCTTCCTACACATACACATACCTTACATCCTCAATAAAAACTTTTCACTGCTTCTAACAACTTGCCTACCACACCATATATTCTTAGTACCTTCCACAGAGCATCTCTATCAACTTTATCATATGCCTTCTACAGATCCATAAATGCTACATACAAATCCATTTGCATTTCTAAGTATTTCTCACATACATTCTTCAAAGCAAACACCTGATCCACACATCCTCTACCACTTCTGAAACCACACTGCTCTTCCCCAATCGGATGATCTGTACATGCCTTCACCTTCTCAGTCCATACCCTCCCATATAATTATCCAGGAATACTCAACAAACTTATACCTCTGTAATTTGAGCACTCACTTTTATCCCCTTTACCTTTGTAAATGGCACTATGCAAGCATTTTGCTAATCCCCAGGCACGTCACCATGAGTCATACATACATTAAATAACCTTACCAATCAGTCAGCAATACAGTCACCCCCTTTTTTAATAAATCCCATTGCAATACCATCCAAACCCACTGCCTTGCAGGCTTTCCTCTTCTGCAAAGCTTTTACTACTTCTTCTCTGTTTACCAAATCATTTTCCCTAACCCTCTCACTTTGCACACCACCTCAACCAAAACACCTTATATCTGCCACTCTATCATCAAACACATTCAACAAACCTTCAAAATACTCACTCCATCTCCTCACATCACCACTACTTGTTATCACCTCCCCATTAGCTGCCTTCACTGAAGTTCCCATTTGTTCCCTTGCCTTACACACTTTATTTACTTCCTTCCAAAACATCTTTTTATCCTCCCTAGAATTTAATGATACTCTCTCACCCCAACTCTCATTTGCCCTCTTTTTCACCTCTTGCACCTTTCTCTTGACCTCCTGCCTCTTTCTTTTATACATCTCCCACTAATTTGATTCATTTCCCTGCAAAAATCGTCTAAATGCCTCTCTCTTCTCTTTCACTAATAATCTTACTTCTTCATCCCATCACTCAATACCTTTTCTAATCTGCCCATCTCCCACGCTTCTCACGCCACAAGCATCTTTTGCGCAAACCATCACTGCTTCCCTAAATACATTCCAATCCTCCCCCACTCCCCTTACCTCCTTTGTTCTCACCTTTTTCCATTCTGTACTCAGTCTCTCCTGGTACTTCCTCACACAAGTCTCCTTCCCAAGCTCACTTTCTCTCACCACTCTTTTCACCCCAACATTCTCTCTTCTTTTCTGAAAACCTATACAAATCTTCACCTTCGCCTCCACAAGATAAGGATCAGACATCCCTCCAGGTGCACCTCTCAGCACATTAACTTCCAAAAGTCTCTCTTTCGCGTGCCTATCAAGTAACATGTAATCCAATAACGCTCTCTGGCCATCTCTACTTACATACGTATACTTATGTATATCTCTCTTTTTAAACCAGGTATCCCCAATTACTAGTCCTTTTTCAGCACATAAATCTACAAGCTCTTCACCATTTCCATTTACAACAATGAACACCCCATGTACACTAATTATTCCCTCAACTGTCACATTACTCACCTTTGCATTCAAATCACCCATCACTATAACCCGGTCTTGTGCATCAAAACTACTAACACACTCACCTAGCTGCTCCTAAAGCACTTGCCTCTCATGATCTTTCTTCTCATGCCCAGGTGCATATGCACCAATAATCAGCCATCTCTCTCCATCCACTTTCAGTTTTACCCATATCAATCTAGAGTTTACTTTCTTACACTCTATCACATACTCCCACCACTCCTGTTTCAGGAGTAGTGCTACTCCTTCCCTTGCTCTTGTCCTCTCACTAACCCCTGACTTTACTCCCAAGGCATTCCCAAGACATGAAGAGAGATGGGTTTCCATGGACTTAGAAATCAGTGGCTCTGCCTATGAACCCAAGAACTGTCTTCACTTTTCCAACTGTTTTTGTGCACTGTTTCCTTGGATTTCGGTCACCAGCGATTATTACACCCAAGTCTTTTTTCTCGTTTCCCTTTTGCAGTTCAACAGAATTCATACTGTTGTTTATCTTTTCGTTTTTGCTACTAATATGTACTTTGCACTTAGTAGCAAATTCATTTTCCATCTGGTAGCCTAGTTCATAAGTTTGGCCATGTCATTTTGAAGCTGTAGACATTCAAGTTCCATAGTAGATTTATTTCCTAGTTTTGTATCATCAGTGAATATTGACATCTTGCTCTGCAGCCCATTATCAGTATCATTAATGTATATTAGGAAGAGAACCGGTCGCAAGATTGATGCTTGTGGCATTCCGCTTGTTACATATAACCATTTTGGGTATTTATCAGGTAGAGGAAACATCACAAGATATTTTCTATGTTTATTTCAGGTATGGAAGCATTTTATAATGTATTTAACATATGAAAGAACTTTTTTAAAGGGGAAGTAAATGTTTATAGTTGTGTTACTGGAGTGATAGTTTTCATACATGGTGCTCTGACAAGAAAATAGTGAAATTGGAAAAGAATGTAGCTTAGACATTGAAGCTTACTCTTTCATTGAAATATGAACAAATGGAGCATTTTTCAAAGTGATAGAGATGGAAAGCAAAAAGGTGTTTTTCATGAATGTACTGGAAAACTTGAGGTCCAGATAAACTTTTGGTCTGTCAAGACTTTATTATGGCGGATGACCAACTACCTACCCTCATGTACCCAAGATATGGTTGTACTTTGTGTAGTGAAGACAATTGAGAAACATCATAAGCCAATATTCCAGTTTCACAATAAGAGAAGAAGTGGACCAGGCAGTATGATACAGTGGTTAAATTAATGAAAACTACTATTGACGTTTGTGTGAATAAATTATACATTTCCATTTTCCATTGCCAGAGGTTGAACCATTATGTGACATTCATTTTTCATTTCATTTCCAGCTAGAAGTTTCAGTTTTCTAAATTATTTCTTACATTGTTCATATATATATATATATTTATTTATTTATTTATTTATCTATTTTGCTTTGTCACTGTCTCCCGCGTTTGCGAGGTAGCGCAAGGAAACAGATGAAAGAAATGGCCCAACCCACTCCCATACACATGTATATACATACACATCCATGAAACTGCACTTGGGCACTTATTGAGTTTCATTTCCCTCATGGTTATGTATACATACATATATATATATATATTATCCCTGGAGATAGGGGAGAAAGAATACTTCCCACGTATTCCCTGTGTGTCGTAGAAGGCGACTAAAAGGGGAGGGAGCGGGGGGCTGGAAATCCTCCCCTCTCTTTTTTTTTTTTTTTTTTTAATTTTCCAAAAGAGGGAACAGAGAAGGGGCCCAGGTGAGGATATTCCCTCAAGGGCCCAGTCCTCTGTTCTCAACGCTACCTCGCTAATGCGGGAAATGGCGAATAGTATGAAAGAAAGAAAGAAAGATATATATATATATATATATATATATATATATATATATATATATATATATATATATATATATATATATATATATATATATCATATTATACTTTGTCGCTGTCTCCTGTGTCAGCGAGGTAGCGCAAGGAAACAGACGAAAAATGGCCCAACCTACCCACATACACATGTATATAGATACACGTCCACACACATACCTATACATCTCAATGTATACATATATATACACACACAGACATATACATATATACACATGTATATAATTCATACTGTTTGCCCTTATTCATTCCTGTCGCCTCCCGCCACACATGAAATGACAACCCCCTCTCCCCGCATGAGTGTGAGGTAGCGCCAGGAAAGACAAGGGCCACATTCATTCACACAGTCTCTAGCTGTCATGTATAATGCACCGAAACCACAGCTCCCTTTCCACATCCAGGCCCCACAAAACTTTACCCCAGATGCTTCACATGCCCTGGTTCAATCCATTGACAGCAATATATATATATATATATATATATATATATATATATATATATATATATATATTTTTTTTTTTTTTTATTATACTTTGTCGCTGTCTCCCGCGTTTGCGAGGTAGCGCAAGGAAACAGACGAAAGAAATGGCCCAACCCAC
>NC_092235.1:9116035-9212367 GCF_036320965.1 Panulirus ornatus | reverse complement strand
TAGTGTACTAGGTGGGGAAGGGGAAAGGGAGTTTTTGACCCCTTGAGGGGCTGCCACCACCCTACAAACCCACCTGGGGGGACTTTTTTTACCAGGGCCCCCCCACAAAGGGGACTAGGGCGGGTTTTAAAAACCCCCTACGTAAATTTAAAATTGGGGGGGAAAATGTCACCACACCCGTACCTTGGCCAAAAAGTTAAAATGTTTCAACTCCCCCTTCACTGACCCCTGGGGGAAAAGGGGGGAACAGTCACTGGGACAAGGGACTAAGGTACTTTAAAACCCCCACATTTAAAAATGACAAATGGGGTTAAATGTGTCACCAAACAACCCAACATAAGGGAAAAATACACTTTAAGGGGGACGGCCCCCAGATAAACACCCACTACACTGACACTGGGGGGACTATTTTTCACCAAAACCCCCCACCTAGCACAAAGGGCGGGGGTAAAACCAAAACCCACACTGAAAACTGGGGCGCTGTTTCACCACAAAAAACACATTTGACACTAAGCCTTTTTTTAAACTCAAAAACTCACCCCTATTGCACTGGGACTGAAAGGGACTTTGTTCCTCACATAAACCAGACCTGGAGGGATACCACACCCCCGGCAACTTGTACCGGGATTTAGGGTAAAAGTGATTAAAAAGTTCCGTATCCTACCGAGGTTCGGCGTTTCCCTTTAAAATCTTTTCCTTTTAAAACAGGGCATTTGGAAACCCTCACACACCCGCCCTAGCCCCTGTTTTTAAACACCAAAACCCGGGGCTGGGGGTACTGTTTTCCCACACCCTGAAAAATAAAAGAATAAAACTCAGCCCCCTGGGGGCTTTCCCGTAGAATTTTAAAGAAAAACGAATCAAAATACCTGATTATCACCCATCAAGAAAGGGGTGGGTTTTCCTAAAGTGTTTCCATTTAGTCTTAAAACCCTTTATGGTGGGGTGAAAACGTAAATTCATTAAAGGAAAAAATCCCCGACCTTTCTAAGATGGCCTAAGGAAAAACCCCACATTTGTTAACGTAAAAAATATTTTGGACTTGTACTAATGGAAGTTTGGATCTTAGTCTCATAGGGAATTTTCCCTTTTTAAAAAAGTTACTGAAAAATGGGAGTGAGGGAATTTATCATGGCTTTAAAAAAAAAAAATTTTCTTTCCCAAAAAAGATCGCCCTTCCCGCATCTTTGGAAAAAAGTTACTGTCTCAAAGTTCCCAATTAGCCCAAAGAAAGTTTTTTGGGAAAGTAAAGGGGGTTTTCAACCCTGTTTAAAAAAGATAATTTTCGCCAAATAATGTGACAAAAAGCTTAGATTTTGGGTAGAAGGTAAAATCATTAATTTGGGCCCTTTATGGTAAAAAATTTTTGGGTGTGAATTTCTCTTTTTCCAAAAATCTAAAAATTGATGAAAAACCGGGCTTATTTAACCCTAAAACACTGTCGTCAAAAAGAGGGAAAGGGTTTTACTTTCCCCGGGTCCAACAATCACCCCGGGGGGGGGGAAAAAAAAACTCATTAAAGATTTACTAAAAAAATTTTCATGACTTTTAAAACTTTTCTTTAAACCCTTTCTAGAAAATACGAATATGAAAAATAAAAGGGAGTAGTTATTGTACAAAAAAGCAAACAACAAAAAATACGAAAAAATAAAAAACTAAGGTAGAAAAAAATTTGTGGGTATGGTGTTGTGTGCCTTTGTTTTGTGTGGTGTGTGTGTGTGTTTTGTTGGAAATTTTGGTGTGTGTGGTGTGGTGTGTGTGTGTGAGTGTGTGTGTAGTTTTTTCCCCCGGTTCACCATTACATGTTCCTCAGTTTTAACAATTAAAAAGACTTTCCCGGTGGAGTGAGTGAGGGTCTTAAAGCCGGGGGGGGCAAAACCCCCCAAAAGTATTAAAGTGTGTAATAAACTAATAGTAATTTTTGGGGGTTCAATAATGGCGGTTAGCAAAGAAACTCCCCAGAGTATTTTTACAACATTTTCTTGGGGTTGGTGAGCCCCCCATTTTGAAAATCAGGGGGTTATATTTTGGCCCCCCAACAATTAGCCTTAATTTAAAATGTTTGAGAAGAGCAGGCACAAGGGGCGAATGATATAAATGATTCCTGGAATTAGAAAACCCATCACTTATGAAGAAAGGGAAAAAAAGGGTGAAAAAGCAGTCATTTAAAAGAGAAAAGGGCTAGATGGGTTGGGGAATGAAATTTTTGAATAGGTGGGAAACCATACATAAGGGAAACATGAAAAAAGTTCCCCAGAATGACGGGCCCAAAATGGGGAACCAAAAATAAAAAGATTTTGATAAAAAATTTTAGGTGGATGTGGGTAGATATTGGGTTCGGGAAAATTTTTTGGGTAATTTTAGAAAAAGCGTCAAGTTTCCCGTAGTGGAAACTAGTTTTTAGGTAGCTTTAACGGGAAGGGTTGGGTGTGTTTATGGGAAAAACCAGGAAAGGGTTTGTGGGCAGACCCCAGGAAACCCGCCTAGCTCGGGGGCCCTTTCGGCCTCTTGCCCGTGGGCCTTTTTTTCTCATGTTCCCTTTTGGGGTTTTGTAGTTTTGTAATATATTTTCCCAAAAAAAGAGAACTTTTTATCCCCTGATAAAAAAATTTTTTATTTTTTTTAAAAGTTTTTTTTCGTAAAAGGGGTTACTTAAAAATCATTTCCCCAAAATTCAAACAAAAAACTTATAAAAGGGGGGTACAAAAATAAAATTTATTTTTTATATATTTTTTAAAATTTTTAAAAATATATAAAAATTTTGGGTTTTTTTTTTCTTTTGCTTTTCTCCGCGTTTGCGAGGGAGCGGGTAGGAAAAAAAGACGAAAAAAAATGGCCCCAACCCCCCCCATAAAACAAAGTATTTTACATACGTCCCCACACGCAAATTAAAAAACCTACAAAAGCTTTCCCTTTGGGTTTTCCCCAGACGCTTTACCCTGCCTTGAATTTAATCCATACAAACAGTTTTAACCCCGGGATACCACCCATCGCTCCAATTCCCCTCTTTTTCCCTTTTCTCGCCTTTCACCCCCCCTGGGATGTTCCCGGCCCCCATTTACAAAAAAATTCTTTTTCCCCTCCCTCTTTCCCCCTCCAATTTGTTCTCCCCCACTTCTCCTCGTTCCCCCACCTCCGGAAAACATAATTTCCCCTTTGGGAATCTTTCCTCACTCATTCTTCTATTGGGGCCCAAACCCCCATATATTATATATAAATATAAATTATATATATAAAATAAAATTTTATTAATATAATATATATATATATAAATTTTTATTATATTTATATATATATATTTTATCAAATTTTAACAGAGAATTTTTTAGTAATAGCAGAGAAGAAAAAAATATCTTTTTTTTCCCGCAGTGTGGTGTCCCCCACCCGGTTTTGGCGCCCGACCTTCCCCGGGGGGTGTCCCCTGTGAAAAATTTGGGGGAAAATGGGTGTGACGACTTGGGGTCCTTCCCCCTACAGGGAAAAAAGTCGCGGCCCGGGTTCTTCTCATGGACTTGGGGGGCGTTTTTTTTTTTAAATACCTTGTATTTTAAACTTTTCTTTTTCGGGAAAAACATTTAGGACACTCTGAACAAGGGATGGGAAAACTCCCATGTCTTCCTTTAAACACCCCTTTTAAGAAAATTGTTTTTGACATTTTGAACACCGGTATGGCTTCTCGCCTGTGTGAACTCTCAGGTGTCTGACTAAAGCGCTTTTACTATGAAAAGTTTCTTGACATTCTGAATACTGTTATGGTTCTCGCTGTGTGACCTCTCGATGTGTCACTTGAGTATTTTTGGGCAGATTTTTTTTTCTTTTTACTAATTTGGCTTCTCGCTGTGTGAACTCTCAAAAACGTTTTAAAAACTAAATTACCTCTGTTATACATATTGTTTATGACATTCTGAACATCAGTATGGCTTCTTTTCGCCTGTGTGAACTCTCAGTTGTGTCGCTAAATTGCTTTTCTGAGAAAAATTTTCCTTGACATTCCTGAACATTGTTATGGCTTCTCGCCTGTGTGAATCTCAGGTGTTTCAAAACCTGAAAATACTTTTCCTGAGAAAAAGATTCCTTGGCCCCATTCCTGAACATTTAAAGGTAAATTGGCCTTCTCGCCTGTATGAACTCTCAGTGTTTTCACTAAATTAACTCTTTGAGAGAATTGTTTTTGACATATTAACATTGGTATGGCTTCTCGCCATGTAAACTCTCAGGTATTTCACTAAACTAATTTCCTGAAAAAAAAGTTTCTTGACATTCTGAACATTCATTTTTACTGCTTCTTCGCCTGTGGGGAACTCTCAGGTGTGTCACTAAATTACACTTTTGAGAGAATTGTTTTTGACATTATGAAAATCGGTATGGTTTCTCGCCGTGTGAACTCTAGGTGTGACACTAATCACTTTTCTGAGATAAAGTTCTTTGACATTCTCCACACTAGTATGGCTTCTCACCTGTGTGAACTCGGATGTTTACGAAATTACGTCTGTGATAGATTGTTTTTTGACATTCTGAACTTTGGGGTATGGGTTCTCACTAGTATGAATTCTCAAGTGTGTCTTTAAATCATATTTTCTAGAAAAAACCTTTTGACAATCTGAACACTGATATTGCTTTTGTCAATGTGAACTTTCATCTGCACACTAAGCTGTTCTTAAGGTAGAAGGTACTGTATTCTTTACACTGATATGTCTTCTGAAAAGTATGTAATTCATGTGCCTATGAAGATAGACATGTTCTGTAAAGCTTTTCTGACATCAGGACTATTGAATGGTTCTTCTTTTTTTGTTTATGACCTTTTATCTCTTGTTGTCAAAACTGTTTGAGGAGGTTTTGTTTGTACGGAGAATATGGTCCTGGTTGTCCTTCATGGCTGCAGTCCTCTGTACCACCACAACACATTTATACACAGTGTAGCTCACTCTGTCATTCAATAACTGCCGCCGTGACACCATGAGATGCTTCGCGAGTGAACACCAGAGGATAGAGTGACTTATCCTGGCTAGAGTATGTGGGATATAAAGCCAACACATCCCAGGTCACACGTGGTGAGGTGAACTTGGCTATCGACCTTTTTTACTGGAACTAACCTCTGACCTCACACCCGTCATCCCCAGGATCATGGAGGGCCCAGGGAAACGGAGAGGTCAGGCGCCACCCAGGTGAGACACCACACTGCTGACCAATCGGTATTGTTTCAGCTCTGGTAATTCTAGTATATCTATTTGTTTCTTTTGTTGGATTTAACGGCGAGCGACCTATAGTTATGATCATCAGTCATGCAACCCAATTTGATTTTTGATTGTATAACGTCCCTACATAATAATTTATTATTCATATCTGTAACTGCTATCTAGTCCTATAGGGAATGGTGATAACATTAATAATAACAATACAAAATAAATTAAATGGATACTGGGAAGAAACAGTTTGTAAGTATAGGTACTGTGTTAACGTGGCAGCAAACACCACCAGTCGGCACAACATCCACTAGTGCTTCTGCCAGGAGGGGTGCGAAACAATGGGACAGGTTAAAGAGTCCTTCACCATAGCATGATATATATATTATAAATATATATATATATAAATATAATATATATATATATATTAATATATATATATATAATATTAATATAATATATTATATATTATATATATATATATCGAGGATGTAAAGGGATGTGACGTGTAGGAAGAGAGGAAAGTGATTGGTCTCAAATGAATGTTTGGTTTGCGGCAGGGTGTGTGAATGTCTCAATGGTTGTTTAATTGTTTATGGATGGGGTGTTAGGGAGGTGAATGCAAGAGTTTTGGAAAGAGGGGCAAGTATGAAGTCTGTTGGGGATGAGAGGCTTTGGGAAAATGAGTCAGTTGTTGTTCGATGGGTGATAAGCCCCTGGTGGCTGATTTATGTTTAGAAACTGGTGGATGAGTTTTGGGAAAGTGTGTGGAAAAAAGAAAGTTAAAAAGTAAATGTGAATAAGAGCAAGGTTAAAAAGGTACAGTTGGTTTACGGGCAAGCAATTGGGAAAGGGAAGTTTGAATGGAGAAAAAATGGAAGGAAATAAATTTTTTTAGATAATTTTGGGGGTTTGGTTTTTGGCAGCGAAAAGGAACCATGGAAACGGAATGGATCATAGGGGGTGGGGGGGGGCCCAAAATTCTGGGGGCCTTGGAAAAAAGGGGGTTTGGAATCGAGAAAAAATTATTCGGAAAGGGAAAAATTTTTGGTATGTTTTAAGGCTAGGGTTCCAAAAATTTTTATGGTTTTCGAGACGTGGACTATGGTAGAGTTGTCGCAGGAGGATGGTTGCGGAAATGAGATGTTTTTGGGGCAATGTGTGGCGTGGGGGTGGTTTTAAACGCGTAATTTCCGGGAAGGGTAAGGGGAGATGTATTTTGGGAAAATTTTTTAAAAGCCCTGGTTTAGAGACCCGAAAGAAAAGGGGGTTTTGAAATGGTTTAGGGGACATGGAGGGGAAATGAGTGGGGGAAAGATTGACCAAGAAAGGGTATAAAGGTTTGGAGGGGGAGGGGAAAGAGGAGAAAATGGGGAAACCAAAATTTGGGGGTGGAAAAGTTTGGTGAAAAAAAATTTTTTTGATGGGGCCTGAACATGCGGAGGGTGAAAGGAAGGGGAAGGAAAAGAAAATTAATTGGACCCATTTTGGTTACCGGGGGGACGTGCTGTCCCGTGGATTTAATCAGGGCAAGTGAATCGCTGGGTAAAGCATGGAAAGCGTGTAAAAGGGATGTTTTATTTTTCGTGTGTGGACGTAGATATACATTTTTATGGGGGTTTGGGTTGGGCCCTTTCTTTTTCTGTTTCCTTGCCCCTAAACCTCGCAAAAGGGGAGACAGCGGAAAAAAAAGAATATATATTATATATTAAAAAACGAATAATGCCTATGAACGCGCACCTTCATAGAAAATACAAACCCCCAACACCGGGTCGAACCCGGGGCCCTGGCAAGAGGCAGGCATTTCCCTTGGGAAAGGGGGGTGGCTTAATAGGAAACAACTATTCGAATACAATTAAATCGAAATTTCCCCCCCCGGGCTCACAATGGTGAGCAACGGGGTCTATACCGTCTATAAAATTTTCCCAACAGTAGTTTCCTTTTTACCAGGCCCCTAGCCTAGCGGGTTTGCATGGGCCTTCTTGCAAGGGGTCAAGGGGTTTGATCCGGGGTTGCGGTTTTTAAGTTATAAAATTATATTTATTTCCATTTTGCTTTGTCGCTGTCCCCCCCGTTAAAACGAGGTTTGCGGGAAGGAAAAAGACGAAAAAAATGGCCCCAACCCCCCCACAAAACACATGATATACATAAACGTCCAAAACCCGCAAATTAAAAATACCTATAAAATCTCAAAGCACACATATAATAAAAACCCACCCCCAGACATAAAAATATATTCAAAATATATATATATATTATATAAAAATTAATATTATATAAATATATATTTTTATAATATAAAAATATAAATTAAAAGTATTTTATATAAATTTTTATTAAATTTCCCAAAGTACATAATCATACTGTCTGCCTTTATTCTTCCCCCTTGCCCCCCCCACCACACATGGGAAAAACAACCCCCCTCCCCTCCCCCTCATGGGCATGGGGGAACGCTAGGAAAAGGGCAACAAAGGCCCCATTCCCCATCACACTCAAAAAAACCCCAGTTGTTTTTGTAATAATGCACGAAACCACCCGCTCCCTTTCCCCCAAACCCGGCCCCACAGAAAAATTTCCCAAAGGGTTTACCCCCGAAAGCTTCACATCCTTGGTTCAATCCTTGACGCACGGGCAACCCCCGGGATTCCAAAAATCGTTTCCCCAATTTACTCTATCCCTTTCCGGGCCCTTTAACCTCCTGGCATGTTAAAACCCCTTCCCCCAAAATTTTTTCACCCATTTTTCACAACCTCCAATTTGGTTTTCCCACTTCTTCCTTTGTTCCTTTCCCCCTCCGACACTTTTACCTCTAATTGTTTTTGACATTCTGAACACCGGTATGGCTTCTCGCCTGTGTGAACTCTCAGGTGTCTGACTAAAGCGCTTTTACTATGAAAAGTTTCTTGACATTCTGAATACTGTTATGGTTCTTCGCTTGTGTGACCTCTCGATGTGTCACTTGAGTATTTTTAGCAGATTTTTTTTTTCTTTTTACTAATTTGGCTTCTCGGCTGTGTGAACTCTCAGACGTTTTACTAAATTACCTCTGTTATAGAATTGTTTATGACATTCTGAACATCAGTATGGCTTCTCGCCTGTGTGAACTCTCAGTTGTGTCGCTAAATTGCTTTTCTGAGAAAAAGTTTCTTGACATTCTGAACATTGTTATGGCTTCTCGCCTGTGTGAATTCTCAGGTGTTTCACTGAATTACTTTTCCGAGAAAAAGATTCTTGACATTCTGAACATTGGTATGGCTTCTCGCCTGTATGAACTCTCAGATGTTTCACTAAATTACACTTTTGAGAGAATTGTTTTTGACATTCTGAACATTGGTATGGCTTCTCGCCTGTATGAACTCTCAGGTGTTTCACTAAATTACACTTTTGAGAGAATTGTTTTTGACATTATGAACATTGGTATGGCTTCTCGCCCATGTAAACTCTCAGGTATTTCACTAAACTAATTTTCTGAGAAAAAGTTTCTTGACATTCTGAACATTCATACTGCTTCTCGCCTGTGTGAACTCTCAGGTGTGTCACTAAATTACACTTTTGAGAGAATTGTTTTTGATATTATGAACATCGGTATGGCTTCTCGCCCGTGTGAACTCTTAGGTGTGACACTAAATCACTTTTCTGAGATAAAGTTCTTTGACATTCTCCACACTAGTATGGCTTCTCACCTGTGTGAACTCGGATGTTTTACGAAATTACGTCTGTGATAGATTGTTTTTGACATTCTGAACATTGGTATGGGTTCTCACTAGTATGAATTCTCAAGTGTGTCTTTAGATCATATTTTCTAGAAAAACACTTTTGACAATCTGAACACTGATATTGCTTTTGTCCAATGTGAACTTTCATCTGCCACACTAAGCTGTTCTTAAGGTAGAAGGTACTGTTATTCTTTACACTGATATGTCTTCTGAAAAGTATGTAATTTCATGTGCCTATGAAGATAGACATGTTCTGTAAAGCTTTTCTGACACTCAGGACATTTGAATGGTTCTTCTTTTTTTGTTTATGACCTTTTATCTCTTGTTGTCAAAACTGTTTGAGGAGGTTTTGTTGTACGGAGAATATGGTCCTGGTTGTCCTTCATGGCTGCAGTCCTCTGTACCACCACAACACATTTATAACACAGTGTAGCTCACTCTGTCATTCAATAACTGCCGCCCGTGACACCATGAGATGCTTCGCGAGTGAACACCAGAGGTAGAGTGACTTATCCTGGCTAGAGTATGTGGGATATAAAGCCAACACATCCCAGGTCACACGTGGTGAGGTGAACTGGCTTCGACCCTTTTTTACTGGAACTACCTCTGACCTCACACCCGTCATCCCCAGGATCATGGAGGGCCCAGGGAAACGGAGAGGTCAGGCGCCACCCAGGTGAGACACCACACTGCTGACCAATCGGTATTGTTTCAGCTCTGGTAATTCTAGTATATCTATTTGTTTGTTTTGTTAGGTTTAACAGCCAACGACCTATAGTTATGATCATCAGTCATGCAACCCAATTTGATTTTTGATTGTATAACGTCCCTACATAATAATTTTATTCATATCTGTAACTGCTATCTAGTCCTATAGGGGAATGGTGATAACATTAATAATAACAATACAAAAAAATTAAATGGATACTGGAAGAACAGTTTGTAAGTAGGTATTGTGTTAACGTGGCAGCAAACACCACCCAGTCGGCACAACATCCACTAGTGCTTCTGCCAGGAGGGGTGCGAAACAATGGGACAGGTTAAAGATAGTCCTTCACCATAGCATGATATATATATATATATATATATATATATATATATATATATATATATATATATATATATATATATATATATATATCGAGGATGTAAGGCATGTGTACGTGTAGGAAGAGAGGAAAGTGATTGGTTCTCAGTGAATGTAGGTTTGCGGCAGGGGTGTGTGATGTCTCCATGGTTGTTTAATTTGTTTATGGATGGGGCTGTTAGGGAGGTGAATGCAAGAGTTTTGGAAAGAGGGGCAAGTATGAAGTCTGTTGGGGATGAGAGAGCTTGGGAAGTGAGTCAGTTGTTGTTCGATGATGATACAGCGCTGGTGGCTGATTTATGTGAGAAACTGGTGGATGAGTTTGGTAAAGTGTGTGAAAGAAGAAAGTTAAGAGTAAATGTGAATAAGAGCAAGGTTATTAGGTACAGTATGGTTGACGGTCAAGTCAATTGGGAGGTAAGTTTGAATGGAGAAAAACTGGAGGAAGTAAAGTGTTTTAGATATCTGGGAGTGGTTCTGGCAGCGGATGGAACCATGGAAGCGGAAGTGGATCATAGGGTGTGGGAGGGGGCGAAAATTCTGGGAGCCTTGAAGAATGTTTGGAAGTCGAGAACATTATCTCGGAAAGCAAAATTGGGTATGTTTGAAGGCATAGTGGTTCCAACAATGTTGTATGGTTGCGAGACGTGGACTATGGATAGAGTTGTGCGCAGGAGGATGGATGTGCTGGAAATGAGATGTTTGAGGACAATGTGTGGCGTGAGGTGGTTTGATCGCGTAAGTAACGTAAGGGTAAGAGAGATGTGTGGAAATTAAAAGAGCGTGGTTGAGAGAGCAGAAGAGGGTGTTTTGAAATGGTTTGGGCACATGGAGAGAATGAGTGAGGAAAGATTGACCAAGAGGATATATGTGTCGGAGGTGGAGGGAACGAGGAGAAGTGGGAGACCAAATTGGAGGTGGAAAGATGGAGTGAAAAAGATTTTGTGTGATCGGGGCCTGAACATGCAGGAGGGTGAAAGGAGGGCAAGGAATAGAGTGAATTGGATCGATGTGGTATACCGGGGTTGACGTGCTGTCAGTGGATTGAATCAGGGCAAGTGAATCGTCTGGGGTAAAGCATGGAAAGCTGTGTAGGTATGTATATTTGCGTGTGTGGACGTATGTATATACATGTGTATGGGGGTGGGTTGGGCCATTTCTTTCGTCTGTTTCCTTGCGCTACCTCGCAAATGCGGGAGACAGCGGAAAAAAAAGAATATATATATATATATACGAATAAAGTGCATATGAACGCGCACCTTCATAGAACATACAAACCTCCAACAGCCAGGATCGAACCCGGGACCCCTGTGCAAGAGGCAGGCATGCTGACCGCTAGGCTATGGGCCTGGCTAATAGGAAACAACTATTCGAATACTAAGTACTCGAATACCCTTCGTCTCACAATGGTGAGCAACGGGGTCTATACCGTCTATAATGTTACCCTAACAGTAGTTTCCTATTAGCCAGGCCCATAGCCTAGCGGTTAGCATGCCAGCCTCTTGCACAGGGGTCAAGGGTTCGATCCTGGCTGTTGGAGGTTTGTATGTTATAGATATATATATATTTCTATTTTGCTTTGTCGCTGTCTCCCGCGTTAGCGAGGTAGCGCAAGGAAACAGACGAAAGAATGGCCCAACCCACCCACATACACATGTATATACATACACGTCCACACCCGCAAATATACATACCTATACATCTCAATGCACACATATATATACCCACACAGACATATATATATATATATATATATATATATATATATATATATATATATATATATATATATATATATATATGTATATATATATATATATATATATATATATATATATATATATATATATATATATATATATATATATACCCATGTACATAATTCATACTGTCTGCCTTTATTCATTCCCATTGCCACCCCACCACACATGGAATAACAACCCCCTCCCCCTCATGTGTGCATGGTAGCGCTAGGAAAAGACAACAAAGGCCCCATTCGTTCACACTCAGTCTCTAGTTGTCATGTAATAATGCACTGAAACCACAGCTCCCTTTCCACATCCAGGCCCCACAGAACTTTCCATGGTTTACCCCAGACGCTTCACATGCCCTGGTTCAATCCGTTGACAGCACGTCGACCCCGGTATAACAACATCGTTCCAATTCACTCTACTCCTTGCACGCCTTTCACCTCCTGCATGTTCAGGCCCCGATCACTCAAAATCTTTTTCACTCCATCTTTTTACCTCCAATTTGGTCTCCCACTTCTCCTCGTTCCCTCCACCTCTGACACATATATCCTCTTGGTCAATCTTTCCTCGCTCATTCTCTCCATGTGACCAAACCATTTTAAAACGCCCTCTTCTGCTCTCTCAACCACGCTCTTTTTATTACCACACATATCTCTTACCATTACATTACTTACTCGATCAAACCACCTAACACCACATACTGTCCTCAAACATCTCATTTCCAGCACATCCACCCTCCTCCGCACAACTCTATCCATAACCCACGCCTCGCAACCATACAACACTGTTGGAACCACTATTCCTTCAAACATACCCATTTTTGCTTTCCGAGATAATGTTCTCGACTTCCACACATTCTTCAAGGCTCCCAGAAATTTCGCCCCCTACCCCACCCTATGATTCACTTCCGCTTCCATGGTTCCATCCGCTGCCAAATCCACTCCCAGATATCTAAAACACTTTACTTCTTCTAGTTCTCTCCATTCAAACTTACCTCCCAGTTTACTTGACCCTCAACCCTACTGTACCTAATAACCTTACTCTTATTCACATTTACTCTCAACTTTCTTCTTTCACACACTTTACCAAACTTAGTTATCAGCTTTTGTAGTTTCTCAAATGAATCAGCCACCAGAGCTGTATCATCAGTGAACAACAAGTGACTTCCCAAGCTCTCATCCCCAATAGACTGCATACTTGCCCCTCTTTCCAAAACTCTTGCATTCACCTACCTAACAACCCCATCCATAAACAAATTAAACAACCATGGAGACATCACACACCCCTGCTGCAAACCTACATTCACTGAGAACCAATCACTTTACTCTCTTCCTACACGTACACATGCCTTACAGCTTCGATAAAAACTTTTCACTGCTTCTAACAATTTGCCTCCCACACCATATATTCTTAATACCTTCCACAGAGCATCTCTATCAACTCGATCATATGCCTTCTCCAGATGCATAATTGATACATACAAATCCATTTGCTTTTCTAAGTATTTCTCACATACATTCTTCAAAGCAAACACCTGATCCACACATCCTCTGCCACTTCTGAAACCACACTGCTCTTCCCCAATCTCATGATCTGTACACACAACAAAAAAACTATCGCGCAGAGGGGGTCTGAAGACGTGTGTAATGATCACTGACCTACCTGTTGTACCATGCTGGTAGGGTTGGTATACGTGCCTGGAAGCCACAGGTTTCCAGAGTCTTATGCTAGACCCATGTAAGTTACGTGCCACAAGAGCGGCAGTATATTATTAACAATAAAATTACATCATACAAGGCAGTACGAACCCCTACTTTTGAATTGGTGTGTGTAATATATCTGTGAGACACACACAGCTATATGCGGCAACCCCCGCATGTGGTAGCTGCAGCATACCTCAATGTGATGCCAGGTAAACACAATAGCTTCATATTGTTTAGGTGTAATTTGGGAAGAATATGTTTTACTATTGATATTGTATTATTCTATAGCACATCTGGGTTCGTGGCAGTCCATAAAGGTTATCTTACACCGCCATTTCGTGTCCATGCAGGAAATGTAATGAGACATGCGATATATTTTTGAAACAATGAAACAGCGCGGGTATAGTTCACTGCGAGCCAATGTCGAAAGGTTGTTTTTGTGGTATATCTAATTTTACCATGGAGACCTCACAAGCGACACGTGAAGCTATTCTACAGCTTCATAATGAGGGCTACAGCGACTCTGAAATTGGGAGACGTCTTGGTATTCACCGGTCAACCGTAGCACGATGGATTCACCGACAGGCAGAGTTGGGCAACACAGACAACAGGCATCGGCGTGGGCGCCCACGTTGCACAACCCCAGGTAATGATGTTGCATATATAGGTATACTGGACCACTTGATGTTATGTAAACAACCACATCACATGTTATATTTGCAATATGTCATCCTTTCCCTAGGCCATAGCAGCTGTCATTGCTGCTGCCCCCTTCACGCCCGACGCTAGCAACATTCGGGATACTCTTGGTCTGCAGTGCACGCCTCAAACTGTCCGAAACAGACATCACTCTGAGGGGCTACGTGGTCGCATACCAGCAACAAAACCTGTGTTAAGTGAGGCAAACATGGAGAGCAGGGTGGAGTATGCGTTGGAGTATGCGGACAAGCCACATCAGTTTTGGGCGAACGTCATCTTTTGTGATGAAAAAACCTTCTGCAGCGATGGTCCCCCTGCAAACAAACATGTTTGGCGGCATCCTAACACCAGGTTAGCTCTTTCTCTGTCTGTCTGTCTCACACACACACACACACACACACACACACACAGAGGTTATGCTATATAACATATTTTCCATTTTATAATGACTATTTATGGTGAGGCCAACATGAACAACCGTTCCGGAAGTGCTTTGAAACCAGGGTGCCACGGCCACCACAGTGGTTTGCTGCTTGAAACGTCCTGTTGTGCTGCAGTATTACATTTTAGTTATGCACACTCATTATTTTTTAAGTGAATAACAGTGATCATGATCACTTTATACGGCATATGTAGATACTGTGGCAATAATCTCCATTTACGATGTGATATGATAAATAATTATTATATATTAAGTTAGTTGATATTTTTTAATTTACTTAGTTATTATCTTAATCTATATTGCAGCAACAGTTGCACTAATATCATTAAGACACACGTGTGTCTTATGTAATTTTATACATTTTATATAACCAGATACGAGACACAACATGTGGTGGGTAGCAGGAGGAGTGGGCGCGCGCGTCAGTGCAGGACTATTTGGTTGGATCCATCCATGGTGCTGGTGTCGGTGAGTTGGTGGATGTCGGGCCTGGCCACTTGACTGGACCTAGATACGTTGAGATACTGGAGGAGGTCCTGCTACCTTCAGTGGGGGCTATGCTGTTTCCAGAGCCGGAGCCATTTTACCTCGTCCAAGATAACAGCCCACTTCACACATCCAGGGTTGTAAAGGCGTGGTATGCTCGCCATCCACGTATAACAGTGTGCCACATCCTGCAAAATCGCCTGATCTCATCCCGATAGAGCACGTATGGGCGGCCATGCAGAAAGGCCTGCCTGACCGACAACATCGATGTCGTGCTACAGTCGTAAATGATGCTTTACAAGCATGGGAACATCTACGAAGCCCTTCTGGTAGGAACTTAACGCAGACGTTAGTGGCATCCATGCCTCGAAGGCTCAATGAAGTGTTGGCAACGGGACGAGGTTATACCAAGTATTGAAATAATAAAATTTACGGTCAAATATTACTTCCTTAACCTCCAACAACATGTCTATGGTCATGTTATATAGAAATCTGATTTTCACTGTTAAAGGGAAGTTAACTAATGCAGATCCATGAAAAGAGTCATTACTTTTCATGTTGGTTTACTAAATACTATGATGTGGTGCCAGGTTTGTGACATACTGTTATCAGTCACACAGGTGATACTACATATTACGTGAGGTTGCTGATTAATCTAAACCAGCAGACAGATAAATCACCGCCGGTATGAAGCAGGGTGTCGTAGTTACCATGTAGTATATTATTTTACACCACGAATTTGACACTTTGCAAGAGATAATGATTACTGCAATATGCCTTACTGTGCAGAATATTACATTTACATGCTCAATTTACGTCTCCCATCTACTGTACTACATACGGAAGGATATATCGTTGCCATTACATAGGTGAGGACACCCACAGGCAGGGACATCAGGGCTACCACCATCTCACAGGAAAATGTTGACTGTTCCATTATTCCACGTCTGGTGCGTCATTTTGTTTCGTACAAAAAACGCGCGATAGTTTTTTTGCTGTCTGTACACCACATCTACTAACATAGCCCTCAGACAGGAACGCATTGTAGTTCCCACAGAACGGATCCTTAACTACAGATTGATTAACACTCTCGCAACCCCTCACTCTCCTAAGAGCAGGGATAGCCTTACCTACTTTACTAAGTGGACCTGAGGTTGAGAAGAGACTTACCGGCCTACTTTGGGTGAAGTCTCTGTATTCCTTCTCTCGAGCCCAGCAATCCCTCACCTGGTGCCCAGCCTTGCCACAGTGAGAGCAAAACTTTACTTCCTGGGAGTATTTCCCCTGACTTTTATGAGTTACCGGCAAGGTAGCAGATTCAGGTGGGATTACATGACCTCTGGTCCTCCCTCTGCCGTCGTAGCCCTTTGAACGTCTGCCCGCGTCAAGTTTGACATCTAACATGTACTCATCTGCTAGTTTCCCAGCTTCCTCAAAATCCTTCGCTGTTTTAGTCATTATGTACTGCCGTGCATCACGGGGTAGACCGTCCCTACATTCCCCGAATACTACTAGTTTTAGGACAGAGTCAGCATCATGATAAGCTCCTTTGGAGCGTACCCATTGCACGCCTAACTTGTACTTTTCACGAAAGTAATCTAGGTAGGTTTGATCAGGACGCTCATTCTTAGCTCGAAATCTAAGTCGGTGTGCTTCCGGACTTAAATGATAAGAATTCAGCACTGCCTGTTTCACGACTTCATAATCATTACACTGATCATCGTTCAA
Organism: Panulirus ornatus; assembly: GCF_036320965.1. NCBI lineage: Eukaryota > Metazoa > Arthropoda > Malacostraca > Decapoda > Palinuridae > Panulirus > Panulirus ornatus. The sequence continues at coordinate 9,195,572 of NC_092235.1, read as the reverse complement.
CGCGGTGTATGTGGATTCAGCTTTGCCAACAAGGAGGGGCCGCAAAACTGTCACCCAGGCTGACTTCGGCCAAGAGCAATCACGGGCAGTCTGTTCAAATTTAAGGAAAAAGGAAGCCACATTATCTTCATCGAACTTAGGTACGAGATGTAAGTCACCCAACCGAGATGACACTGGTCCCGAGGGTGAAGCGTTAAGTCTAAGTTTTTCACGTTCGAGAGCTAACCTAGCTTGTTCAGTCTGCTACTTCTGTACCTGCACTTGTGCATTGATCTTAGCTATCTCTGGCTGAATTCGCCAGTACTCGGGATCAACATTATCATCATTAGGGATATGGGGAGGGATCGAGACTTCGGCCGACGTTAATGATGGAGCGGTATTGTCAACACTGATCAACGACATGATTAACGAATCGAGGAAAGAGACTTCGTTAAGGCAAGAAATATCCCGGCAAGGTCGCCAATTTATATGTTACGAACTCAGTGCTTATTCGAGCAAGGTCGCCAGTAACATATATACGTTACAAATACTATATTGATCTTTTACTTTGCAAGGACGTTAGATTTGTTACGTTGCACAACTCAGGATAACGCTATCTTAACGTTATGGGATTAAAACAAACACCAATGTTAGAATTACTTATAATGAAAGAATTCAAATGTACAAGGTGAACACATAAATCAGGCACGAATCATTTTCATTAACACTGAACATGAGTTAAACATTGAACATGAGTTAACATTGAACATGAGTTAACATTCCAGATAAGATTTCAAACCAGGAGATCTCTTTCCTTTAGGACTCTTTGTTCGATAACATTACACTTAGTTAGACCTGACGTGACACAGCAAGCATCATCGTTACACTTAGTTAAACTTGACGTGACACAGTAACATCTTACAAACTAGGGCAGCGGTGGCTACGGGGTTCGAGACAGGGAAAGCCTACATTACCTTGCTGGGCTCGGGAATGCTGAAGGAATCGACTCCCAGACGATTGTCTGAGCCTTTTATCTGAAGGACCAACAAGGCAGGAACAGCTAGCCACGCCTCGAACCGCCACCTATGGCTACGATAGGTCATAATGACACAATTGCCCTTGATAGGTCAAAAGACTGATTGTCACGCCCTCATCTTGACGTGATTGGCTGAAGGAGGCCTAAGGTCCGGCCTACATATGGGGTGGATTCAAATTCCTTTGTTCCTTTGTCCACGACAGCAACGAACGTACGGGATGACATATCCCGCTGCTGACCCCACGCCTTGACCTGACGCCGTTGACAACGGTTTGGGTGCTAGAGGACTGGTCAAGATCTGGTTCAAAACATAATTACTAAGGCAATTAACACGGTCAGGGAAGAGAGATCCGAGCCGATATCAGCCACACCCTACACCAAAAACACCATATATACATACACCATACTCAAATATGCGAATATGTGGGCACACACAAGTGTTCGTAACAATATATATATATATATATATATATATATATATATATATATATATATATATATATATATATATATATATATATATATATATATGTATTTATATATAAACAAAATTATGGACATACATCGGAAATGTTCCTCCTAATTTTTTTGTTTAATTTTCATCGTTTAGGTGTTTCTAGGCCCTTTTATTTCTGGTTGCTTACCGTTGCTTTAGAATTAATTATTTGATTTGATTGTTAGTTTTTTACTTTGGCTTATTAAGTTGTTATTTTCAACATTACAGGCGTTTATCATGGTCAAACGCCATCATCACTACATCCTCACAATCATTTTGATTATCAATGGCTTTTCTGTGGTTTTAGGTTATCTTCACTACATCTTCACAGTCATCTTGTTTTCATCATCAATGACGTTTATTTTGGTCAAAGACTATCTTGACTACATCCATATTCTTATCTCATTTTTAATATCATTGACCTCTATCTTGTTATAAGCCATCTTCACTACTTCCTGATAATCATCTTACTTTCAATATCACTAGCGTATTTTTTGGTGAAAGAACATCTTCACTACATCCTTGTAGTCAAGTCACTTTCAACAACATTGAACTCTATCTTAATGCGTTAAGAACAGAGGACTGGGCTTCTGAGGAAATATCCTCACCTGGCCCCCTTCTCTGTTCCTTCTTTTGGAAAACCAAAAAAAAAAAAAACAAGGGGGGAGGATTTCCAGCCCCCGCTCCCTCCCCTTTTAGTCGCTTTCTACGACACGCAGGGAATACGAGGGAAGTATTCTTTCTCCTCTATCCCCATATATACATATATATATATATACATATATATATATATATATATATATATATATATATATATATATATATATATATATATATATATATATATATATATATAAATATATATATATATATATATATATATATATATATATATATATATATATATATATATATATATATATATATATATATATATATATATATATATATTATATATATATATATGAATGTAAGTCGGTATATCAGGAACCCATCTGAAAGGTGGACCTTATATAAACTACCCTGCAACTTACATACAAATAGAATCATCTATCTTCACTATATTAGCTTTACTATATTTGAATATAAACAAGGTCTAACCGAGGTTACTTGGTTGAGCAAGATGAGAGAATATCATCAAATGGCCCTCCAGCCCTGGGTTCACATTGTCGTTCTGACGTACTTCGAGTTCAGTGCTGATACAGGACCATTGATTAGAGGACTATCTTGTTAGTCTGTGTAACTTCGCCTGACCCAATCCACGTCTTCAATGGCTTTCTGTTACTACAAACGGGATTACAAAGGAAAGGCTTCCTTTGTTAGTTTCATGAATACCTTCGTTCAAATGAAGGGAAAGACTATTACTATGAAGCGGTACCTTATCAGCAGGAAAGAGCTGCAGCAACGGTATGAAAGTTACTGCAAGATACATAACGAGCCCGTGGCTTCCAACGTAAACATCGGCCGCCATTTGGGTTCACTCGGCATCATGTGTGACACCAAGATTGGACCCGTTGGCAAACAGGAACGATACTATTCTGGTATCATGTGGCTCGATGGCGCAGGATCACCAACTGAAATGCAAAGAAAATGGAGAAAGCCGCCCAAACGTATCATGAAGGCCGTGCAAGAGAAGATCGAGAGGAATCGGTTGAGAGACGATATCGCTCACAGTATATTGAAATTTATACCCAAGACTTCCCCTGATCTCCAGATACAGCCAGTCACAGAGACCACCAGCCCCGCTCCCCAGACACAGCCAGTCACAGAGACCACCAGCCCCGCTCCCCAGACACAGCCAGTCACAGAGACCACCAGCCCCGCTCCCCAGACACAGCCAGTCACAGAGGCCACCAGCCCCGCTCTCCAAACACAGCCAGACACACAGACCACCAGCCCCGTCCCCCACACAGAGCCACAAGATCCTGATATTGAGGAAGCAAATCAATTTCTCGATGATTTTTTGCTTTCACTGGAGAAGAACTGATGAGTTCCTTATAGACAAGACAAAATGTTAAAAAAGGAATCTATATAAGTTCACTTATGGAGTGAGATCTTTGACGGAGCTGTGCTGCCTATAGCACAGCCTACCAAAGGGTGATCTTTGCTGTCGTGCAGTAACCTCATGAGGGCGGAGTCCGGCTGCACTTTCTTTACCGAGGAAAAGATCTCTGCACTAATATTGAGTTTCTCCGTTGGCGTCAGGGTAAACACCCATCCCCCCCGAAGCTTGGTTACCTTTCCGTGGTGGGGGGGACTTCATGGATTGGGCAGTAGCAACCATCGTTGGTTGCTTCTGTTCAATCCATGAACGAAAAACAAGCATCTTGAACGTAATAGACGTATAAATTCACTTGGTGTCAAAACTGACGCGAAAGTGGTTGTCTCAATTTTGTCAGAAATGTTTGTGCGTTTCGGCCTGATGGCGGGAGTCGGTTTGGCGCTGTGGTCATGAGGGAATACGAGGAAGATTGGCAACCGTCCCAGAAGTAGCTACAGTGAGGCCCAGCAGCTGTCCCTAATACTGTGGAAGGCACTCATGTAAGGTGTGCAGTGAGGCACAGCAGTAACAAGGGAAACGGACAACCAAAACAGCAATCTTGATCATCAGGAGGCTATCCAATGCTCAGAGTAGATAAGGACGATTATTGTATGGCTTCGCTCAGAGGATGAAAATATTAGCCGTGAAAATCAACAAGTAAAATAACTAGTAGTTAGTGGTAGTGAAGTGGAATTACCGCATTTCTGTGGTCTTAATAGTAAAACGAAACTTTTCATTTTCTCCATCAATCTAGAGGTGTTGTAGACCACCATCCTTAAGGTTGTAAGGTAATGGTAACTACAAGGTTATGACCTCAGCAAATCTGTGATGGAAAGTGCAGGAAATGTGGTAATGTATATAATATAGATTATATAGTTGTATGATATATGTCTAGTAAAATTTTGTCTTCTCTGTTCCCGTTCATTAATTCAAATACAGGTAAGTTTTCTCTCTAACGAGGTGGGAGAAGCTACGTGCACTCGGCTTATGAATGTGGTGACTTTCCCTTCATTACCACAATGGTGTGCTGAACTGAAGATGTAGAATTCCGTAGACGAAACTAAGATGGGAAATCAATCTACATCAAAAATTGAACGTATGCATCTTTAGATGGACATAAAACAAACGGACGGAGGGGCACAGTGGAGCAAATCAATTTCATTATCACCACTTAAAGTAGGCCTTTCAACTAGTTGTGGCTTCAAAGCAAACTTTTTCTAGCCAAGGTTTAGTTAGCACCTAAACTAATCCCCGCGACCTTACCTTAAGAAATATTTTCAGAAGGTACTGTCTGAACATATTTCTAAGGTAAGGTCATTTAGGTTTGCTTTAGATGCTACCCTAACCTAGGCTAGAAAAAGTTTCCTTTGCTTCAGAGTCCCAACTACGTAGACGGGCTACTGTTCATATCAAACAGTAACAGAAAGGTGATAAAACTGAGATGAAATTAATAAAGATATAGAATGGGTCAGTTGAAAGTTGAAGTATTTGCTAAATACAGTTTTTGACAGATGCAAATGCATCCTAAGGTCAGTCACTTAAATCACAATGTTGAATATCATTTTAATTGTTGGAACTAGTTACAGGAAGTAAAAATATCAAGCTTAAAGGGATGCCATTACAATAACTTCATAAAGCTGTATAGGATCTCTTAAACTTCTTTTCCCTAAAGCTGAATGGATTTAAGTCGCTTAATCTGCTCTCTGAATTTGTTTCTCAGACCAGTAATCATCTTCTGAGATTACCTCAGTAATTTCTCCATTCAATGTCTTCCTTTTCAAATTAGTTGACGACCAAAGCAGTACAATATTCAAGCTGGGATGGCTATGTTTTGGGAAGGCGAGAGGTCAGGTTATGCAAGAATGTTAGAAATGGCTTCCATCAGTTTCTACCCTATCTACTCTAAAACTTTTGGGTTATTAGAACTTAGAGCTTTATGAGTAAATAATACTGAAAGTTGGTTTAAAGTTGCCTGACCCAACATAACAACACCTTGGTAATGGTGACCTGATGAAGGATACTGAACCTAACCTAACCTAAATTAACACCTGACTAGTGATTATATGATCAACGATGCCTTAGCTATGCTAACTTTAACGTTAAGCTCTATCTCACTTTCCTTAACCTTCATTTTAAGGATAACATCAAAAGGGAAAACTCTTTAACATCTACGATAATATATTCTATGTACTCAAGTGATTAAAGTGGGTGGAGCCGTCCCAACATTACTTAGTAAAAATGGGCCTGGATAAGCAACACAAACGTATTAGGCTTTTATGATTTTTTTTTTTATTTTCTGTTTGATTTTGATGAAGAACAAATTTCATTATTACTTCAAAACTTATTGCCCTCAAGATGTAATTCAATTTACTACTTTCTCAGTGGAATAAATACAAAGGTTTTCACCACTATTCAGCATCTTATCTTTATTCAATAAGCACCTTTTGTACGTATAATCCATTCCTGCCATTTTATTGATATCTGCACACACACACACACACACACACACACACACACACACACACACACAAACATATATATATATATATATATATATATATATATATATATATATATATATATATATATATATATATATATATATATATATATATATATATATATATATATATACATATTTTTTTTTTTTTTTTTATACTTTGTCGCTGTCTCCCGCGTTTGCGAGGTAGCGCAAGGAAACAGACGAAAGAAATGGCCCAACCCCCCCCCATACACATGTATATACATACGTCCACACACGCAAATATACATACCTACACAGCTTTCCATGGTTTACCCCAGACGCTTCACATGTCTTGATTCAATCCACTGACAGCACGTCAACCCCGGTATACCACATTGCTCCAATTCACTCTATTCCTTGCCCTCCTTTCACCCTCCTGCAAGTTCAGGCCCCGATCACACAAAATCTTTTTCACTCCATCTTTCCACCTCCAATTTGGTCTCCCACTTCTCCTCGTTCCCTCCACCTCCGACACATATATCCTCTTGGTCAACCTTTCCTCACTCATTCTCTCCATGTGCCCAAACCATTTCAAAACACCCTCTTCTGCTCTCTCAACCACGCTCTTTTTATTTCCACACATCTCTCTCACCCTTACGTTACTTACTCGATCAAACCACCTCACACCACACATTGTCCTCAGACATCTCATTTCCAGCACATCCATCCTCCTGCGCACAACTCTATCCATAGCCCACGCCTCGCAACCATACAACATTGTTGGAACCACCATTCCTTCAAACATACCCATTTTTGCTTTCCGAGATAATGTTCTCGACTTCCACACATTCTTCAAGGCTCCCAGAATTTTCGCCCCCTCCCCCACCCTATGATCCACTTCTGCTTCCATGGTTCCATCCGCTGCCAGATCCACTCCCAGATATCTAAAACACTTCACTTCCTCCAGTTTTTCTCCATTCAAACTCACCTCCCAATTTACTTCACCCTCAACCCTACTGTACCTAATAACCTTGCTCTTATTCACATTTACTCTTAACTTTCTTCTTCCACACACTTTATCAAACTCCGTCACCAGCTTCTGCAGTTTCTCACATGAATCAGCCACCAGCGCTGTATCATCAGCGAACAACAACTGACTCACTTCCCAAGCTCTCTCATCCCCAACAGACTTCATACTTGCCCCTCTTTCCAAAACTCTTGCCTTTACCTCCCTAACAACCCCATCCATAAACAAATTAAACAACCATGGAGACATCACACACCCCTGCCGCAAACCTACATTCACTGAGAACCAATCACTTTCCTCTCTTCCTACACGTACACATGCCTTACATCCTCGATAAAAACTTTTCACTGCTTCTAACAACTTGCCTCCCACACCATATATTCTTAATACCTTCCACAGAGCATCTCTATCAACTCTATCATATGCCTTCTCCAGATCCATAAATGCTACATACAAATCCATTTGCTTTTCTAAGTATTTCTCACATACATTCTTCAAAGCAAACACCTGATATATATATATATATATATATATATATATATATATATATATATATATATATATATATATATATATATAAATATATATATATATATATATATATATATATATATATATATATATATATATATATATATATATATATATATATATATTTTATTATCATTATTATCATTTTGCTTTGTCGCTGTCTCTCGCGTTAGCGAGGTAGCGCAAGGAAACACACGAAAGAATGGCCCAACCTACCCACATACACATGTATATACATACACGTCCACACACGCAAATATACATACCGATGCATCTCAATGTACACACAGACACATATACATATATACACATGTACATAATTGATACTGTCTGCCTTTATTCATTCTCATAGCCACCTCGCTACACATGGAATAACAACCCCCTCCCCCCTCATGTGCGCGAGGTACCGCTAGGAAAAGACAACAAAGGCCCCATTCGTTCACACTCAGTCTCTAGCTGTCATGTAATAATGCACCGAAACCACAGCTCCCTGTCCACATCCAGGCCCCACACAACTTTCCATGGCTTACCCCAGACGCTTCACATGCCCTGGTTCAATCCATTGACAGCACGTCGCCCCCGGTATACCACATCGTTCCAATTCAATCTATTCCTTGCACGCCTTTCACCCTCCTGCATGTTCAGGCCCCGATCACTCAAAATCTTTTTCACTCCATTTCTCCATCTCCAATATGGTCTCCCACTAGAGAACATAGCATGAAATTAGGGCAATATTGTTCAAAAATATTCAGAGAAGTAATTTTAAAGTTTATATAAGAGTGGTTGATGAATGGAATAAGAAGAATGAGGTCATGGTTAAGGCAGACACCATACATAAATCTTACAAGTTGTATAATAGTACAGAATGTTCTAGAGATTTGGCCTGGCGAGTGTAGAACTCTCTCCTCACACAGTAAAAATAGGTAATTACACACTCACAGATTCAGAGGTTATCATGTTGAAGGAGAGGTGAAAACTGAAGATTCAAATCAAAGAACAATAAGAAGCGTCATGATGAGATGGGAGAGGGAATTGGTCAATTGACAAATATAGTTTAATCTAAAACATGAACGGTAAATCACTTCGAGTGAAGAAATTCAAGCCCGTAGGCCGACCCTGCACTTAGCTTGAATCCTTTTGTGTTCACTATAATCTTTTTTACTACATCTTCTCTACTTAATCCCTTTATCTTCACTATGCAAGGCTTATTATAATCTTCACTACAACCTCATCTTCATATGACCTTATCTTGACTAAGCTGGTTTCAAGGAAGGCTTTAGATTTTACCCGCTCACGCAAACAACGTACTTACACGGGGCCCCACGAGTGTAAAACCCACTCCTAATACAGTGCAAGTAGATGATTACACACACCTACACACCACCACCACCACTAACAATACACAGAGAAATAGCCTTTTTGATTGGTTTTGGATCGGCCCTTGAACGGAGTTTGGAGGATTTGGGGGATCAGGTCAATAAGGTTAAGTTCACTACAACCTCATATTCACTAACGTGAATCTTCACTACTAGCTTATTTTCACTTAATTATATCTTCACTATACCCTCTTCTTCACTACACCGTTATTTCTACCATACCATCATCATTGTACTCCCTGATGTTCACTAGAAATAGTTCTTATCTTCACTACATAATCATTCTGAATAAACTTTACTCCTTGATAACCCTTATCTCTACTACATTCGTATCTTCACTACATTCGTATCTTCGCCACAACCTATCTTGACAGTATCCTTATCATCACTATACTCTTCCTCACTACACTCTCATCTTAACATCATCCTTCTGTTTACCGAACTTAGTTCAAAGTCTGACTTGAACGTAGCTTTGGAAAGTTTGTGTTCCTCATTGTGTTACCTCCTTATTATCATTGTAAAGGCAATTGTCGCCACTCCCTAACTAAACCCTCATCATCACTACACTCTCATCATTATCATTACTTCTTGATGTTCGATACAAAATCTCAACATATACATTCATCTTCACCACAGAATAATTTTCATTGCATCTTAATCTTCATTACTCCTTGTTTCAGCTACATCCGTATCTTCCATTCATTCTTATATCTTATATTAATTACATCTTTACAATATCTTTATATCTTCTCTGTTCCGTCATTTGGAAAATTGAAAGTGAGAGTAAAGGATTTCCGGCCTTCTGCTCCATCCTCTTTAAGTCGCCTTGTACGACACGCAGGGAATATAAGGCAAGTATACTTTCTTCCCTATCCCCAGGGATAACAGCATCTGGTGTTCCCAGACGGTCACCCATCCAAGTACTAACCAGACCCAACGTTGCTTAACTTCCCTGATCGGACGATATATATATATATATATATATATATATATATATATATATATATATATATATATATATATATATATATATATATATATATATATATATATATATATATACATATATATATATATATATATCATATATATATATAAGACTGAAAACAATGAATTTCCCAAATAACAAAAATGGAAGCGCCGGGGTTTGAACCCGGGACCTCTCGCATGCCAAGCGAGTGCTCTACCACTGAGCTACGCCCCCAAGAACATATTTTGTGACATAGTATTATATGAAGCACTGAGATGACCACGGCAAAATAGTGTTTGACCGACCGTTGCCGACTAGCCAGCCGGCAAAATAACCACAGGGTAATTCTCCATGTTGCTGTCGTGTTTTCCTCTCAATTTTCCACGAAGAAATGAGGTTTAATCTTTTATTGTCGTTGCAATAGACTGGAACTAAGCAATAGACTGGAACTAAGCAATAGACTGGAACTAAGCAATAGACTGGAACCAAGCTGACCTGGTATGAGGTCAGAGCCCTCATTATCCTCCCTGCTAACTACCGGAAGCAGATTAAGTCGTTCCACAACCGATGTCCGGCCCATGTTAACTCTGATGTGCCCAGCAGTTGGAGGAGGATCGCCAGAAGCTTCTGGAAGATTTCAAGGACGTCTTGGTGGACCTGACCCTTTCAGATAAGGTCGAAAACCCCAATTTATTGTGAAGATCTTTACTACAATGTTGGATGAACATACTGAATGTTGCACACATGTGATGCGGACAAAATGAAACAAGAAAAAGACAAAAATTATGTCTGGTGTGGGTCTCGAACCCACGACCTTGAGTTTATCAGACTCATGCTCTACCACTGAGCTAACCAGACAATAGAAAATTCGTCTGTTTCTTCAATTTGAAATAATGAAAATCTTTGCGAGGCAGCGTTAAGAAAGGAGAGATGTCTTTGACGAAATTTATTTGCTTGACTCCATCTTCTGTTCCTCATTATCGAAAGTAAACATACTGAAGGATATATATATATATATATATATATATATATATATATATATATATATATATATATATATATATATATATATATATATATATATATATATATATATATATATATGAGTCCACGGGGAAAATGAAACACAAAAAGTTCCCAAGTGCACTTTCGTGTAATAATCACATCATCAGGGGAGACACAAGAGAGGAATATAACAGTCAGTTGATATACATCGAAGAGACGAAACTGGGACGCCATTTGGTAAACATGTGATTGTCCAAAATTGTGATCCTTTCCAATATATATATATATATATATATATATATATATATATATATATATATATATATATATATATAAAAAGTGATATATACACAAGTATTATCCCTGGGGATAGGGGAGAAAGAATACTTCCCACGTATTCCCTGCGTGTCGTAGAAGGCGACTAAAAGGGGAGGGAGCGGGTGGCTGGAAATCCTCCCCTCTCGTTTTTTTTTAATTTTCCAAAAGAAGGAACAGAGAAGGGGGCCAGGTGAGGATTTTCCCTCTAAGGCCCAGTCCTCTGTTCTTAATGCTACCTCGCAAATGCGGGAAATGGCGAATCGTATGAAAAAAAAAAAAAAAAAATATATATATATATATATATATATATCGAAAAGGATCACAATTTTGCACGTGATCAAGTTTATTCTTATGAGTCCACGGGGAAAATAAACACGATAAGTTCCCAAGTGCACTTTCCTGTAAAACTCACATCATCAGGGGAGATACAAGAGAAAAATATAACAGTCAGTTGATATACAACGAAGAGACGGAGCGAGGATGCCATATGGTAAACATGTGATTGTCCAAGAAAGACAACAAGCGTATCATAAACTTATTATGTGGACAAGAAGGTGAATTGTTTACAAATTCTATCAACATTAAAGTTGTCCACTCTGTATAGACCATCACTGATATTAAGATTATAATTCTTTGTGTATTGAAATTTCAATGATGCCCAATTGTGTATTATATTCATCATATTATAATGCAATTGTGTCAAATAATGGAGATAAAGAATGAAAGATAAACTATGGCCATGATTTCTACCAGCTCAAGTGCATTAGATATGGTGGACAATTCAGTTTAAGTGAAGATGCCCAATTGTACATTATATGTATCATATGGGACATTTCAGTTTGTAGTGAAGATGCCTTACTTTGTATTGTATATATATTCCAAACTAATGTTGGCAAGTAGTGAAAAAAAAAAATTAGAGATCATTAAACTCTATGGCCGTGATTTCTTCCAGTTCAAGAGTAGTAGATATGGTGGGCAATTCAGTTTACGGTGAAGATTCTGTATTGTATATATCATATTGTACTCTAGGTGTTTCAAGAAGTGAAGATACAGAAGCCCTCTTTCTCAATCCTTGCACCTATCTCTTGACCTCTTGCCTCCTTCTCTTATACATCTCCCAGTCATTTGCACTATTTCCCTGCAAAACTCGTCCAAATGCTTCTCTTCTCTTTTACTAATATATATATATATATATATATATATATATATATATATATATATATATATATATATATATATATATATATATATATATATATATATATATACATATATATATATATATATATATATATATATACACACACACACACATATATATATATATATATATATATATATATATATATATATATATATATATATATATATATATATATATATATATATATATATATATATATATATTAGTAAAAGAGAAGAGAGGCATTTGGACGAGTTTTGCAGGGAAATAGTGCAAATAGCATTTTAGGTTGGCTTTGGATCCGCCCTTGAACGTAGTTTGGAGGATTTGGGGGATCAGGTCAATAACGTTAAGCTCACTACAACCTCATATTCACTAACGTGTATCTTCACTACTAGGTTATTTCACTTAATTATATCTTCACTATACCCTCTTCTTCACGACTCCGTTATTTTTACCATACCATTATCATTGTACTCCCTGATGTTCACTAGAAATAGTTCTTATCTTCACTACATACTCATTTTGAATAAACTTTACTCTTTAATAATCCTTATCTCTACTACATTCGTATCTTCACTACATTCGTATCTTCGCCACAACCTATCTTGACAGTATCCTTATCATCACTATACTCTTCCTCACTACACTCTCATCTTAACATCATCCTTCTGTTTACCGAACTTAGTTCAAAGTCTGACTTGAACGTAGCTTTGGAAAGTTTGTGTTCCTCATTGTGTTACCTCCTTATTATCATTGTAAAGGCAATTGTCACTACTCCCTAACTAAACCCTCATCATCACTACACTCTCATCATTACCATTACTTCTTGATGTTCAATACAAAATTTTAACATATACATTTATCTTCACTACAGAATAATTTTCATTGCCCCTTAATCTTCATTACTCCTTGTTTCAGCTACATCCGTATCTTCCATTCATTCTTCTAATATTAGTTACATCTTTACAATATCTTTATATCTTCTCTGTTCCGTCTTTTGTAAAATTGAAAATGAGAGTAAAGGATTTCCAGTCTCCCGCTCCCTCCCCTTTTAGTCGCCTTGTACGACACGTAGGGAATACGAGGCAAGTGTACTTTCTTCCCTATCCCCAGGGATAACAGCATCTGGTGTTCCCAGACGGTCACGCATCCAAGTACTAACCAGACCCAAAGTTGCTTAACTTCCCTGATCGGACGATATATATATATATATATATATATATATATATATATATATATATATATATATATATATATATATATATATATATATATATATATATATATATATATATATATATATATATACATATATATATTTATATATATATATATATATATATATATATATATATATATATATATATATATATATATATATATATATATATATATATATATAAGACTGAAAACAATGAATTTCCCAAATAAAAAATGGAAGCGCCGGGGTTTGAACCCGGGACCTCTCGCATGCCAAGCGAGTGCTCTACCACTGAGCTACGCCCCCAAGAACATTTTTTTGGACTTAGTATTATATGATGCACTGAGATTACCACGGCAAAATACTGTTTGACCGACCGTTGCCGACTAGCCGGCAAAATAACCACAGGGTAAGTCTCCATGTTGCTGTCGTGTTTTCCTCTCAATTTTCCACGAAGAAATGAGTTTTAATTTTTTATTGTCGTTGCAATAGACTTGAACTAAGCAATAGACTGGAACTAAGCAATAGACTGGAACTAAGTAATAGACTGGAACTAAGCTGACCTGGTATGAGGTCAGAGCCCTCATTATCATCCCTGCTAACTACCGGAAGCAGATTAAGTCGTTCCACAACCGATGTCCGGCCCATGTTAACTCTGATGTGCCCAGCAGTTGGAGGAGGATCGCCAGAAGCTTCTGGAAGATTTCAAGGACGTCTTGGTGGACCTGACCCTTTCAGATAAGGTCGAAAACCCCAATTTATTGTGAAGATCTTCACTATAACGTTGGACGAACATACTGAATGTTGCACACATATGATGCGGACAAAATGAAAAAAGAAAAAGAAAAAAAATATGTCTGGTGTGGGTCTCGAACCCACGACCTTGAGTGTGTAAGACTCACGCTCTACCACTGAGCTAACCAGACAATAGAAAAATACGTCTGTTTCTTCAATTTGAATTAATGAAAATCTTTGCGAGGCAGCGTTTAGAAAAGAGAGATGTCTTTGACGAAATTTACTTGTTTGGCTTATTCTTCTGTCCCTCATTTTCGAAAGTAAACATACTGAAGTATGTATATATATATATATATATATATATATATATATATATATATATATATATATATATATATATTGGAAAGGATCACAATTTTGCGCGTGATCAAGTATATTCCTATAAGTCCACGGGGAAAATGAAACATGCCACGTTCCCAAGTGCACTTTCATGTAATAACCACATCATCAGGGGAGACACAAGAGAGAAATATAACAGTCAGTTGATATACAAGGAAGAGACGTAGCTAGGACGCCATATGGTAAACATGTGATTGTCCAAGACAGACAACAAGCGTATCATAAACTAATCATGTGAACAAGATGAATTCCTTACAAATTTTATCAACACTAAATTTATGCAATTTGTATAGACAATCACTTATATCAAGATTATAATTCTTTGTGCATTTAATGATAGAAGATTCAATGATATTTCTCGTGGTACTGGAGTTAGAGATTATAATGCCATCTCAGTTATTAACTCTAACTCCAGTACCACGAGAAATATCACTGAATCTTCTATTATTAAATACACAAAGAATTATAAACATTAAGGAAACATGCAACATGGCGGTCAAACTATGAGATGCACAAATGAAGTTTATGAATGGAATATCAGTGAGACGAACTAGTTGATGAATGATGAATGAAAGTGTAATAAAGTCATGATGAATGAATGAAAGTGTAATAAAGTCATGATGAATGAATGAAAGTGTAATAAAGTCATGATGAATGAATGAAAGTGTAATAAAGTCATGATGAATGAATGAAAGTGTAATAAAGTCATGATGAATGAATGAAAGTGTAATAAAGTCATGATGAATGAATGAAAGTGTAATAAAGTCATGATGAATGAATGAAAGTGTAATAAAGTCATGATGAATGAATGAAAGTGTAATAAAGTCATGATGAATGAATGAAAGTGTAATAAAGTCATGATGAATGAATGAAAGTGTAATAAAGTCACAGTTTAAAAGTACAAAATATGAATGGCAGCCAGGGAGGAGTGGCCCAGGTAAATGGAAGGTTGAAAAGTTCGCGTTATGTGATGAATTTTGATAGATTTTGCAAGTTTCCTTTCCTATGATGGAACGTAAAAGTTTGTGCTTAGTTCTAGAGACAGAGTTCATAGGTTTATGTTTTAATGATGAACATCAAAGGATACCATTAATTTAACTGACTTTAAAAATGTTCAATTAAATGAAGCATTACATACACAAGCTGCTTTTTGGCGGAGTTAAAAATTCGCATTTTTTTGCTAATTCTAAAGTAGGAGTTAAATTGACGGACTTAAAAGTTCGAGTTTCAGCTTTAAACCTTGTGTTTGTATGACGTATCTTAGAGTACTTGTTAATATAATGCAAGTGGAAGGTTTACGTTTAAAAGATGGTGTTTAAATGCTAATTGATGAATGACAGAGTTAAATGGATAGATTTTAAGTTCGCGTTTACGTAGGCCACTTTAAGGTTAAGGTTCGTTCGTACCAGGTTGACCAGATGGCGGTAGTGTGTAGACACAGCCATACCAGGTCGTATTTATCATCATTAAAGTCACCTTCCTTACTTATGGCGGCGATGAAATTCACTGGTTCTTGATTGTGCACCAATTAACCTATCAGATAATGGTACAATGTTTGCCTGGTGTTGCATATATCACGTCTGTTGTTGAAACACAAGAATGCCAGGTGACTTTGGGAGTGGATGATAATGTAAAGATCAATATAAATGTGGGAAATCTTGAACCGCCATCACCAGACACAACACATGTTTGGATCTGGCGGGGGGAGGGACTTGCCTGTGACGTCACGATGCCCCGCCTCCAGCCTGGCGCCGCTCTGTGTGTGTGTGTGTGTGTGTGTGTGTGTGTGTGTGTGTGTGTGTGTGTGCATTATGGGAGAGAGTTATACACTCGTGTTGTCCCGTCTCTTAACCTTATAAGTATATACTATACATTTGCTCCTGGAATTGGTTCAGTTTAGTAAGTTAGAGAGAACTTCCAAATTTATTTTCTCCTGGCAAGATGGCCGGGTGGTTTAAGGCGCTGCTTTCAAATCATTGTCTGGTCTTCCGGGCGTGGGTTCGAGTCCCGCTCCTGATAAACATTTATCTTTCTTTTTTCCATAAAACATGACTAACCCAGAGACAGCAGGAACCAACAGTTGGTTGGGACACAAGATATACACTAATTCCTGGGATGCTTCCATCCAATGGAAAATGAAAAACATACAATTGGAAAAACTTATTTTTTCCTGAAAACATGTTGACTTATATTCATTTAATGGTTACGAAAACTAAACAATATACACCAAGATGACTACAGGTTCAAAATACTGTTACAATGACAGATCAAGACAAAATCATGGTTTGTGGAGTTTAATTCATTTAACTCAGTGTAACACCGGTATGTGGTATATTTAGACCATATTGTCTTGTTATATTAGGAAGAGACAACTGTATTGAATGTTTTACCGTTATTATCATTATAGTACAGTACTATTTATCATAATTACATCATTATTATTACTATTATTATTATTATCATTATAGTACAGTACTATTTATCATAATTACATCATTATTATTACTATTATTATTATTATCATTATAGTACAGTACTATTTATCATAATTACATCATTATTATTACTATTATTATTATCATCATTATAGTACAGTACTATTTATCATAATTACATCATTATTATTACTATTATTATTATTATCATTATAGTACAGTACTATTTATCATAATTACATCATTATTATTACTATTATTATTATTAACAATTTTGTAATCATTATCATTATCATCATTATAGTGCAGTATCATGTGATATAATCATATTATCATTATTACTATTATCATTATTATTATCATTATTATTATCATTATTGTTCTTATCATTATTTTCATTATTATCATTATTATTATCATTATTGTTATTATCATTATTTTCATTATTACTATCAGTATTGTCATTATCATCATTATTATAATTATCATAATTATCATTATTATTATTATTATTATTATTATTATTATTATTATTATTATTATTATTATCATTATTACTATTATTATTATTGTTATTATTATTATTATCATTATTATCATTATTATCATTATTATCATCATCATCATTATTAGCATCATCATTACTATTATGTATCATTATTATTATCATCATCATTATCATTATTATTACCATGATCTCTAATATTATCATTATCATTATCATTATCATCATTATTATCATTATTATGATCATTATCATTATAATTATCATTAAGTATAATATGATATCTGGTACTGAAGGATACGGTATGCTGGTTATCAAGTGGGAAGTTAGATATGGTATGGATTGTCATTTCACATGTAGGTTAGTAGGAAATATATTGTGTACCTAACGTGTGTTGTTGGGCATTATAATCGTCCGATAATGATAATGATTAAATCTTATTTCCTGATCTTATCAGTTTTAAAACCAGATATATGAAATATCTTTCGTTGACCATATGTTTGTCTACAGTTCAGTATGTACATGTGAGTGTGGTCTTAAGATTTAGGTGACTAAGTTTTGGAATTCACTGGCAGGTATGGTGTGCATTATCACCGAGCCTGAGTCTCAAAGATCAAGGTCATGGGTTCGAATCTCCAACATTTAGTATGTTTATCCAACGTTATAGTGAAGATCTTGACGATGAATTAGGATTTTGACATTATCTGAAAGAGTTGGGTCAAAGATTAGTGATTTTAAGAGTTTAGTGATATAGTCTTGAATTGGAGAGTGTAGTGGCTGAGGCCAAGAACCAGTGGTGTCCAGAGAGTAGTGAAGATAATGACCATTGTCCTGCCCCATTAGGTCAGGTCAAATGGCACTTAGCGAGGTAACGAGTTAGAGTCAAGAACAGAGGAAGTATTTTGGGAACAAGAGAGTGAGTGTGTCAGCAGTTATGATGTAAGAGACCAGGTATTAGTGATGGTGATTTGAATGCGAAGGTAAGTAATGTGGCAGTGGAGGGTATAACTGAGGCCCATGGAAATGGTGAACAACTTGTGTGTGTGTAAAGGACTGGTGATTGGGAATACCTGGTTTGTAAAATGTGATATACATAAATATACGTACGTGAGTAGGAGAGATGGCCAGCGGGCATGACTGGATTACATGTTAATTGAAAGACGTGTAAAAGAAAGACTTTTGGATGTAAATGTGCTGAAAGGGGCTGCTGGAGGCGACAGTGGAGACGACAGTGAAGATCTGAAGAGGTTTTCGAATGAGGAAACAATGTCGGGGAGAAGAGGTGGCGAGAGGAAGTGAACTTGGAAAAGAGACTTGTGTGAAGAAATACCAAGAGAGATTGAGTGCCACATACACTCTTACTGTGTAAATAACCCTTTCTATGAGATGACGTAAAGATGTTGATGAACAGAGGAGTTGGGATATGACATGAAAAAGTTGGAGAATAAATGAAGGAAAGATTGAGATATACAGATGACTGGCGGACCGCCATGATGGTTGTCAATCTAGCCAGCTGGGTTATTATTTATAAGTTGTGTTTAGTTGTAGGTCCAAGTTTGTTGTCATGATATAATGTTGACTGCCAGTGAGTACCTGGCTGGCGCGGGTGCCACAAGGCTGGGTCAAGTGTAGTGTAAGTGTGGTCTAGGGATGGTGTGTGTACCACTTGTAGATGATGGGCCGCATCATGACCTGCCGGTTATAACATCTTGACCAACACCTACTGCTGCTACACTTGCAACTCTCCTTTTCTAGGACCGTTTTTATGTTCATGTAACTTTGTCTTTTTTCAATTATTCTAAAGCTATAACTACAAAATTATTTTTACTATGTAGTTTTTTGAAAATATACTCTGAAAGCACATCGCTGTCGTCTTCCAGGCATTGCCCATCTGATACAATAATTGGTGGCAGGTGACAGTTGATATAGAGTGATTGAGGCCAACGTGACCACGTGGGGCTTGTGACTGGTTGAAGCCAGCGTGACCACGTGCGGCTTGTGACTGGTTGAGGCCAGCTTGACCAAGTTGGGTCATGACTGGTTGAGGCCAGAGTGACCACGTGGGGCTTGTGACTGGTTGAGGCCAGCGTGACCCCGTAAGGTTGTGACAGGTTGAGGCCAGCGTGACCACTGAGGTTGTGACTAGTTGAAGCCAGGGTGACCACGTGGGGGTGTGACTGGTTGAGGCTAGCGTGACCCCGTAAGGTTGTGACAGGTTGAGACCAGCGTGACTACTGGGGTTGTGACTGGTTGAAGCAAGCGTGACCACGTGGGGTTGTGACTGGTTGAGGCCAGCGTGACCACGTGGAGTTGTGACTGGTTGAAGATAGCGTGACCACGTGGGATTGTGACTGGTTGAGGGCAGCGTGACCACGTGGGGCTTGTGACTGGTTGAGGCCAGTGTGACCACGTGGGGTTGTGACTGGTTGAGGCCAGCGTGACCACGTGGAGTTGTGATTGGTTGAGGCCAGCGTGACCAAGTGGGGCTGTGACTGGTTGAGGCCAGCGTGACCACGTAGGGTTGTGACTGGTTGAGGCCAGCGTGACCACGTGGAGTTGTGATTGGTTGAGGCCAGCGTGACCAAGTGGGGCTGTGACTGGTTGAGGCCAGCGTGACCACGTAGGGTTGTGACTGGTTGAGGCCAGCGTGACCACGTAGGGCTGTGACTGGTTGAGGCCAGCGGGGCCACGTAGGGCTGTGACTGGTTGAGGCCAACGTGACCACGTGGGGCTTGTGACTGGTTGAGGCCAGCGTGACCACGTGGGGTTGTGACTGGTTGAGGCCAGCGTGACCACGTGGGGTTGTGACTGGGGTGTTGATGTGTTGTGGTCGGCGTCCACAAGGTCGTTATCTTAGTATTTCAGGAACGGAGGAAGATCCACAGTGGACGTTTTACAAACACAATGTTGAATCATCACAACTTTTACCGAATCTGATTGAAATCAATGAATGAAATATTTCAAATATGAAAAAATAAGACAAAAGAAAAAGAATATTTATCAATTCTTTCATTTTTTTACGATTATCTGAAATAATTGCCAGATACTCCAACCTTAGTAACAGTTTCTCTTTGTCTTATGTAGTCATAAAATCCCTACCTGTCTTTACCATGAATGGAAATGATCAATGAATCATTACATTTACTTTGACTCCAATTGGCTCTTCCATTATTTATATATAATGAAATTTGTTCATAGAAATTAAAGGTCAGAGGAGGATAGATAGTTCTACTCTTTCATAACTAATGGTGTTCTTCTTTGACAATATGCTGTACTGACCTAAGTTTATACGTATTACAGTAACGATGTGAGAAGTTGATGATATTCCAGGTAAAGGTACAGATTACATCAGTAAACATACCTCTTACATAACTAACCCTGCCTGCCACCTGTGAGAGAAAGAAACTCTCATGATCTTAATGTGTTCATTTGGAAGGATTCTAATGCTTGGTATCAAGGAAATGATATGCATACTGTAATACAGTGATCAATATTGTACGTCATAATGTAAGTGGTGTGTGACTAACTATAGCTGTAATATTACCTGTTCATTCTTGCTACTAACACGTGACACCAAGTTGTCTGTTAGTCTTATTACGTACATTAATACACTGTTGTCTTGGCTTTACATCTCTACTAATGATGACACCTGAATCCTTCTCCTGCCTTGATAGTTTTATTTCCACATCTTAAGATGATACTGTAGTTTGCCTGCTATGTGTACACAGTGTAAACATATGTCTACGGTGAATATCACTGGCCATTGTACACTGACGTTGTTCAGCAATGTAGACCCAAGAGTGAACCTTAGACACCATTACGGTAACATGAATTACACTTATACTGAGTCTGAGAACCTATCATTGATTGTCATAGAATCCAGATGCAAAAAATGTATTCCTACCGGATTTCTATAGAAAGTACGTGGGACATTGATGTTAAGCAAATTATTCTATACGATAATGAATTAAATCCCATAACTTTTCTGGAGCACAAGGTACAGAAATGTATGTAACATAAAAGCGGTAAAATAAACATATCTAACATAAAGATTTCTATCTCGCAGATAACATAAATGTTTTACATGTAGAAATCGGTAATATCTTCAACAACCTAAACATAATACTATCAAATTTTATATTACAAGCTTTTTATCTGGGTTTTACGCATTAAAACGATATTGCTTACAGAAAAGTAATGTAGTTATTATCAGCACAAGGTTTAGAAGGTCTTAAACAAGTTATGAGTTTATATTCTTCAAAATTCTAGAAAGATCCATTAAGTATACTGGGAAAAATAGACTTGCTTTTTTGAGGCGATGAATACTTATGAAAAATCATCGACATTTTCCTTAAAAATATTCTTTATGAATTGAAATCAACTATTTTTTTAGAGAAAATGTTTCTGAATAGCAACAAGACACAGTCAAATCTAACAAGCTAAAGTTCATCAAATGACAAAGAATCTTATTAATATCATAAAACCAAATATGTTGCACAAATTCTTCAAATCATCAAAAGTAATAAAAGAAGAAGCCATCCGTAGGTAACTTGTTACTCCCGGTGTAAACACTTATAGGCGGAATCCGGTAACACCTCTTGAATAGCATGTGGAAGACAGAGTAGAGTGGCTAGGCTCAGAAGCATGTTCTCCACTTCAACTGACTAATGATATGTTAAGACAACACAAACCACATACATCCATTGTGAGGATGGAATCAGGGATGAAACATCTATAACTAGAAAGGTTAAAGATACAAAGATGGTGAAATACCTTTACCTGGGATCAGTAGCACCTGTGGTAATGGACACACCTTTGTAATGCTTGATCACTTACAACTGATCAACTTTAATACGAAAGTCTTAGGTATTGTCCCTCAGGAAAACTTTTTACACATATCTATAAAACACATATATATGTTAGATATACACTATCTCTAGAATATATCTTTACCTGGGACGTGTAACACTTGTGTGGATAGACACAACTTTGTAATGCATGATCCATTACACGAAATGAACTTCACTAACGAAATTATACAACGCATCGTTGGAGAACATTAATCAAATACCTATACTGAATTTTTATGTTAGATAAAAGACACTTCTTGATAGTAAACATAAGAAATGATGACGTAAGATAAGAGACGTAGAGATAAATGTTTTGTTAAAAGATCAAATACTCCTGCCTTAAACTAGCTCCTTGTATTGCATTTTCTTTTAGATATCCCAAGGAAAATATATTCTGTGGTTTGTTTATATATATGTTTATATATATGTTTATGTTTTTCACAACTTTTTTATTCTTTAATCTTTTAGGATTCAGGTTTAAGGATCTTGGTTCTGAACAACCATTATAATGCAACACAATACATATTTATCATAAACAAATCATTTATCACAATAACCATTATGTTTGTACCAGATTCTTTAAGTCCTCAATTATGTTTGCTCATAAATAAGAAATTTTTCCGCCAGTGACAAGTGGCTCCGTGGTGTAGTGGTTAGCACATCTGTCTAGTAAACAGCTAATCCGGGTTCGATTCCCGGCGGAGCCTTTCTTTTCAGTATTCAGGATCGGAACATATATGACTGTGGTAAACCATCATCCGACACCACTGACCTTCATCATCCAGGCCAACAATCATCCAGCAGTGACACGTCCACTCCTGCTCGTGGCTGACCATCATCATCCAGGTCAACAATCATCCAGCAGTGACACATCCACTCCTGCTCGTGGCTGACCATCATCATCCAGGTCAACAATCATCCAGCAGTGACACATCCACTCCTGCTCGTGGCTGACCATCATCATCCAGGCCAACAATCATCCAGCAGTGACACATCCACTCCTGCTCGTGGCTGACCATCATCATCCAGGCCAACAATCATCCAGCAGTGACACGTCCACTCCTGCTCGTGGCTGACCTTCATCATCCAGGCCAACAATCATCCAGCAGTGACACATCCACTCCTGCTCGTGGCTGACCTTCATCATCCAGGCCAACAATCATCCAGCAGTGACACATCCACTCCTGCTCGTGGCTGACCTTCATCATCCAGGCCAACAATCATCCAGCAGTGACACATCCACTCCTGCTCGTGGCTGACCACCACATGTTGTGCCTCGTGTGTGAAACATAAAGCCCATCATACAGTCGCCACACATCATTAACACATCTATAGTCGTGCTGCTGGACGAGTCTGAAGGTTTAATTATCGTGCCCTGGCAACCTGCCAGTGCGTCTGGTAGGTTGCCAGGGTACGATAATCAATCCTTCAGACTCGTCCACTGTGACGGTATAAGTGATAGTGAAGTGTGTATGTCAAACATACCACATCATGATGGAGGTTTTATTGATCATTAATGTTTGTGTAGGTGTTGGTGAATCATGTCAATATGTTAAACTAGTTACGACTGTGTGACATATATACAGTAGAAACCTAACAAGGCTGCAGGTAGTTACTATGTTGTGGGATAACAAGGCTGCAGGTAGTTACTATGTTGTGGGATAACAAGGCTGCAGGTAGTTACTATGTTGTGGGATAACAAGGCTGCAGGTAGTTACGTATTTCCTTCAATTTGTTTGACGTTCAGTTACGTTGGAGTAGTGAGGCATTCTCCAACCTACAGACAACACCAATCTATGGATATGGATGAAGCTGAGGCATCTATTGTTAGGAATAGGCAACCACGAGAGAGAGAGAGAGAGAGAGAGAGAGAGAGAGAGAGAGAGAGAGAGAGAGAGAGAGAGAGAGAGAGAGAGAGAGAGAGTAGCCTGGTGTTAGGGCCAACATAATGTTATGTTTGTGGATGACCATCTGAGGTGAAGGTGTTTTCGTCACCATAGACGACACGTTGCCAGAACTCAGCAGGTTTATCCTCCTAGTGGACCACCTCCTCCTCCATCCTCTCCTTCATATTACGTTAAGGTCCGGCTGGCTGCCCGTCTGGCCAACACACACACACACACACCACAACCTGAGCAGTTGTGTGCCAGCCTGGGACCCCCTGTGTACCGTGATCCATTGTACATATAACGAAGACATTTACACATCCACTGACCACCATTACGTCACCAAACCTTGAGAAATGGTTGTTGGTGGTTTGAACAATATCATCATAACTACACAACCCCAGGACAATGTGCCTCCTACACCTTCCTGGCTGCACTCCATGCAGGAGCAGGGTATGGTACACATCTCTGCAGCAAGATTATTGACTGGACTGTACCATGTCTTTCCTTCCTTACCAACGATACCGCCTCGCCGAAGATGACTTGTCATTCCCGGTGTAACCACTTACGGGTGGAGTCCGGTAACACATTTTGTATGGCATTATGTGACAGAGTGGAGTAACTATGTTGACAAATGGTCTGCACTTCCATTGATTATATTGATGTGATCAAGATAAACAGAATTACACACCATAAATATCGAGTGTTGGGATGGAATCAGATACCAAACATAAGTAACTAGAAGGCATAAGGGATCCTAGATTGTGAAATACCTTGACTTAGGATCAGCATCGCCTCCTGTGGAAATACAAAGGAATTCCAACCTCAGCAGATGACTGGGTCCTTCCCAGGCTGTTTATGAAGACATCAGTAACTCACACATTAGTGTGGTGGTCAACGTTACAAGACATACAGATAATTACAAGGAAATAACCTACAAGTTGTCATTATGGAGGCGCCAAGTCCTGGACTTGAACAAACCAACTGTGACACTACGTCTCTACAATACTGCTCTCAACCACTCTACTTGGCAGATAATGTGGACAATACTGCTCTCAACCACTCTACTTGGCAGATAATGTGGACAATACTGCTCTCAACCACTCTACTTGGCAGATAATGTGGACAATACTGCTCTCAACCACTCTACTTGGCAGATAATGTGGACAATACTGCTCTCAACCACTCTACTTGGCAGATAATGTGGACAATACTGTCGAAGAAAAGAAGGAACACAACTTTGTAATACTTGATCAGTTACAAGTGATCAACTTTAATACAAAACTCTAAAGCCTCGTCCCACACGAGAACTTTTAAAGATATTTATAGAAGACATAATATCTATGTTAGATAGAACGTATTTCTTAAAAATATATCTTTATCCGAGAAGTGTACCACCTGTATGGAGAGACACAGTTATGTAAAACATGATCTATTGTATGAAATGAACTTTAATAACAAAGATGCAACGTCTTGCTGATGAACCATCAACAAATACTTACACCAAATTTCAATATTAGATACAAAACATTTTTGCTGGAAATAAACGTAAGAAATGATATTGGGATAAAGGGACGTCAAAATATATATTGCTTATGTTAGGGCGAACTCGGTAGTTGGTGAAGCCACGACACAGAACCAGAGCAGTTATTTTGTACACTGAATATCATCTGCCATGTTTACACTTATGTTAATAATAGTGGAATCATATATATAACCCGGGATTATCATTAACCATTAAAACGAGTTTGGGATGATACAATCTCATTTATACGTATTTCCTGGGCCAGTCTGGTGGACGGTAGCAGATTGAGGTGAGTTTGGCCAATTCTGTCTACATATGTCGTGTTCTTAATCTTATAAAGAATTCAACAGAAGCTGAAGCCATAACAGAGGCCTGACTCTCGTCCCAAGCCTCTCTCTCCTGTCCTGCCTGACTCTCGTCCCAAGCCTCTCTCTCCTGTCCAGCCTGACTCTCGTCCCAAGCCTCTCTCTCTCCTGTCCTGCCTGACTCTCGTCCCAAGCCTCTCTCTCTCCTGTCCTGCCTGACTCTCGTCCCAAACCTCTCTCTCCTGTCCTGCCTGACTCTCGTCCCAAACCTCTCTCTCCTGTCCTGCCTGACTCTCGTCCCAAACCTCTCTCTCCTGTCCTGCCTGACTCTCGTCCCAAGCCTCTCTCTCTCCTGTCCTGCCTGACTCTCGTCCCAAACCTCTCTCTCCTGTCCTGCCTGACTCTCGTCCCAAACCTCTCTCTCCTGTCCTGCCTGACTCTCGTCCCAAACCTCTCTCTCCTGTCCTGCCTGACTCTCGTCCCAAGCCTCTCTCTCCTGTCCTGCCTGACTCTCGTCCCAAGCCTCTCTCTCTCCTGTCCTGCCTGACTCTCGTCCCAAGCCTCTCTCTCCTGTCCTGCCTGACTCTCGTCCCAAGCCTCTCTCTCCTGTCCTGCCTGACTCTCGTCCCAAGCCTCTCTCTCCTGTCCTGCCTGACTCTCGTCCCAAGCCTCTCTCTCCTGTCCTGCCTGACTCTCGTCCCAAGCCTCTCTCTCTCCTGTCCTGCCTGACTCTCGTCCCAAGCCTCTCTCTCCTGTCCTGCCTGACTCTCGTCCCAAACCTCTCTCTCCTGTCCTGCCTGACTCTCGTCCCAAGCCTCTCTCTCCTGTCCTGCCTGACTCTCGTCCCAAGCCTCTCTCTCCTGTCCAGCCTGACTCTCGTCCCAAACCTCTCTCTCCTGTCCTGCCTGACTCTCGTCCCAAGCCTCTCTCTCCTGTCCTGCCTGACTCTAGGTATTGTGGAACTGTTGGTTACAGTGATGTTGTAGCACTGTTGGTTACAGTGATGTTGTGGCACTGTTGGTTACAGTGGTATTGTGCTACTGTTGGTTACAGTGATGTTGTCGCAATGCTGGGTACAGTGATGTTTTGGCACTGTTGGGTACAGTGGTGCTGTGGCACTGTTGGTTAGAGTGGTATTGTGGCGCTGTTGGTTAGATTGGTATTGTGACACTCTTGGTTACAATGGTATTGTAGCACTGCTGGTTACAGTGATGTTGTGGCACTATTGGTTACAGTGGTATTGTGGCGCTGTTAGTTATAGTGATGTTGTATCAGTGTTGATTACAGTGGTATTGCGGCACTGTTGGTTACAGTGGTATTGTGGCACTTTTGGTTACAGTGATGTTGTGGCACTGTTGGTTACAGTGGTATTGTGGCATTGTTGGTTACATTGGTATTGTGGCACTTTTGGTTACAGTGATGTTGTGGAATTGTTGGTTACAGTGGTATTGTGGCACTGTTAGTTACAGTGGTATTGTGGCACTGTTGTTTACAGGGGTATTGTGGCACTGTTGGTTACAGTGGTATTGTGGCATTGTTGGTTACAGTGGTATTGCGGCACTGTTGGTTACAGTGATGTTGTGGCACTGTTGGTTACAGTAATGTTGTGGCACTGTTGGTTACAGTGATGTTGTGGCACTATTGGTTACAGTAGTATTGTGGCACTGTTGGCCACAGTGATGTGGCACTGTTGGTTACAGTGGTATTGTGGCACTGTTGGTTACAGTGGTATTGTGGCAGTGTTGGTTACAGTGGTATTGTGGCAGTGTTGGTTACAGTGGTATTGTGGCAGTGTTAGTTACAGTGGTATTGTGGCATATGTTGGTTACAGTGGTATTGTGGCATTGTTGGTTCAATTGGTACTGTGGCACTGCTGGTTACAATGATGTTGTGGAACTTTTGGTTACAGTGATGTTGTGACATTGTTGGTTACAGTGGTATGTGGCACTGTTGGTTAGAGTGGTATTGGGGCACTGTTAGTTAGAGTGGTGTTGTGGCGCTGTTGGTTAAAGTGTTATTGTGGCACTGTTTGTTACAGTGATGGTGTGGCACTTTTGGTTACAGTGGCATTGTGGCACTGTTGGTTACAGTGATGATGTGGCACTGTTGGTTACAGTGGTATTGTGACACAGTTGGTTACAATGGTATTGTGGCACTGTTGGTTACAGTGGTATTGTACCACTGTTGGTTACAGTGATATTGCGGCACTGCTGGTTACAGTGATGTTGTGGCACTGTTGGTTAAAGTGGTACTGTGGCCCTGTTGGTTACAGTGGTATTGTGGCACTGTTGGTTACAGTGATGCTGTGGCACTGTTGTCTACAGTGGTATTGTGGCACTGTATGTTACGGTGGTATTATGGCACTGTTAGTTACAGTGGTACTGTGGCCCTGTTGGTTACAGTGATGTTGTGGCATTGTTGGTTAGAGTGGTATTGTGGCACTGTTGATTATAGTGGTGTGGCATTGTTAGTTACAGTGGTATTGTGGCATTGTTAGTTACAGTGGTATTGTGGCAGTGTTGGTTACAGTGGTATTGTGGCATTGTTGGTTACATTGGTATTGTGCCACTGTTGGTTACAGTGATGTTGTCGCGCTGTTGGTTACAGTGGTATTGTGTCACTGTTGGTTACAGTGGTATTGTGGCACTGTTGGTTACAGTAGTACTATGGCCTGGTGTTCACAGTGGTGTTGTGGCACTGTTGGTTAAAGTGTTATTGTGGCACTGTTTGTTACAGTGATGGTGTGGCACTGTTGGTTACAGTGATGATATGGCACTGTTGGTTACAGTGGTATTGTGACACTGTTGGTTACAGTGGTATTGTGGCACTGTTGGCTACAGTGGTATTGTACCATTGTTGGTTTCAGTCTTATTGTGGCACTGCTGGTTACAGTGATTTTGTGGCACTGTTGGTTACAGTGGTACAGTGGCACTGTTGGTTAGAGTGGTATTGTGGCACTGTTGGTTAGTGATATTGTAGCACTGTTGGTTACAACGGTATTGTGGCACTGCTGGTTACAGTGATGTTGTGACACTGTTGGTTACAGTGGTATTGTGGCACTGTTGATTACAGTGGTATTGTGGCACTGTTGGTTACATTGGTTTTGTGGTCCTGTTGGTTACAGTGGTATTGTGGCACTGTTGGTTACAGTGGTATTGTGGCACTGTTGGTTACATGATGTTTTGGCACTGTTGGTTACAGTGGTATTGTGGCACTGTTAGCTACAGTGGTATTGCGGCACTGTTGGTTACAGTGATATTTTGGCACTGTTGGTTACTGTGATGTTGTGGCACTGTTGGTTACAGTGGTATTGCGGCACTGTTGGTTACAGTGATGTTGTGGCGCTGTTGGTTACAGTGATATTGTGGCACTACTGGTTATAATGGTATTATGGCACTGTTGGTTACAGTGATGTTGTGGCGCTGTTGGTTACAGTGATATTGTGGCACTGTTGGTTACAATGGTATTGTGCCACTGTCGTTACAGTGATGTTGTGGCACTGCCTGGTTACAGTGATGTTGTGGCACTGTTGGTTACAGTGGTACTCTGGCACTGTTGGTTAGAGTGGCATTGTGGCACTGTTGGTTACAGTTATATTGTGGCACTACTGGTTATAATGGTATTGTGGCACTGCTGGTTACAGTGATGTTGTGGCACTGTTGGTTACAGTGGTGTTGTGGTACTGTTGGTTACAGTGGTATTGTGGCTCTGTTAGTTACAGTGGTATTGCGGCACTGCTAGTTACATTGATGTTGTGGCACTGTTGGTTACAGTGGTATTATGGCACTGTTGGTTACAGTGGTATTGTGGCACTGTTGGTTACAGCGGTATTGTGGCACTGTTGGTTACAGTGGTATTGTGGCACTGTTGGTTACAGTGGTATTGTGGCACTGTTGGTTACAGTGGTATTGTGGCGCTGTTGATTACAGTGGTATTGTGGCACTGTTGGTTACAGCGGTATTGTGGCACTGTTGGTTACAGTGGTATTGTGGCACTGTTGGTTACAGTGGTATTGTGGCACTGTTGGTTACAGTGGTATTGTGGCGCTGTTGATTACAGTGGTATTGTGGCACTGTTGGTTGCAGTAGTATTGTGGCACTGTTGGTTACAGTGGTATTGTGGCGCTGTTGATTACAGCGGTATTGTGGCACTGTTGGTTACAGCAGCAACTGATTTCTTTTGCTGGTAGTCCACTTCAATATTTCAGATATTTTTCTGTATTGTCTTTTTATTTCTCAGAGGTTGGGAAGTAGAACTGAAGAAGCGACCATTCAATATGACGCTACTGAACATAACATTCGTTTCCACTGAAGTGACTGGAAATAAACATAAGATGAAGACAATACGAATTTCAAGGAAAACCAGTAAACAGGTCACTTCTGCCCCACACACGCCTGACCTAAGATGGTCTCTCCCGCCAGGTAGGGTCAGGAGGCGATCCATCTTGACACTTCAGAGAGTTTCCTTATGTGTTTCCAGGCCAGCAGTTATGTACCAGGAAATGAGAAGACAACTTGATATAGGCCTCCGTCTGGAACGTAATTTTTCCATTTCGAATCATGGATCCACTTGCAGTCATCAGTGTGAGAGTGATTCGTGAGAAATGGTCTTACGAGGGATTATCATCACGCCTCGGCCAGAGTGACTTGGGATAAATAAAATGAAACTCTACCAGCAGAATTATTCTCACGCCTGCCTACATCATCACTATGCACGTGACTGCTGTAAAATATTCTAATTCCGTCAATATATGTTTAGGCATATCTTTCAGTAATAATATTTTGCCTCTGATACTTAGGAAGTAAATATGTAATCTATCCAAGTGTGTGTGTGTGTGTGTGAGACCCCTGTTAGCCTGTGAGAGTTAATGTGTCCTCAAGAGTTCACCAGACCCGCCACCTGGAGGCTAGGTCAGGGGATCGACTTCGGGTCCTCATCATCCCCCTCACACTACCTTCTTCCAGTGCATGGAACACATCGTTGGAGATATAGATTATCCCAATTGTCTCTATTGTTGTCCTGGTGAGATTTGTCCTCAGATGGGGCTTGTCACATGTTTTGGGCTGCGTGGTGACTGGGTCATGAGGAGGTGGTTCAGCTTGAGACGAATTCCGTCAATGCAGAAATGATCTCATCTATATCTTTAATATGGCCTAGAGCGGCCTGGCGAGTTACGTTGATTACAGACTCTGGAGCTTCCTGTTCCGTTGCGCTGAGTATGTCGTCGTGAAGGAGGTACCCCAAGTCACCCAAGTCTGGTGTTATGGGAGTGACGGCGCTACTGTTCGTAGTCTTCAAGACGTGGTACCTGTCGTCTGCCGGCAATTGAGTAAGAGCAGATGGATGGTATGAGGCAAGGCCAAAATCTATCAAGCTGACCTCGGGCGGGAGTGAGAGATCGTGTGGGATGGTGACCACGATGTTTCCCGTGTGTAGGTCATTGTGGTAGACACCAATGGCGTGTAGCTCTTTGACACGGAGGCAGACCTGAAGTCCGATGAGGCCTAGGTACTTGTCGGGAAGCTCGCGATCCAGGAGCAGGTCTCCGAGGGTGTCGGAACCAACGAAGGTTGTGAGAAGAGCTGGAGGATCGTCAGAGGTGGCCAGCAGTCGAGGGGCTCCTCCGGCTCCACTGACTTTTTCCAGAAAGTAGGCCTCCAGCTCATACATCACCGGAGGTGCAACACTGAAAGTCTTTCCGACTTTAAGGACGGTGTCAGCACCGTCCCATTTCACACGATAAGCCGTTCCGAAAGCACCTTCTCCAAGAAATTCCCCAGTTGCAATAAGATGTTCCACATCCAATCGGGAGAGATCCTTCCTGTAGCACATCTTGGAGATGAATGAGCCTAGAGCCCAGGAACGTGCTATATATATCCTCGGAAATCCAAGTTTATTGAGATTGTAGTGAAGATACGTATATAAATTTAGGTTTATTGGGATTGTAGTGAAGATACGCATATAAATCTAGGTTTATTGGGATTGTAGTGAAGATACATATATAAATTTAGGTTTACTGGGACTGTAGTGAAGATAAGTATATAAATTTAGGTTTATTGGGATTGTAGTGAAGATACGCATATAAATTTAGGTTTATTGGGATTGTAGCGAAGATACGTATATAAGTGTAGTGAAGATTCATTTTTCGAAGGTATAGTGAAAATACGTTTGTCGAGGTCGAAATGGTTGCAGGGTCACTGAGGAGTGTAGTGAAGGTGTATTTGTCGAGGGTCTGATGAAGAAGCGTTTGTCGAGGGTGAAGCGAATTTAGGTTTATTGAGATTGCAGTGAAGATACGTATATAGATTTAGGTTCATTGAGATTGTAGTGAAGATACGTATATAAATTTAGGTTTATTGGGATTGTAATGAAGATCCGTATATAGATTTAGGTCTGTTGGGATTGTAGCGAAGATACGTATATAAATTCAGGTTTATTGGGATTCTAGTGAAGATACGTATATAAGTGTAGTGAAGATTCATTTTTCGAAGGTATAGTGAAAATACGTTTGTCGAGGTCGAAATGGTTTAAGGGTTACTGAGGAGTGTAGTGAAGGTGTATTTGTCGAGGGTCTGATGAAGAAGCGTTTGAGGGTGAAACAAATTTAGATTTATTGAGATTGTAGTGAAGATACGTATTTCGAGATTGTAGTGAAGATATGTATTAATTTAAGTTTACTGAAAGTATAGTGTATCATTCTTTGTCATATTGATTCGTTGTGGGTGTAGTAAAGATGCGTTTCGAGGATGAATTGAATTCAGATTTACTTAGGACGTAATCATAACTGCATTTGTCCATAATGCAATTAAGATACATTTGTTTAAGGTATAGTCAAGATGCATTTGTCAAGAGAGTAGTGAAGATGTATTTGTCAGCGGTGAAATGAATTTAGGTTTCTTGAGGGTGCAGTGAAGTTACATTTAAGTTTAGTGAGGGTGCGGTAGAAATATGTTATTCAATGAGGAAGTATTCTTAGGATTATTCATTGAACATTGAAGGTACTTTTGTTGAGGGTGAAGTGGTGATGCATTTGTCGAGATTAGAATGAATTTCTATTTATCAAGCATGTAGTAAAGGTGCTTTTGTCATGGACTTAGAGAAGATCTATTTCTTGAAGGTGAAAATGTGTAGTGAAGATGCTTTTGGCGCGTGTGTAATAAGGTTGAGTTTATTGATGGTGAAATAAACTTAGATCTACGTAGGGTGTAGTGAAGACTCAAGATCCAGTTTATACCCATCTCTCTATCGAAAACTTTTCACAACTCTCGTCTCTGTTACGGTTCTGTAATTCCACCTCTTGCCTCAATCAATATACTTGGTATAACTGTAACATCCACTCTTTCTTGAAAAAACCCCACATTACAGGAATAGCTAAGTCTGCTTCTAATAACCTGGGTGTCGTCTTTAGATGTCGATACTTCTTTTCTGAACAGTTTCTCCGTCTACACAAGGGTTTCTTGATTCGTCTTTGTATGGAGTACTGCTGTCACATTGGTGGTGGTTCTAGCTCTGTATGCTTACGTGACAGACAAGAGTCGAAAGCGATCCGACTTAAAAACTGTCCCTGGCTAACTTCAAAACTTGACCCCTTCCGCTACGCCGCTGTGAAGGTCACTTTCCCTCTTCTATAGGTATTATTTTGGTTTTTGCTGTCGAGAGCTGGCTTCTTGTTTGCCCCCACCACTACCTAAACTGCGCAATACTCGGCAAGCTGCTGCTACATCACTGATTATAGTGTGACCATCGGGCACCTAGAGGGTGGGCCGTTTTGATACCTGCTTCTTTCTCTAGACGTCGAAGGTATGAAACTTTCTACGTTCTCATGTCTTTCCCAACAACTATGACCGGGCACATTTCAAACGACAGGTCTTTCTCTTTCTCCAAATTTCGCAAATACTTTCACTTGTCTTTTCGTATTCTGCTTTATAATTCTCTCTATGATTCAGGTAAGGACCAGTCTTGATGTGGACGTTTTTCCGTGACTGGAGCCACCAACGTGAAAACAAGAAAAACTTTACATGCTTCTTCTAGCATTACTTGCTTCCTGAGTGTTATCATCCGGAGATCTCAAATTGTCTTCAAAAAGTTGATCTAATGTGGTTAAAACGAGCCTATATCTCATATATCTTGCAATGTGGTGTAATTTGTTACTGATTCAGTATATGAGGAATAAGATGAGGCGTTATTCATTCACATGTGTCATGAAGCTTCCTTCAAGTGCAGTGAGAAGATACGGAGCATAGAGTCACATACGTCACTGGTTTGTTTTCATACTATTCGCCATTTCCTGCGTAAGCGAGGTAGCGTTAAGAACAGAGGACTGAGCCCTTGAGGGAAATCCTCACTTGGCCCAGTTCTTTGTTCCTTCTTTTGGAAAATTGAAAACAAGAGGGAAGGATTTGCAGACCCCCGCTCCCTCCCCTTTTAGTCGCCTTCCACGACACGCATGGAAATCGTGGGAAGTTTTCTTTCTCCCCTATCCCCAGGGATTATATATATATATATATATATATATATATATATATATATATATATATATATATATATATATATATATATATATATATATATATATATATATACATTGTTACGAAGACGTGTGTGTTTGTATCTATTTCTTATGGCGAGGAGTGATGCCAGAGGCTGGCTTGGAGTTTCTGTCCACCCAGCATTTTACGAGAGTGTAACTACGCCGAGACTCTGGGACCCTCCAACCAATGAGAACTTCTCCTATATTTCTATAGCCAATCGAAATGTAAGGTTTATAGCAGCAAGGGCGAACGCTTGTCTTCTGGTACCCACAACACCCGCTGAGACTTGATTCCTTTCTCTGAAGCCCAGCGAGGTGGGTGGTGTCCCCTGCTGTAGCCTGTAGCCTGTAAGTCTGTAAACCTGTAAGCCTGTAAGCCCTGCTGTGCTATAAGCCGTTACTGCTATAACGAGTGTTGTGCTATTAGTGTTTACTGTGTTACATCAGATTTAGCTAAGTGTTTACTGTGTTACATCAGATTTAGCTAAGTGTTTACTGTGTTACATCAGGTTTAGATAAGCGTAACGATGAAGTTAATTGTGTCACGTCAAGCGTAACTGTCACAAGAAAGAGAACTCCTGGCTTGAAATTTTATCTGGAATATTGACTTATGTTCAGTGTTAACGTAAATGTTTCATGCTTGATTTATGTACCTATCTTTGTACACTTGAATTCTTTCATTATAAGTAGATTTAATGTAATGCTGGTCTTTAATTCAATCCCATAACTTTATTATTGTGTTATCCCGTTGTGAACAACAAATCTATAACGCCCTTGCAAGACAAGGGTCAGTAGTATTTGTAACAGATATGTTACTGGCGACCTGGCCTGAATAAGTATTGAATTCGTAACATATGAATTGGCGACCTACCCAGGATATTTCTTGCCTTAGCGGAATCTCTTTCCTTTTCGTTAATCATGCCGTTGACCAGCAACGCTGACGTTGACCAGTTCTGTCGATCTGAGCCCTCTCACGAGGACATCAAATCTTTAACAAAGCATGAGTTGAAGCTTATTGCAAATAGGTTAAAATTGAATTATGACCGGAAAGCTAGTAAAGTACAGTTGGAGACCTTAGTCATAAATCATTTTGCTAGTGAACAGATAGTAGATGCTGCGCCTGATGTTGAAATTAGTGTCGACAATACCGTTCCATCATTGACGTCGGCCGAAGCCTCGATCCCTCCCAATATCCCTAGTGATGTTAATGTTGATCCCGAGTACTGGCGAATTCAACTAGAGATAGCTAAGATCAATGCACAAGTGCAGGTACAGAAGGAGCAGACTGAACAAGCTAGGTTAGCTCTCGAACGTGAAAAACTTAGACTTAACGCTTCACCATCAGGACCAGTGTCGTCTCGGTTGGGTGACTTACATCTCGTACCTAAGTTCGATGAAGAT
Source organism: Panulirus ornatus (assembly GCF_036320965.1). NCBI lineage: Eukaryota > Metazoa > Arthropoda > Malacostraca > Decapoda > Palinuridae > Panulirus > Panulirus ornatus. Next base: position 9,159,371 of record NC_092235.1, on the reverse strand, counting down.
AATGTGGCTTCCTTTTTCCTTAAATTTGAACAGACTGCCCGTGACTGCTCTTGGCCGAAGTCAGCCTGGGTGACAGTTTTGCGGCCCCTCCTTGTTGGCAAAGCTGAATCCACATACACCGCGTTGAACGATGACCAGTGTGGTGATTATGAGGTCGTTAAGTAGGCAGTGATAAATTCTTATCATTTAAGTCCGGAAGCGCACCGACTCAGATTTCGAACTAAGCATAAGCGCCCTGATCAACCCTACCTAGATCACTTTTGTGAGAAGTACAAGTTAGGCGCGCAGTGGGTTCGCTCCGCAGGAGCTTATATAGATGCTGAATCGGTCCTGAAACTATTTGTGTTCGAGGAATGTAAGGACGATCTACCCCGTGATGTACGGCAGTACGTAATAACTAAATCAACGAAGGATTTTGAGGAGGCTGGGAAACTAGCAGATGAGTACATGTTAGATGTCAAACTTGACGCGGGCAGGCATTCAAAGGGCTACGACGGCAGAGGGAGGACCAATGGTCATGTAATCCCACCTGAATCTGCTACCTTGCCGGTAACTCATAAAAGTCAGGGGAAATACTCCAACAGAGTTAAGAGTTGTTTTTATTGTGGCAAGGCTGGGCACCAGGTGAAGGATTGCTGGGCTCGAGTGAAGGAATCCAGAGATTCTACCAAGAGTAGACCGGTGAATCTCGTCTCAACTTTAGGGCCACTTAGTAAAGTAGGTGAGGCTGTCCCTGCTCTTAGGAAAAAGAGGGGTTGCGAGAGTGTTAATCACTTTGTAATTAAGGATCCGTTCTGTGGGAACTACAATGCGTTCCTGTCTGAGGGCTATGTTAGTAGGTGTGGTGTACGACGAAAAGTGACCGTATTACGGGATTCTGGTGCGCTGCAGTCCCTAATGTTGGATGGCTTGGTGCCGCGAGGAGAGTTTGGAGACCGAGTCTTGCTAGATGGACTGTCGGGTCCCAAGGAAGCTCCACTAGTTGATGTGAGGGTAGAAACAGATCTCTTCACGGGCCATGCTCTCATAGGGGTTGTAGATAGGTTACCTGTCTCAGGTGTGGACTTTGTGTTAGGCAATGACCTAGCGGGTGGGAAGATGAACCCAATGCCGGTGTTGCCTACGGGCCCGGTGGAGTCCACGGAGGCAGTGCAGCTTGAGGAAGAGGTACCGGACTTATTCCCCGTATGCGCAGTTACCCGGTCCATGTCCGCTAAGAAAGCAAGTTGCAAGCCCCAGGAGACAGAGCGTGAGGCGGGAAAACTACAGTCACTGCCCGAGAGTGAGCCGAGTGAGGTGGAGCTCGCTGATACCTTCTTTGCTGAGTTAGGCACTGACCCCGCGTCGACGGATGAGAATGAGGCCAGCGAGAGGAGGCTGTGTGATACCCTCTCCCCTGGTATAGACTCCGTTGAAACGGAGGAAGTGAAGACCAGCGAGAGGAGGCTGTGTGATACCCTCTCCCCTGGTATAGACTCCGTTGAAACGCAGGAAGTTAAGACTCTCCCCCCGACTGAGACCAGCGAGAGGAAGCTGTGTGATACCCTCTCCCCTGGTGTAGCCTCCGTTGAGACAGTGGACTTAAAGACTCTTCATGAGAGTGAGGCCAGTGAGAGGAAGCTGTGTGATACCCTCTCCCCTGGTGTAGACTCCGTTAAGACGGAGGAAGTGAAGTCTCTCCCTACGAGAGAGTCTAGTGAGAGGGAGCTGTGTGATACCCTAGTGTAGACTCCGTTGAGACTGAGGGTTTGTCTCGTGCCCTTTCAAGAGAGAAGACTCAGGATTTGAGGACGTCTTCTGAGGATGAAATTAGTGAGGAGAAGCTGTGTGATACCTCCTGTGCTAGTTTCGAGTCCGAACGAGATTCAGTGGGTGAGACTGAGGATTTGTCTCGCGCCCATTCAAGAGAGTCTCAGGAAGGAATGAAGAGATGGTATGACAAACGATCTCGTTCAAGAAGGTTTGAGGCGGGCGACGAGGTGTTGCTTCTACTACCGCAACCAGGTCAACCCTTGGCTGCCCGGTTTCAGGGCCCCTACACCATTATCCGGAGTGTAGGAGACTCAAATTACCTTGTCTCTACCCCCGATAGGCGCAGAGGTCGGAGATTATGCCACGTCAACATGCTTAAGCCATACTTCAGGCGTGATCCTCCCCCCTTGGAACCGAAGGTGCCAGTCTGCATCATCCAACGTCCAGCGGTAGCCGTGTGTGACGAAGTCGACGACGTAGCTGCGAGTGCCTCGGAGGCCTGGGAACCGGACGGAGGCGCGAACGGGAAGTGGGAGACGAAGCTTTCGCATCTATCGGAAGATCAACGTGTGCAAATGTTCGCCTTGTTGTCAAAACACCCGGAGGTTTTCCGAAACACACCTGGACAGACCTCTCTCGCAACCCATGATGTGGACGTGGAAGCAGCCCGACCGGTTAAATTGGCTCCGTACCGGGTGAGCCCACAACGAGCGGCCATCCTTCGCACTGAGGTGAACTATATGCTTGAGCACGACCTGATTGAGCCATGTCAGTCAGAGTGGAGCTCCCCTGTTACTCTCGTATCCAAGTCTGATGGGACCCATCGGTTCTGTATTGACTACCGCCGGGTTAATGAGGTAACAAGAACTGACAGTTACCCCCTGCCGCGAGTGGAAGACTGCATAGATCGCGTCGGCAATGCTCGCTTCCTGTCAAAACTAGACCTCAGGAAAGAGTACTGGCAGATTAGATTGACGGAGAGAGCACAAGATATCAGCACCTTTGTAGTGCTAGGACAAACTTATAAGTGTAAAGTGATGCCTTTTGGCATGAAGAACGCCCCTGCTACATTTCAACGACTTATGGACATCCTCATCAGAGACCTGCCTGGTTGTGTCGTCTACCTGGATGATATTGTGATATACAGTCAGAGTTGGGACGAACATCTACAGAGACTTGACAACGTTCTGACGGCCTTGAATAAAGCTAACCTTGTTCTCAATTGGAACAAATGCGAGTTTGTGAAGGCCAAGGTGCAATATTTGGGTTATGTGATCGGTCAAGGTGAGCTAGCCCCACCGACTGCGAAGGTCCAGTCTTTATCCCAGATGAGTGCCCCCCGATCTCGAAGAGAACTGAGAAGTTTTATGGGTATGGTTGGGTACTATAGGATGTTCATTGTAAATTTTGCAACAGTCGCAACCCCTCTGACAGATTTATTGAAGAAAGATGTTAAATATGTTTGGAATGAGCAGTGTGACATAGCCTTTCATCAATTAAAATCCATACTTTGTAATAGTGCTATTTTGCAGGCCCCTGATTTTGATCAACCTTTCAAGTTAGCTGTTGACGCCAGCAATGTGGGAGCCGGTGCTGTCCTCTTGCAGGAGGACGAGAACCATGTTGAGCACCCTGTAAGTTATTTTAGTAAGAAATTCAATCAAGCCCAAAGGAATTATTCTACCATTGAGAAGGAACTTTTGTCTTTAATATTAGCATTATATCATTTTCATGTTTACTTGTGTCCTTCAGGCAATGTCATCAAGGTGTATACTGATCACCACCCCTTGAAATATGTTAATAAGTTCCGAGATAAGAATCAAAGGTTAACTAGGTGGGCCTTGTTCCTTCAAGAGTATAATTTAGATATTCACCATATTGCTGGCGCACATAATGTGTTAGCTGATTGTTTATCCCGCTCTTAAGGTGAGAAAATTCCTCTTCTAGGAAGTTTCTCCATTAAGGAGGGGGGTGTTACGACACGTGGGTGCCCACATGTTTGTATATGAATAAGTATGTGTGTATCTCTGTATATAGTGTAAGAGATATTTCATGTTAGGGCGAGGGCCAAGGCCTTTGCTCCATTATTGGGTCGGATATCACTCCCATAGGCAAACCCATTAATATCTGAGGCCTTCTTCATACCTTCGAGAAGGAAACCAGATGGCCACGCCGGGCCATCAATCCAGCCCCACTCGACGCTCGGGCCTCCTGACCCAGGGCACTAGGTCAAATTGGGGGTCAACCTACGGCCTCCCATACAGTGTCGTCGCTGTCAGGACAAGAGAAGGAGGGGACAACCCGATGTGGGACGAACCTAACCTCCCTTTCAGCCAGTCAGCTGGTTCACGGATAACACCTTCTCCAATCACCGATGTACCAGTGGCCCTCCAGCCAAGTAGGAGTGGCACTTGGAGCCACCCTCCTCCAATCCTCAGTGGGCCTTAGGCCCATGACCAATCAAAGGTGGCACCATAGGGTAACAAGGTGGGTCGAGGCGTGGCTAGCTGTTCTTACCCTGCTGGTCCTTCAGTTAAAAGGCTCAGACGATCGTCTGGGACTCGATTCCTTCAGCAGACTCGAGCCCGCCAGCAAAGGTAATGTGAGCTTTCCCTGTCTCGAACCCTGTAGCCACCGCTGCCCCAGTTTGTAAGATGTTTACTGTGTCACGATAGGTAGCTAAGTGTTACGATGTTGTTTACTGTGTCACGTCAGGTCTATCTAAGTGTAATGTTATCGAACAAATCGTTATAGAGGAAAGAGACCTCCTGGCTTGAAATCTTACCTGGAATGTTAACTAGTGCTAATTGTTAAATGCCTGATTTATGTGTTTATCTTTGTACACCTGCATTCTTTCATTATAAGTAGAGTTAATGTAGTGCTGGTCTTTTAATTCAATCCCATAACTACTGATCGTGTTATCCCGTTGTGAAACGTAACGAAGCTAGCGTCCTTACAGGAAGACGAGGACCAATAGATTACTCGTAACAAATATATGTTACTGGCGACCTTGTCCGAATATATATTATATTTGAATTCGCAACAATATATATATATATATATATATTTTTTTTTTTCTTTTTTTTTTTTATACCTCGTCGCTGTCTCCCGCGTTTGCGAGGTAGCGCAAGGAAACAGACGAAAGAAATGGCCCAACCCCCCCCCCATACACATGTACATACACACGTCCACACACGTAAATATACATACCTACACAGCTTTCCATGGTTTACCCCGGACGCTTCACATGCCTTGATTCAATCCACTGACAGCACGTCAACCCCTGTATACCACATCGCTCCAATTCACTCTATTCCTTGCCCTCCTTTCACCCTCCTGCATGTTCAGGCCCCGATCACACAAAATCCTTTTCACTCCATCTTTCCACCTCCAATTTGGTCTCCCTCTTCTCCTCGTTCCCTCCACCTCCGACACATATATCCTCTTGGTCAATCTTTCCTCACTCATTCTCTCCATGTGCCCAAACCATTTCAAAACACCCTCTTCTGCTCTCTCAACCACGCTCTTTTTATTTCCACACATCTCTCTTACCCTTACGTTACTTACTCGATCAAACCACCTCACACCACACATTGTCCTCAAACATCTCATTTCCAGCACATCCATCCTCCTGCGAACAACTCTATCCATAGCCCACGCCTCGCAACCATACAACATTGTTGGAACCACTATTCCTTCAAACATACCCATTTTTGCTTTCCGGGATAATGTTCTCGACTTCCACACATTTTTCAAGGCTCCCAAAATTTTCGCCCCCTCCCCCACCCTATGATCCACTTCCGCTTCCATGGTTCCATCCGCTGACAGATCTACTCCCAGATATCTAAAACACTTCACTTCCTCCAGTTTTTCTCCATTCAAACTCACCTCCCAATTGACTTGACCCTCAACCCTACTGTACCTAATAACCTTGCTCTTATTCACATTTACTCTTAACTTTCTTCTTCCACACACTTTGCCAAACTCCGTCACCAGCTTCTGCAGTTTCTCACATGAATCCGCCACCAGCGCTGTATCATCAGCGAACAACAACTGACTCACTTCCCAAGCTCTCTCATCCCCAACAGACTTCATACTTGCCCCTCTTTCCAAGACTCTTGCATTTACCTCCCTAACAACCCCATCCATAAACAAATTAAACAACCATGGAGACATCACACACCCCTGCCGCAAACCTACATTCACTGAGAACCAATCACTTTCCTCTCTTCCTACACGTACGCATGCCTTACATCCTCGATAAAAACCTTTCACTGCTTCTAACAACTTGCCTCCCACACCATGTATTCTTAATACCTTCCACAGAGCATCTCTATCAACTCTATCATATGCCTTCTCCAGATCCATAAATGCTACATACAAATCCATTTGCTTTTCTAAGTATTTCTCACATACATTCTTCAAAGCAAACACCTGATCCACACATCCTCTACCACTTCTGAAACCACACTGCTCTTCCCCAATCTGATGCTCTGTACATGCCTTCACCCTCTCAATCAATACCCTCCCATATAATTTACCAGGAATACTCAACAAACTTATACCTCTGTAATTTGAGCACTCACTCTTATCCCCTTTGCCTTTGTACAATGGCACTATGCACGCATTCCGCCAATCCTCAGGCACCTCACCATGAGTCATACATACATTAAATAACCTTATCAACCAGTCAACAACACAGTCACCCCCTTTTTTAATAAATTCCACTGCAATACCATCCAAACCTGCTGCCTTGCCGGCTTTCATCTTCCGCAAAGCTTTTACTACCTCTTCTCTGTTTACCAAATCATTTTCCCTAACCCTCTCACTTTGCACACCACCTCGACCCAAACACCCTATATCTGCCACTCTGTCATCAGACACATTCAACAAACCTTCAAAATACTCATTCCATCTCCTTCTCACATCACCACTACTTGTTATCACCTCCCCATTTACGCCCTTCACTGAAGTTCCCATTTGCTCCCTTGTCTTACGCACCCTATTTACCTCCCTCCAGAACATCTTTTTATTCTCCCTAAAATTTACTGATAGTCTCTCACCCCAACTCTCATTTGCCCTTTTTTTCACCTCTCGCACCTTTCTCTTGACCTCCTGTCTCTTTCTTTTATACTTCTCCCACTCAATTGCATTTTTTCCCTGCAAAAATCGTCCAAATGCCTCTCTCTTCTCTTTCACTAATACTCTTATTTCTTCATCCCACCACTCACTACCCTTTCTAAGCAGCCCACCTCCCACTCTTCTCATGCCACAAGCATCTTTTGCGCAATCCATCACTGATTCCCTAAATACATCCCATTCCTCCCCCACTCCCCTTACTTCCATTGTTCTCACCTTTTTCCATTCTGTACACAGTCTCTCCTGATACTTCCTCACACAGGTCTCCTTCTCAAGCTCACTTACTCTCACCACCTTCTTCACCCCAACATTCACTCTTCTTTTCTGAAAACCCATACTAATATTCACCTTAGCCTCCACAAGATAATGATCAGACATCCCTCCAGTTGCACCTCTCAGCACATTGACATCCAAAAGTCTCTCTTTCGCACGCCTGTCAATTAACACGTAATCCAATAACGCTCTCTGGCCATCTCTCCTACTTACATAAGTATACTTATGTATATCTCGCTTTTTAAACCAGGTATTCCCAATCATCAGTCCTTTTTCAGCACATAAATCTACAAGCTCTTCACCATTTCCATTTACAACACTGAACACCCCATGCATACCAATTATTCCCTCAACTGCCACATTACTCACCTTTGCATTCAAATCACCCATCACTATAACCCGGTCTCGTGCATCAAAACCGCTAACACACTCATTTAGCTGCTCCCAAAACACTTGCCTCTCATGATCTTTCTTCTCATGCCCAGGTGCATATGCACCAATAATCACCCACCTCTCTCCATCAACTTTCAATTTTACCCATATTAATCGAGAATTTACTTTCTTACATTCTATCACATACTCCCACAACTCCTGTTTCAGGAGTATTGCTACTCCTTCCCTTGCTCTTGTCCTCTCACTAACCCCTGACTTCACTCCCCAGACATTTCCAAACCACTCTTCCCCTTTACCCTTGAGCTTCGTTTCACTCAGAGCCAAAACATCCAGGTTCCTTTCCTCAAACATACTACCTATCTCTCCTTTTTTCACATCTTGGTTACATCCACACACATTTAGGCACCCCACTCTGAGCCTTCGAGGAGGATGAGCACTCCCCGCGTGACTCCTTCTTCTGTTTCCCATTTTAGAAAGTTAATACAAGGAGGGGAGGATTTCCGGCCCCCCGCTCCCGTCCCCTCTAGTCGCTTTCTACGACACGCGAGGAATACGTGGGAAGTATTCTTTCACCCCTATCCCCAGGGATAATATACATATATATATACACACACACACACACACACATACACACACATACGCACATACACACACACACACACATGCATATATATACATATGAAAAATGTAAGAAACAATTTAGAAAACAAACTTTTAGCTTGAAATGAATGAAAAAATGAACGTCACATAATGGGTCAACCTCTGGCTATGGAAAAGGAAATGTACAATTTATTCACACAAACGTCAATAGCAGTTCTCATTAATTTCACCACTGAATCAATAAGCTTCAGTGTCTAAGCTACATTTTTCTCCATATATATATATATATATATATATATATATATATATATATATATATATATATATATATATATATATATATATATATATATATATATATATATATATATATATATATATAACAGTTAGATGATATATAACGAATAAACGTAGCTAGGACGCCTACCCTAACCTAGGCTAGAAAAAGTTTCCTTTGCTTCAGAGCCCCAACTACGTAGACGGGCTACTGTTGATATCAAACAGTAACAGAAAGGTGATAAAACTGAGATGAAATGAATAGAAATATAGAATGGGTCAGTTGAAAGTTGAAGTATTTGCTAAATACAATTGTTGACAGATCCAAATGCATCCTAAAGTCAGTTACATAAATCACAATGCTGAATATTGTTTTAATTGTAGGAACTAGTTACAGGAAGTAAAATTATCAAACTTAAAGGGATGCCATTACAATAACTTCATATACCTGTATAGGATCTCTTAAACTTCTTTTCCCTAAAGCTGAATGGATTTAAGTCGTTTAATCTGCTCTCTGAATTTGTTTCTCAGACCAGTAATCATCTTTGGAGATTACCTCAGTAATTTCTCCATTCAATGTCTTCATTTTCAAATTAGTTGACGACCAAAGCAGTACAATATCCAAGCTGGGATGGCTATGTTTTGGGAAGGCAAGAGCTCAGGTTATGCAAGAATGTTAGAAATGGCTTCCATCAGTTTCTACCCTATCTACTCTAAATATTTTGGGTTATAGAACTTAGAGATTTATGAGTAGATAATACAATATAGTTATCTTGGCAAGATATCCAACATGAGATTATAGTCATAATAACAATATAGTCACAAGGTCAATATATAGTCACCGGAATATTATATTTATCATGATAATGTATCACTTATGACAAAATGTGCATGATTAAAAAATGACAATATAGCACCTACAAAAAATATCACATTGCTAATATAGCCAAGGTGACGATATATACATGATAGTACTGTAACGAAAATAAGAAGATAGCCAAAATGACAATATGTTCATAATGACGATACTGCCACTATGTATATATATTCTCCATGACACTATAGCTACACTGACAGTAAAGCTATCTTCACAAAAGCGTAAAATTGAAAATACAGCAAACGACAATATAGCCACCATGACAATACAGCCATCTTGACAATAAAGTCATGATATAAATCAATCGCCAGGACATTAGAAACGCGTTGAGAGTAATTTACAGACTTTATAGATATCATGAAAATATTGCCCCCATGTCAATATATTTGCTATGACAATTTAGCCATTATGATAATACAGTCACGACGACAATGTATTCACTATGACAATAAAACTACCATGATCATATAACTGATATGACAATACAGTCAAAGGAAAAATATAGAAACATTCAACTTATATTAACAAAGGCAATATAACCACCTGACAATATAGATAGTGTAAATAAATAGTCGTTTTCGGATCATAGGAAACATATAGACTCCAGGACAATATAATCTCTGTGAAAAAACAGTGACTCAGACAGGATTTATCATCATAATATAGTCATAACTTTATAGCTGTCATGTGATTGTAGTCACCATGACAAAATTATCACAATGAAATAAAACGACATTACAATATAGTTACCATAATTATACACCAATCATGATTATATAATCAACAGGTTGACATAAACAATATCACAGTGTAAAAACCATGACAATTTAAGTTACATGATGAGTTGATATTCATTCACTTACACTTACAGTACCAAATAAGCCGCCATGAGAATATTATTATCATGATAATATAATCACAACAATAATGTAACTAATAACAAAATATATCCCGAACGACAAAATTAACCATAGCAATATAACCATCAAGTTGATATAGCGACCAAAATAATGAAGCCAGGACGGCATCATATTCAAAATAACGATACAGCCACCATGCCAATGTCTTCACCATGACAATGTAGCTATCATGAAAATATAGTAACCTTGACTATGTAACTACCATGATGTAATATTCAAACTGAAAAATATCTACAGTAAGAGTTCAGCTGCCAAGACACTATATCTCCAAAACGTTATTATTGCCATCATTATAATATAACGCCAGAATAGAAATATATATACCTACTACTCGACAATATAGCTATTCTGACAATATTGCCAACATGAAAAGACAGTCACCTCCTTGTTATATAACAAAAATGGCAAATAGCCATCATGGCAATATAGTGACCTAACAATACAGTCACAAAGGCTATACAGTTACCATAACAATGTAATGTTAATGACAATATAGCTAACATGACTATATAGTCACAATGACAATACAACCATCGTGACAATACAGATAACATGACAGTACCGTCTCTAAGACATTATTGCCATCAATTCAACAAATTAAATGACAATATAGATATTATGGCAACACAGTCACCATGACAATATACTCAGAAATGCATTATAATCGCCATAATAAAATCATCCTACTATGAAAATATACAGGCACCATGGCAATATAGTTACCATAACAATGTAATCTTAATGACAATATAGCCAACATGACTGTATAGCCACGATGACAATACAACCACCATGACAATACAGATAACATGACATTACCCTCTCACTTTGCACACCACCTCGACCAGAACATCCTATATCTGCCACTCTATCATCAAACACATTCAACAAACATTCAAAATACTCACTCCATCTCCTTCTCACATCACCACTACTTGTTATCACCTCCCCAATAGCACCCTTCACTGAACTTCCCATTTGTTTCCTTGTCTTGCGCACTTTACTTACCTCCTTCAAAAACATCTTTTTATTCTCCCTAAAATTCAATGATACTCTCTCACCCCAACTCTCATTTGCCCTCTTTTTCACTTCTTGCACCTTTCTCTTGACCTCCTGCCTCTTTCTTTCATACATCTCCCGCTCATTTGCATTATTTCCCTGCAAAAGTCGTCCAAACGCCTCTCTCTTCTCTTTCACTAACAATCTTACTTCTTCATCCCACCACTCACTACCCTTTCTAATCTGCCCACCACCCACGCTCCTCATGCCACAAGCATCTTTTGCGCAAGCCATCACTGCTTCCCTAAATACACCCCATTCCTTCCCCACTACCCTTACCTCCTTTGTTCTCACCTTTTTCCATTCTGTACTCAGCCTCTCCTGGTACTTCCTCACACAAGGCTCCTTCCCAAGCTCACTTACTCTCACTACTCTCTTCACCCCAACATTCTCTCTTCTTTTCTGAAAACCTCTACAAATTTTCACCTTCGCCCCCACAAGATAATGATCAGACATCCCTCCAGTTGCACCTCTCAGCATATTAACATCCAAAAGTCTCTCTTTCGCGCGCCTATCAACTAACACGTAATCCAATAACGCTCTCTGGCTATCTCTCCTACTTACATACGTTTCATTATGTATATCTCTCTTTTTAAACCAGGTATTCCCAATCAACAATCCTTTTTCAGCACATAAATATACAAGTTCTTCACCATTTCCATTTACAACACTGAACACCCCATGTATACCAATTATTCCCTCAACTGAAACATTACTCACCTTTGCATTCAAATCATACATCATTATAACCCGGTCTCGTGCATCAGAACCACTAAGACACTCTTTCAGCTGCTCCCAAAACTCTTGCCTCTCATGATCTTTCTCATGCCCAGGTACATATGCACCAATGATCACCCATCTCTCTCCATCAACTTTCAGTTTTACCCATATCAATCTAGAATTTACTTTCTTATACTCTATCACATACTCCCACAACTCCTGATTCAGGAGTAGTGCTACTCCTTCCCTTGCTCTTGTCCTCTCACTAACCCCTGACTTTACTCCCAAGGTATTCCCAAACCACTCTTCCCCTTTACCCTTGAGCTTCGTTTCACTCAGAGCCAGACCATCCAGGTTCCTTTCCGCAAACATACTACCTATCTCTCCTTTTTTCTCATCTTGGTTACATCCACACACATTTAGACACCCCAATCTGAGCCTTTGAGGAGGATGAGCACTCCTCGCGTGACTCCTTCTTCTGTTTCTCCTCTTAGAAAGTTAAAATACAAGGAGGGGAGGGTTTCTGTCCCCCCGCTCCCGTCCCCTTTAGTCGCCTTCTACGACACGTGAGGAATGCGTGGGAAGTATTCTTTTTCCCCTACCCTCGGGGATAAATATGATATGTATGGCAATATATTCAGTCACTCCTATATCTGACATTTTTCCTGCTGGCTGGTGCCGTTAAAGTCATATGGTAATTTACCGCAATTAGAGGGGACACAGTCTCAGTTAAGTTGGTGAATGTTGGTTTGCGGCAAGGGTGTGTGATATCTCCATGGTTGTTTAATTTGTTTATGGATGGGGCTGTTTGGGAGGTGAATGCAAGAGTTTTGGAAAGATGTGCAAGTATGCAGTCTGTTGTGGATGAGGGAGCTTGGGAAGTGAGTCAATTGTTGTTCGCTGATGATACAGCACTGGTGGATGATTCGGGTGAGAAATTGCAGAAGCTGGTTACTGAGTTTGGTAAAGTGTGTGAAAGAAGAAAGCTGAAAGTAAATGTGAATAAGAGCGAGGTTATTAGGTACAGCAGGGTTGAGGGTCAAGTCAACTGGGAGGTAAGTTTGAATGGAGAAAAACTGGAAGAAGTGAAGTGTTTTAGATATCTGTGAGTGGATTTGGCAGCGGATGGAGCCATGGAAGTGGAAGTGAATCATAGGGTGGGGAAGGGGGCGAAAATTCTGGGAGCGTTGAAGAATGTGTGGAAGTCGAGAACGTTATCTTGGAAAGCAAAAATGGGTATGTTTGAAGGAATAGTGGTTCCAGCAATATCATATGGTTGGGAGGCGTGGGCTATAGATAGAGTTGTGCGGAGGAGGGTGGATGTGCTGGAAATGAGATTTTTGAGGACAATATGTGGTATGAGGTGGTTTGATCGAGTAAGTAATGAAAGGGTAAGAGAGGTGTATGGTAACAAAATGAGTGTGGTTCAGAGCGCAGAAGGGGGTGTTTTGAAATGGTTTGGCCACATGAAGAGAATGAGTGAGGAAAGTTTGACAAAGTGGATATATGCGTCAGAGGTAGAGGGAACGAGGAGTAGTGGGAGACCAAATTGGAGGTGGAAAGATGGAGTGAAAAGATTTTGTGTGATCGGGGCCTGAACATGGTGGATGATGAAAGGTGTGCAAGGAATAGAATGAATTGGAACGATGTGGTGTACCGGGGTCGAAGTGCTGTCAGTGGATTGAACCAGGGCATGTGAAGCGTCTGGGGTAAACCATGGAAAGTTTTACGGGGCTTGGATGTGAAAAGGGAGCTGTGATTTCGGTGCATTTTACATGACAGCTAGAGACTGAGTGTGAACGAATGTGGCCTTTGTTGTCTTTTCCTAGTGCTACCTTGCGCATATGGGGGAGCAGGGGGTTGTCATTTCATGTGTGGCGGAGTGGCGACGGAAGTTAACAAGGGCAGACAGTACGAATTATGTATATATATATATATATATATATATATATATATATATATATATATATATATATATATATATATATATATATATATATATATATATATATATATATATATATATATATATATGTATTATTTACTGGTTGGTAAGGTTATTTAATGTATGTATGACTCATGGTGAGGTGCCTGAGGATTGGCGGAATGCGTCCATAGTGCCATTGAACAAAGGCAAAGGGGATAAGAGTGACTGCTCAAATTACAGAGGTATAAGTTTGTTGAGTATTCCTGGTAAATTATATGGGAGGGTATTGATTGAGAGGGTGAAAGCATGTACAGAGCATCAGATTGGGGAAGAGCAGTGTGGTTTCAGAAGTGGCAGAGGATGTGTGGATCAGGTGTTTGCTTTGAAGAATTTATGTGAGAAATACTTAGAAAAGCAAATGGATTTGTATGTAGCATTTATGGATCTGGAGAAGGCATATGATAGAGTTGATAGAGATGCTCTGTGGAAGGTATTAAGAATATATGGTGTGGGAGGCAAGTTGTTAGAAGCAGTGAAAAGTTTTTATCGAGGATGTAAGGCATGTGTACATGTAGGAAGAGAGGAAAGTGATTGGTTCTCAGTGAATGTAGGTTTGCGGCAGGGGTGTGTAATGTCTCCATGGTTGTTTAATTTGTTTATGGATGGGGTTGTTAGGGAGGTGAATGCAAGAGTTTTGGAAAGAGGGGCAAGTATGAAGTCTGTTGGGGATGAGAGAGCTTGGGAAGTGAGTCAGTTGTTGTTCGCTGATGATACAGCGCTGGTGGATGATTCATGTGAGAAACTGCAGAAGCTGGTGACTGAGTTTGGTAAAGTATGTGAAAGAAGAAAGTTGAGAGTAAATGTGAATAAGAGCAAGGTAATTAGGTACAGTAGGGTTGAGGGTCAAGTCAATTGGGAGGTAAGTTTGAATGGAGAAAAACTGAAGGAAGTAAAGTGTTTTAGATATCTGGGAGTGGATCTGGCAGCGGATGGAACCATGGAAGCGGAAGTGGATCATAGGGTGGGGGAGGGGGCGAAAATCCTGGGAGCCTTGAAGAATGTGTGGAAGTCGAGAACATTATCTCGGAAAGCAAAAATGGGTATGTTTGAAGGAATAGTGGTTCCAACAATGTTGTACGGCTGCGAGGCGTGGGCTATGGATAGAGTTGTGCGCAGGAGGATGGATGTGCTGGAAATGAGATGTTTGAGGACAATGTGTGGTGTGAGGTGGTTTGATCGAGTAAGTAACGTAAGGGTAAGAGAGATGTGTGGAAATAAAAAGAGCGTGGTTGAGAGAGCAGAAGAGGGTGTTTTGAAATGGTTTGGGCACATGTAGAGAATGAGTGAGGAAAGATTGACCAAGAGGATATATGTGTCGGAGGTGGAGGGAACGAGGAGAAGTGGGAGACCAAATTGGAGGTGGAAAGATGGAGTGAAAAAGATTTTTTGTGATCGGGGCCTGAACATGCAGGAGGGTGAAAGAGGGCAAGGAATAGAGTGAATTGGATCGATGTGGTATACGGGGGTTGACGTGCTGTCAGTGGATTGAATCAGGGCATGTGAAGCGTCTGGGGTAACCATGGAAAGCTGTGTAGGTATGTATATTTGCGTGTGTGGACGTATGTATATACATGTGTATGGGGGTGGGTTGGGCTATTTCTTTCGTCTGTTTCCTTGCGCTACCTCGCAAACGCGGGAGACAGCAAAAAAAAAAAAAATATATATATATATATATATATATATATATATATATATATATATATATATATATATATATATATATATATAACAATTAGTTGATATATAACGAATAAACGTAGCTAGGACGCCATTTGGCAAACATGCAATTGTCCAAGACAGACAACTAGTGTATCATAGACTTATTATGTGGACAAAAAGGCGGATTGTTTGCAAATCATATCAACAATAAAGTTGTCCAATATGTATAGACCTTAATCAATATCAAAGTCCTAATTCTTTGTGTATTTAATAATAGAAGATTCAATGGTATTTCTCGTGGTACTGGCGTTAGAGTTAATAGCTGATATGGCATTACTTCAGTCAATACAATGGTCATAGTTTTTAACTTGATTAAACAAGTTTTGATTCTTTTCCTTTTCTTATGCTATATTTATGTTGCTTAAGTCTAACAGAAATATCCTTACCAGTCTGCACAACATAAAACTTATCACAATTTCTACATGGCACTTTATAGATGCTCCCAGAGGAATTTTTTGGTGAGTTCCTGATTAAGATATTCTTCATGATAATATTGTTGCTGAAGGCAACATTTACATTAAAGGATCTAAGCAATATGGGAAGAAAAGTAAAGTTATTATCAAAAGGGAGAACTAAAATATTCTTCGTGTCAGTGGAAGGTATGGGCTCAACTCTATAAAATGATTTCTTTGCTAACTTAAGGGATTTATTAGTGAAAGATCTAGTTTACTTCAACTTAGGTCCAATGGAATATATCCTCTTAAGCACATTATCAGTAAACTATGGACTGCAAATACGTAATGCCCTATGGAACATAAATTGAAATGATGATAATTGAACTCTGTCAAACTGAGATCGCTTGATCACGCACAAAATTGTGATACTTTCCAATATATATATATATATATATATATATATATATATATATATATATATATATATATATATATATATATATATATATATATATATATATATTTATATATATATCTGTTGGAAAGGATCACAATTTTGGGCGTGATCAAGATATTCCTATGAGTCGACGGGGAAAATGAAACACGAAAAGTTCACAAGTGCACTTTCGTGTAATAATCACATCATCAGGGGAGACACAAGAGAGAAATATAACAGTCAATTGATATACATCGAAGAGACGAAGCTAGGAAGCCTTTTGGTGAACATGTGATTGTCCAAAACATACAGCAAGTGTTCATAAACTTATCATTTTACAAATCTTATCAACAATAAAGTAATCTAATTTGTATAGACCATCACAAATATCAAGATTATAATTCTTTTTTATCTAGTAATAGAAGAATCAATGATATTTCTCTTGGTAATAGAATTAGAGTTAATAACTGAGATGGCGTTACTCTAGTCAATACAATGATCATAGTTTTTAAAATGATTAGACAAGACATTTTATGTTGGTCAGACTGGTAAGGATCTTTCTGTAATACTTAAGCAACATAAATATAGCATAAGAACGGGACAAGAATCAAATGCCTTGTTTAATCATGTGTGTGTGTGTGTGTGTGTGTGTGTGTGTGTGTGTGTGTGTGTGTGTGTGTGTGTGTGTGTGTGCAAATATCAATAAAATGGCAGGAGTGGATTATACGTACAAAAGAGGTGCTCATTAAAGAAAGATAGAATACTGAATAGTGGTGAAAACCTTTGTATTTATTCCATTGAGAAAGTAGTAACTTGAATTATATCTAGAGGGCAATAAGTTTTCAAGAAAGAATGAAATTTGTTCTTCAACAAAATCAAACAGAAAATAAAAAAAAAAATCATAAAAGCCTAATACGTTTGTGTTGCTTATCCAGGCCCATTTTTACTAAGTAATGTTGGAACGATTCCACCCACTTTAATCACTTGAGTACATAGAATATATTATCGTCGATGTTAAAGAGTTTCCCTTTTGATGTTATCCTTAAAATAAAGGTTAAGGAAAGTGAGATAGAGCTTAACGTTAAAGTTAGGATAGCTAAGGCATCCTGGATCATATAATCACTAGTCATGTGTTAATATAGGTTAGGTTAGGTTCAGTATCCTTCATCAGGTCACCATTACCAAGGTGTTGTTAAGTTGGGTCAGGCAGCTTTAAACCAACTTTCAGTATTATTTACTCATAAATCTTTAAGTTCTAATAACCCAAAATTTTTAGAGTAGATAGGGTAGAAACTGATGGAAGCCATTTCTAACATTCTTGCATAACCTGACCTCTAGCCTTCCCAAAACATAGCCATCCGAGCTTGGATATTGTACTGCTGTGGTCGTCAACTAATTTGAAAAGGAAGACATTGAATGGAGAAATTACTGAGGTAATCTCCAAAGATGATTACTGGTCTGAGAAACAAATTCAGAGAGCAGATTAAACGACTTAAATCCACTCAGCTTTAGGGAAAAGAAGTTTAAGAGATCCTATACAGGTATATGAAATTATTGTAAAGGCATCCCTTTAAGTTTGATATTTTTACTTCCTGTAACTAGTTCCAACAATTAAAACAATATTCAGCATTGTGATTTAAGTGACTGACCTTAGGATGCATTTGAATCTGTCAAAAACTGTATTTAGTAAATACTTAAACTTTCAACTGACCCATTCTATAATCTTATTCTTTTCATCTCAGTTTTATCTCCTTTCTGTTACTGTTTAATATCAACAGTAGCCCGTCTACATAGTTGGGGCTCTGAAGCAAAGGAAACTTTTTCTAGTCTACGTTAGGTTAGCATCTAAACCAAACCTAAATGACCTTACCTTAGAAATATGTTCAGACAGTACCTTCTGAAAATGTTTCTTAAGGTAAGATCGTGGGGATTACTTTAGGTGCTATCTAAACCTTGGCTAGAAAATGTTTGCATTAAAGTCATAACTAGTTGAAAGACCTACTTTAAGTGTTGATATTGAAATATATTTGCTCCAGTGTGCCCCTCTGTCCGTTTGTTTTATGTCCATCGAAAGATGCATACGTTCAATTTTTGATGTAGATTGATTTCCCATCTTAGTTTCGTCTACGGAATTCTACATCTTCAGTTCAGCACACGATTGTGGTAATGAAGGGAAAGTCACCACATTTACAAGCCGAGTGCACGTAGCTTATCCCACCTCGTTAGAGAGAAAACTTACCTGTATTTGAATTAATGAACGGGAACAGAGAAGACAAAATTTTACTACACATTTATCATACAACTATATATCATTTATATCATACACATTACCACATTTCCTGCACTTTCCATCACAAATTTGCTGAGGTCATAACCTTGTAGTTACTCTTACCTTACAACCTTAAGGATGGTGGTCTACAACACCTCTAGATTGATGGAGAAAACGAAAAGTTTCGTTTTACTATTAAGACCACAGAAATGCGGTAATTCCACTTCACTACCACTAACTACTAGTTATTTTACTTGTTGATTTTCACGGCTAAGATTTTCATCCTCTGAGCGAAGCCATACAATAATCGTCCTTATCTACTCTGAGCATTGGATAGCCTCCTGATGATCAAGATTGCTGTTTTGGTTGTCCGTTTCCCTTGTTACTGGTGCGCCTCACTGCACACCTTACATGAGTGCCTTCCACAGTAATAGGGACAGCTGCTGGGCCTCACTGTAGCTACTTCTGGGACGGTTGCCAATCTTCCTCGTATTCCCTCATGACCACAGAGCCAAACCGACTCCCGCCATCAGGCAGAAACGCACAAACATTTCTGACAAAATTGAGACAAACTCGCGTCAGTTTTGACACCAAGTGAATTTCTACGACAATTACGCTCAAGATGCTTGCTTTTTCGTTCATGGATTGAAGAGAAGCAACCAACGATGGTTGCTACTGCCCAATCCATGAAGTCCCCCCCACCACGGAAAGGTAACCAAGCTTCGGGGGGGATGGGTGTTTACCCTGACGCCAACGGAGAAACTCAATATTAGTGCAGAGATCTTTTCCTCGGTAAAGAAAGTGTAGCCGGACTCCGCCCTCATGAGGTTACTGCTCGACAGCAAAGATCACCCTTTGGTAGGCTGTGCTATAGGCAGCACAGCTCCGTCAAAGATCTCACTCCATAAGTGAACTTATATAGATTCCTTTTTTAACAATTTGTTCTGTCTATAAGGAACTCATCAGTTCTTCTCCAGTGAAAGCAAAAAATCATCGAGAAATTCATTTGCTTCCTCAATATCAGGATCTTGTGGCTCTGTGTGGGGGACGGGGCTGGTGGGCTGTGTGTCTGGCTGTGTCTGGGGAGCGGGGCTGGTGGTCTCTGTGACAGGTTGTGTCTGGGGAGCGGGGCTGGTGGTCTCTGTGACTGGCTGTGTCTGGGAAGCGGGGCTGGTGGTCTCTGTGACTGGTTGTGTCTGGGGAGCGGGGCTGGTGGTCTCTGTGGCTGGCTGTGTCTGGAGATCAGGGGAAGTCTTGGGCATAAATTTCAATATACTGTGAGCGATATCGTCTCTCAACCGATTCCTCTCGATCTTCTCTTGCACGGCCTTCATGATACGTTTGGGCGGCTTTCTCCATTTTCTTTGCATTTCAGTTGGTGATCCTGCGCCATCGAGCCACATGATACCAGAATAGTATCGTTCCTGTTTCCCAACGGGTCCAATCTTGGTGTCACACATGATGCCGAGTGAACCCAAATGGCGGCCGATGTTTACGTTGGAAGCCACGGGCTCGTTATGTATCTTGCAGTAACTTTCATACCGTTGCTGCAGCTCTTTCCTGCTGATAAGGTACCGCTTCATAGTAATAGTCTTTCCCTTCATTTGAACGAAGGTATTCATGAAACTAACAAAGGAAGCCTTTCCTTTGTAATCCCGTTTGTAGTAACAGAAAGCCATTGAAGACGTGGATTGGGTCAGGCGAAGTTACACAGACTAACAAGATAGTCCTTTAATCAATGGTCCTGTACCAGCACTGAACTCGAAATACGTCAGAACGACAATTTCAACCCAGGGCTGGAGGGCCAATTGATGATATTCTCACGTCTTGCTCAACCAAGTAACCTCGGTTAGACCTTGTTTATATTTCAATATAGTAAAGCTAATATAGTGAAGTTTGATGATTCTATTTACGTGTAAGGTGCAATGTAGTTTATATAAGGTTCACCTTTCAGATGGGTTCCTGATATACCAACTTACATTCAGATATAAATATATATATATATATATATATATATATATATATATATATATATATATATATATATATATATATATACACCTCGCAAACGCGGGAGACAGCGACAAAGTATAGTAAAAAAAAAAATATATATATATATATATATATATATATATATATATATATATATATATATGAATATAAGTTGGTATATCAGGAATCCATCTGAAAGGCAAGATATGTCCAAAGTAAGATATTTATGAGGATGTAGTGAAGATGGCCTTGACCAAGATAAAGGCCACTGATGTTGAACACGAGATGACTGTGAGGATGTAGTGAAGATAGATTTTCATTAAGATAGAGTTCAGTGCTGTGAAAGTGACTTTCTACAAGGATGTAATGAGGATTGCCTTTGACCAAAAAATAATCTAGTGACACTGAAGATAATATGATTATGAAGAAGTAGTGAAGATGGCTTTTAACCAGATAGACGCTAATGATATTGAAAATGAGATAACTATAACGATGTAGTGAAGATAGTCTTTGACCAAGATAAACGTCATTGATGATGAAAACAAGATGACTATGAAGATGTGAAAATAGCCTTAAACCACAGAAAAGCCATTGATATTCAAAATGATTGTGGTGATGTAGTGAAGATGGCGTTGACCATGATAAACGCCAGTGATATTGAAAATAACATCTAAATAAGCCAAAATAAACAACTAACAATCAAATCAAATAATTGATTCAAAAGCTAGGGTAAGCAACCAGAAATAAAAAGTCTTAGAAAGTCCAACAAATAACACCAAACGAAAAAATTAAACAAAAAGATTAGATGGAATATTTCCTATGTATGTCCATTGTTGTGTTTATATATAGATATAAGATATATATATATATATATATATATATATATATATATATATATATATATATATATATATATATATTTATATATATATATGCAATTGAGTGGGAGATGTATAAAAGAAAGAGATAGGAGGTCAAGAGAAAGGTGCAAGAGGTGAAAAAGAGGGCAAATGAGAGTTGGAGTGAGAGAGTATCATTAAATTTTAGGGAGAATAAAAAGATGTTCTGGAAGGAGGTAAATAAAGTGCGTAAGACGAGGGAGCAAATGGGAACTTCAGTGAAGGGCGCAAATGGGGAGGTGATAACAAGTAGTGGTGATGTGAGAAGGAGATGGAGTGAGTATTTTGAAGGTTTGTTGAATGTGTTTGATGATAGAGTGGCAGATATAGGGTGTTTTGGTCGAGGTGGTGTGCAAAGTGAGAGGGTTAGGGAAAATGATTTGGTAAACAGAGAAGAGGTAGTAAAAGCTTTGCGGAAGATGAAAGCCGGCAAGGCAGCAGGTTTGGATGGTATTGCAGTGGAATTTATTAAAAAAGGGGGTGACTGTATTATTGACTGGTTGGTAAGGTTATTTAATGTATGTATGACTCATGGTGAGGTGCCTGAGGATTGGCGGAATGCGTGCATAGTGCCATTGTACAAAGGCAAAGGGGATAAGAGTGAGTGCTCAAATTACAGAGGTATAAGTTTGTTGAGTATTCCTGGTAAATTATATGGGAGGGTATTGATTGAGAGGGTGAAGGCATGTACAGAGCATCAGATTGGGGAAGAGCAGTGTGGTTTCAGAAGTGGTAGAGGATGTGTGGATCAGGTGTTTGCTTTGACGAATGTATGTGAGAAATACTTAGAAAAGCAAATGTATTTGTATTTAGCATTTATGGATCTGGAGAAAGCATATGATAGAGTTGATAGAGATGCTCTGTGGAAGGTATTAAGAATATATGGTGTGGGAGGAAAGTTGTTAGAAGCAGTGAAAAGTTTTTATCGAGGATGTAAGGCATGTGTACGTGTCGGAAGAGAGGAAAGTGATTGGTTCTCAGTGAATGTAGGTTTGCGGCAGGGGTGTGTGATGTCTCCATGGTTGTTTAATTTGTTTATGGATGGGGTTGTTAGGGAGGTGAATGCAAGAGTTTTGGAAAGAGGGGCAAGTATGAAGTCTGTTGTGGATGAGAGAGCTTGGGAAGTGAGTCAGTTGTTGTTCGCTGATGATACAGCGCTGGTGGCTGATTCATGTGAGAAACTGCAGAAGCTGGTGACTGAGTTTGGTAAAGTGTGTGAAAGAAGAAAGTTAAGAGTAAATGTGAATAAGAGCAAGGTAATTAGGTACGGTAGGGTTGAGGGTCAAGTCAATTGGGAGGTAAGTTTGAATGGAGAAAAACTGGAGGAAGTAAAGTGTTTTAGATATCTGGGAGTGGACCTGGCAGCGGATGGAACCATGGAAGCGGAAGTGGATCATAGGGTGGGGGAGGGGGCGAAAATCCTGGGAGCCTTGAAGAATGTGAGGAAGTCGAGAACATTATCTCGGAAAGCAAAAATGGGTATGTTTGAAGGAATAGTGGTTCCAACAATGTTGTATGGTTGCGAGGCGTGGGCTATGGATAGAGTTGTGCGCAGGAGGATGGATGTGCTGGAAATGAGTTGTTTGAGGACAATGTGTGGTGTGAGGTGGTTTGATCGAGTAAGCAACGTAAGGGTAAGAGAGATGTGTGGAAATAAAAAGAGCGTGGTTGAGAGAGCAGAAGAGGGTGTTTTGAAATGGTTTGGGCACATGGAGAGCATGAATGAGGAAAGATTGACCAAGAGGATATATGTGTCGGAGGTGGAGGGAACGAGGAGAAGAGGGAGACCAGATTGGAGGTGGAAAGATGGAGTGAAAAAGATTTTGTGTGATCGGGGCCTGAACATGCAGGAGGGTGAAAGGAG
The DNA here is from genome assembly GCF_036320965.1 of Panulirus ornatus. Classification (NCBI taxonomy): domain Eukaryota; kingdom Metazoa; phylum Arthropoda; class Malacostraca; order Decapoda; family Palinuridae; genus Panulirus; species Panulirus ornatus. Next base: position 9,135,801 of record NC_092235.1, on the reverse strand, counting down.
GGCAAGGAATAGAGTGAATTGGATCGATGTGGTATACTGGGGTTGACGTGCTGTCAGTGGATTGAATCAAGGTATGTGAAGCGTCTGGGGTAAACCATGGAAAGCTGTGTAGGTATGTATATTTGCGTGTGTGGACGTATGTATATACATGTGTATGGGGGTGGGTTGGGCCATTTCTTTCGTCTGTTTCCTTGCGCTACCTCGCAGGCGCGGGAGACGGCGACAAAGCAAAAAAAAATATATATATATTTATATATATATATATATATATATATATATATATATATTTATATATATATATATATATATATATATATATATATATATATATATATATATATGTATATATATATATATATATATAGATATAATCCCTGGAGATAGGGGAGAAAGAATACTTCACAAGTATTCCCTGCGTATCGTAGAAGGCGACTAAAAGGGATGGGAGTGGGGGGGCTGGAAATCCTCCTCTGTCTTTTTTTTTTTTTTTTAATTTTCCAAGAGAAGGAACAGAGAGGATATTCCCGCAAAGGCTTAGTCCTCTGTTCTTAATGCTACCTCACTAACGCGGGAAATGGCGAAGAGTATGAAAGAAAAAAAAAGATATGTATAAAGTATGAATAAATGTGGCGGGGTGGCGACGAGAATGAATGAAAGCAGTAAGTATGAAGTATGTACATGTGTATATATATGTATGTGTATGTATGAATATGTATAGGTTGAAATGCATAGGTAATGTATATGGGCGTTTCTGCACGTGCATGTGTATACATGTGTATGTGGGAGGGTTGGCCCATTCTTTCGTGTGATTCCTTTCGCTGCCTCGCTAACGCGGGATACAGCGAGAAATTATAAGTAAATAAAGTATACAAGTAATGGGAGTGTGTGTTTGTGGTAGTAGTGGGTGGGTGTGTTAAGCGTGGAAAGGAAGGCCAGTTAAAGTCCTTTTTTGTAGACTGGAGATTTGAAAACGGGGTTTAACGGGTCTCGGTGCCTCTATATATGGTGGAATACGTGCTTGCCATTGGTTGACAATGATCTACCAATGAGAGGGCTGCATTTGATATAGTTTGATAAGTTGTAAGGATGAAATTCCTATGTATTGTTTGGGAAAAGTATCAGTAATTAGGTAATGTCGTCTTCGGTGGTGCGAGCACGATTTATGCACTAGCAGACACAAACTGCCTCCCTATTGGCTGAAGAAAAGCCATAAGCTCCGCCCACCCTGCCTCACTTGATCCAGATGAAGGTTGAAAGGCAATTTTATACAATTATCTCTATGTATATAGGGAAAAAAGTAAAATATGATGGTGTCATAAGATAGAGCTTGCTGTGTTGTCTATGTTCCATAAGATACATACAAAGAAAAATGCATATTTCACAAAAAGCACACGATGATAGGCACAGAAGGTACAACTGCTACTTTTACGTCCATCTGACCCGGTATATATAAGAATGTTCCTATGTATACATCATCTTTTCTAGCCATTCGAGAAGGTTCTTGCTGCTCCTAACCTAACCTAACCTAACCTAACCTAACCACGTGGATGATGGAGGATTAACCTCCAGATCCCACGAAGAAAGAAGAAAGAAGAGAGAAGACCGAAGAAAGAAGTGGATTGTAACGTTGCCTCCCGCGTTGGTCCTTCCCGCGGGAGACCGTTACGGTGACGACGCCGGCAGGCTGTTCCCTCACCACCCTCGCTGCTCCCCACACCCCCGCGTTGCCTCCACTCCATCTTCACATCCCTTTTTTATTTTCTTATATTTTATCATCCATCATCCATCTCTCAACCGTTTGGCTTGAGCAATCTCTACCCCAGCTTCCCCAACCCATTCTGGAAAACTCATTTTCCTGAGGAGTGGAGGCTGGAGTGGACCTGTTCTCACCTGACGGGGTGGAGACCCTCACACTATCTCTTATCTCTCCCTTACCTTGGACCGTCGAGCCTCCCTCACTCACGTTTTCTCGCACTAGGACACTGATGCCACCAACATGCCGCCCGACATACGTCTAAAATCCCTCAAAACTGATTGTCCCCCTCCTTCCACGTTCGAACTCCTGGCCATCGTCTTTAAGACCACTGAGATCCGTCCTACTAGGGTCATTCAATTCCCCTCGAACAAATACCAGTTTAAGATTTGCTTGGGCAAAGATAGTGATTTAGATAAAATCCTATCCAAGCCTCTCCTTGATGAACTAGCTAAAAACAACTACCAAATCGTTCAGGACCACTGCCCCTTCAAGCTAGATGTACTATTATTGCCTACAATGTTGATGAATCTATCTTGTCCCTCAGCCCTTCGGAGATTGTTGAAGCCATCAATGGTGAAAACAATGACGTTAATGTCATCAACGTCTATAAAGCGAATAACTCCAGATCAATAAAGATACAATGTTCAAACCCGACCGAGGCCGATCGCCTGCTCTCCCGGGGAGTCCTGTTCCCCATGATGTCTGTGCCTGCAAAATCCCTGAAGAAAGATGAACATCTTGACGTACAACAATGTTTCAAATGTCTGAAATACGGACATGAGACTAAGAACTGTAAAGAACCCCACCAAACCTGTAGTCAATGCGCGGAAACTGGTCATGGTTTTCGTGAGTGCAAGGCTCAGGCAGCGAAGTGTGTCAACTGTAAAGGTAGACACGTTGCTGTATCTGAGCTGTGCCCACGTAAGAAGGAGTAACTCCGCGCAGTGCGTCAGGCACAAAAATCCAACTCACCTCCTTCCACAAACCCTCACCTCTACACAACAGTTGCTGCTGCTGCTGCTCCTCCCCCTGCCACCCAAGCTTCTCCTATCCCAACTACTAATTCTTCAGACCTCCTCACCCTACAAGGTAGGATGCATGCGTGCTACCTAAAAGCGTTGTTCCTGAGCGGGGAAGATAAGTCGGAATTCATCAGAATTTTCGATTTGCTTCTTGCTCATAACAACCTACCCAATGTACGAACTCCACCTGAACTCCTCAGCTCCCCGCCACCAACCATCCCTCACCGACCCCTGTCTCGTCCTTACCCCTAACGAAAACGTATCCCAGGAGACCGCCAGTAACACTTCCAACTCTCCCCGAACTACTCAACCTGTCACCCTCCCAACTTCCAATACCCCCTCCGCACCCCCTAACACAACTCCATCCTCAAGCCCCCAACCCGACACCAGCAATCCAACTGTCTCTCCAAATATCGATTCCTCTCCCACCCCCACCGTCCCAACTTCCACCAACACGACAGTTCCTCCCGATCAACCACTCACCAATCCCCCCCTCCCCCCTCCCCCCTCCCCATACATCCGTCCCGCGCCTAACCCTCTCAGAGGAGCCCCAGCACTTGACCTTGCCGACACACCAGACAACCCACCAACGATCAACCTCGACCCCTAAATTATCGACAATGACCCTCTCCCCTCCCCTCGCCCCTCTCCTGACCCCTCAACAGATATATCCCGACCCAAGACTAGAAACATGATACACGTGAAACACTCAAACGGTTCGTCAACGGCATTCATCGACAACAGACACAGAAGGCCAATAAACTTCCAGAAGTCGTAAAATGCTACAAATCTAACAGTTTAACGTGCGCAGCTATCACAATGGCCGTCATCTGATTGCCACTCTCCTCGAAGGGAAGAGACCCGATGTTCTGATACTTAACATCACATGTATCACCAACGGATACAAAATTAGACATTGCGGGTATACATCACGACAGTCTCCAGACAGTAGACACGAGGGAGTCACCATTCTCATACGCAACACCATCGAACACGAATACCTCGCCACCTCATGGCAATACCAACACTTTCTAGCAGTTAAGATGAGTACAATATGTGGCTTCATTATCTTTTGCACTACATACTCTCGACCCAACAATACCATTCCACTCCATGATCTCTACACAGTATTCAGTCACACACATATCCCAGTCTACCCTCTAGCTAACCTCAACGCCCAACACAGAACCTTTCACCACAACAGAAACAATTCTCATGGTGATGACATTCAATTTATACTCATACAAACGTCTTAACTTCCTAGGACCTTACTTCCACACTGTCTTCACTGGCCAAGGAGGAGAAAGCAGACCTGATCTTGTCTTCTCCGACAAAGCCAGTAATTATCTTCATAATTTGCCATCTCCAGGAGCACTGTGTGGTTCCGAACACATCCCCATCTTTCTTCATCTCTCGTCTAACCCTATTCTCGTCCCTTCACCCTCACACTACCACTACAAAAGAGCAGACCGGGAGAAATTCAAAAAGATTCTCTCCAACTGCACTTACACCGCAAACTACGAAAATCACCCAATAACACTAATAGACAGAGAAATAGAACATATACACGAAACAATCATACAGGCAGCTAACATTTCTATCCCCAGATCTTCATTTACTTCAAGATACTCCTTCTTCCCTTCTTCCAAAACAACTAGACTCATCTCGTGCTACCGTCGATGCTTTGAGCAAAACAGATATCGTTTGGGCATAGTTCAGTGCGACTTCACATCCCTACGAAACCACACACTCAACAGCCTTCTAGAAGACCAAAATAGACACTGAAAATCTCTTATCACCACAACAGAACAACACCGAATCAAATCTCAAGAGTTTTGGAACAGAATCCGAAAGCTCAAAAGAATACCAAAACAGACTTCAATCGGCTAAATGACGACAACACTCTACACCATAACCCACAAGACATTGCCAACATTTGTCAAAAACTCTGGGAAGGTGTCTTTCACCCTCACCCCCCCCCCCCTCACCCTGTGGCGTACGAAAACACTCAAATTGTCACACAACACATACAAAACAGACCCAGTCACTTCTACCCAGAACAGATCATACACCTTCAATCGCTTTCACACAACCACCTTCTCACAACTCCTATAAGATCGAACGAGGTCAAATTCCTCCTCCTCAAATCACCCAAAGTAGCCCCAGGTAATTCAGGCATTGGTTACCAGCTACTCACCCATCTCCCTGACAACGCTATTAGAGCCATCACCTTCCTCTTCAACGTGGCACTAGCCTCTGGCTATTTTCCCGCGGCCTTCAAATCTGCAACAACCACAATGATACCAAAACCCAACAAATCCAACAGAGACCCCATGAACTACAGACCATCAGCCTACTTGAGTCCATTGGGAAGACATTTGAAAGAATCTTAAACAACAGACTTAGACAACACCTTACAAACAACAACCTACTCTCACACAAACAGTTTGGCTTTCACCAACATCGCTCCACACAAGATGAACTCAACATTATTACGAACTACATAAGAAACAACACGCGGACACACAAAATGACCGCACTCATCACAAAAGATGTTGAAAAAGCCTTTGACACCGTGTGGCACGATGGATTGAGGTATAAACTAAGCACCCAATTCCAACTCCCACGACCCACCATTAAGCTTCTCTCTAACTATCTTAGCAACAGAAAAACCCGAATCAAATACAGAAACATTTACTCAAACTACTTCTTCCTTAATGCCGGTGTACCTCAAGGCTCCGTGCTGGCCCCCACTCTCTACACACTCTACACAAATGATCTTCCCAATCCTATACACCTGGACTCCATCACTCTCCAATATGCAGATGATGTCACACATCTAATCAGAGCCAGAACCCTCACACACTTAATCAATAGAACCCAACAGGAAATTGACCACGTTTCTCTCTGGGAGTTAACATGGAGGATTAAAAAAAATCCTGCAAAATCCAACATATCTTACTTTAATGTACGTCAGAGATACAACATAAGTAATGTTTACCTACACTCCCGTATACACCGACATTTACCCATTCCCATCTCAAACATCAACACTGTCCTGGGCCTAAACTATGATGTACACCTGAGAATGAACCGACATATACAGTGTAGAGCGGCTATTGCGAGAGCGGAGCTCGCAAAATTGTATAGATTCAGAGAGGCGCAATTCAAAACCAAATTGCACCTCTACAAAGCATTAATACGACCACTTATCACATACGCCCCTTCAGCTCTCGAACTCGGAGCCAAATCCAGCATCCGTGCACTCCAAATCATTCAGAACAAAGCTCTACGTTGGGTTTTTAACATCAAATGGCACGAGTTCATCAGGAACATAGAACTTCACGAGAGAGCACGAATCCCTCCTCTAAACATCTACTGGAGGAAATTGTTTGAAAGACAAGTAGAGCGATTTCAAATACATCATACTCACTGGATTGATTACTTCAACAATCTCCTGGGAATAGATCACCCAGGTAACATGTTTAATATACAACCTGGACAACATCCAGTGCCAATATATTACAAAACTAAAAACCTATATAGATCTTGCTGCTAAGTCCGTGCGGGAAACTCCTTGGTAAAATCAGTGTCCATCGGCCAGAGATACGATCCATCTCCTCCTATATCCCTTGCAGAAAAAAAAATAAATAAATAAATAATTAAAATAGAAATACAGAAAAATAAAATAACATAAAGTGATAAAAAAATGAATAAATAGATAACTAAAATAAAACCTTGCCCTCCACTCATCATCTCCGCCCTTCTTAACCTATTTTTCCAATGCAAGCTGGGTTAAGCCTGGCTCTTTTCCTCCCTCTAAAATTCACTTCCTCTAACAATTCTTGCTCTTTCCCCCCTCTCTTTTCCTGCCCCTCCTTGGAAGTGACTTATCTATCATCATTATTGGTTCATTGGCATCACAGGCGGCAGCGTCAGCTAGCACATCCACCTTATAAAATGAATGAAACTTAAAATACGGATTTATGAATTGCTTTTTATTAAGAGAAACTCTGCAAAGACAAAGAAGACCTGGGGACGTGAGGGGAGGAGGTAGTTGCCAGATACCGCGATATTTGTCCAAAACATTTTGCAGACTATGACGTCACTACTTGAGGCAATGTACCGGCTGGAGTGGTGACGTCATGGAGGTTGACGTCACCAGGTGTGTTGTAGCTGGAGTATTGTTAGTGTTGTGGCAGGTGAGCCTCATCAGCCACCCACAGTGGTTCACTACCATCCTGGATGGTGGTCAAAATATAGTCAACAATATTAGTAATGATGGCGTTATTTTAGGTGACATTAATGGCGGCGGCTGTATTGGCGACTCATATAATGTGAGAGAAGTTGTCTTATGCTCACGTGAGTACCTGACCTTGTTCAAATGACAATGTTAATATATCATTATCATCATCATGATCATCATCATGTATGTGTAGTGATGATGATGATGATGAACATTAATGATGGTGTAAACATGACCCAGAAAGATGGGCCAGGAAGATGATGGCTATTAGACACATTGGTTGTGGCAAGAAATATTGTGGACACCAAGTTAGCGTTGTAAGATGGGACACCTGCACTCACCCACCCAGGCTGACCTGCACTCACACCCACCCACCCACCCAGGCTGACCTGCACTCACACCCACCCACCCAGGCTGACCTGCACTCACACCCACCCACCCAGGCTGACCTGCACTCACACCCACCCAGGCTGACCTGCACTCACACCCACCCAGGCTGACCTGCACTCACACCCACCCACCCACCCACCCAGGCTGACCTGCACTCACACCCACCCACCCACCCAGGCTGACCTGCACTCACACCCACCCAGGCTGACCTGCACTCACACCCACCCAGGCTGACCTGCACTCACACCCACCCACCCAGGCTGACCTGCACTCACACCCACCCACCCACCCAGGCTGACCTGCACTCACACCCACCCACCCACCCAGGCTGACCTGCACTCACACCCACCCACCCAGGCTGACCTGCACTCACACCCACCCAGGCTGACCTGCACTCACACCCACCCACCCACCCACCCAGGCTGACCTGCACTCACACCCACCCAGGCTGACCTGCACTCACACCCACCCACCCAGGCTGACCTGCACTCACACCCACCCAGGCTGACCTGCACTCACACCCACCCAGGCTGACCTGCACTCACACCCACCCACCCAGGCTGACCTGCACTCACACCCACCCACCCAGGCTGACCTGCACTCACACCCACCCAGGCTGACCTGCACTCACACCCACCCACCCACCCAGGCTGACCTGCACTCACACCCACCCACCCAGGCTGACCTGCACTCACACCCACCCAGGCTGACCTGCACTCACACCCACCCACCCACCCAGGCTGACCTGCACTCACACCCACCCAGGCTGACCTGCACTCACACCCACCCACCCAGGCTGACCTGCACTCACACCCACCCACCCACATAACTGACCCCCAGCCACCCAGCCAGCCACCCATATAACTAACAGCCAGCCAGCCAGCCAGCCACCCAGGGTGAGCCACATAACATGTAGCAGAGGAGGATGGTACAGCTGGTGTAGTAGGTCGACCAGCTGCTCTCCTTCTGGCAGCTGGTCGTTTTCTGTGATGAGAAAACGTTCTCTACTGACGGGCGCCCCGTACAGCAGCAGGTCAGGTTGGGCCACAACCAAGAGCCGGAGCCATTTGACCTGGTCGTCCACAACTGCCCCATCCACAGGTGTGGGTGGGTGGGTCGGTGGGTGGGTGGGTGAGTGGGTCGGGGTGTTAAGGTGTGGTTTGAGCCCCACTGGGCAATGTTGCCCCAACCACATCCCTGACCTGACCTGACCTGACCTGAACCCCACTGAACATGAATCCAGACTTGCCACACAACAGCCATCATAGTGGCCCTCATGACATCACTGATGACGTCAACACCACCACATCATGACGTCATCATCATCATGTCATCACTGATGATGACGTCAACACCACCACATCATGACGTCATCATCATCATCATCATCATCATCACTGATGACGTCAACACCACATCACACTTGTTGACGTCATCATCATCATCATCATCATCATCATCATCATCATCATCATCATCATCATCATCACTGATGACGTCAACACCACGACATGACACTTGCTGACGTCATCATCATCATCATCACTGATAACGTCAACACCACCACATCACACTTGCTGACGTCATGATCATCATCATCACTGATGACGTCAACACCACCACATCATGACGTCATCATCATCATCATCACTGATGATGACGTCAACACCACCACATCATGACGTCATGATCATCATCATCATCACTGATGATGACGTCAACACCACCACATCATGACGTCATCATCATCATCATCCAGGTCTTGACCCAACGTGACATCTGCTATACCAAATATATGGCGGGCGCGCGCGGGAACACACAATTTGGTGGCTGAGATGTTAGTCGTGTTTTTAGGTCCATTTTGGTGGTTGATTCTAAATATGGCCTCCTCAGTTTATCATGTCTGGTTATCGAGATATAATGATATGATACCAGTAATTGTTGTGTCACATACAACCATCGTGCATGACAACAAATCATTATTGTTGCCTTTTTGATCAAGAGAAATGGCTTCATACAAGTAGCATTGGTTGATTTATCATTAAATGATGATGATGATGACATCCACAGATAATGGTGAAACAAATATAGAAAGTTATATATCATCATTGATACAATGTTCATGTACTCAGACATGTCACGTTTGTGCTCACCTGACCCACCACAATCACCTGCAATGATCCAGCACTGATCCACCATCACATGGGGATCCCAGTGTCCCAGGTATGGGTATCCCAGTTTCCCAGGTATGGGTATCCCAGTGTCCCAGGTATGGGTATCCCAGTGTCCCAGGTATGGGTATCCCAGTGTCCCAGGTATGGGTATCCCAGTGTCCCAGGTATGGGTATCCCAGTGTCCCAGGTATGGGTATCCCAGTGTCCCAGGTATGGGTATCCCAGTGTCCCAGGTATGGGTATCCCAGTGTCCCAGGTATGGGTATCCCAGTGTCCCAGGTATGGGTATCCCAGTGTTCCAGGTATGGGTATCCCAGTGTCCCAGGTATGGGTATCCCAGTGTCCCAGGTACGGGTATCCCAGTGTCCCAGGTATGGGTATCCCAGTGTCCCAGGTATGGGTATCCCAGTGTCCCAGGTATGGGTATCCCAGTGTCCCAGGTATGGGTATCCCAGTGTCCCAGGGATCTTTCTTCCATGGTTCTTAAATCTTGGTGGAATGGTTGAGCCAGTTCCTCACTTAGGTTGTCTGGCCAAGTGGGTGTGGAGGTAATGCACTTTGATGTTCATTTTACAGCCAAGTTGAGGGAAAGAAGATGGCAGGTTCTCCACTAGTTCAGGGTAGTTATCTGCTTTATGGTGACCAAGACAATTCCTTACAACCACAGTGAACGAAGACCATGCCTCTGCCTCAACATTGGTCATTGAATCTTGTAAATGTGGGTCTTTCATGAGTTCCATGATTTGTGACCTGTCAACAATACCTGCCTTCACCTTCTCCATGATCAGCGCTGGACATTTTCTGCCTGTGTAGTCAAAGCAGAGTGTCCTTCTTTGTACCAAATCTTCACAAACTGTTTCATTAAACCTAGTTTGATGTGCAGTGGTGGTACAATGATCTTATCTCTGTCAACCAAGGGTTCTGCCATTACATTCTTGTCTCCAACCAACATGTTTTCTCTCAGAGACCATTGTTTTCTCAGCCAGTGCTCATCCTCAGCTCTACTATCCCAGAGACAGATAAAGCAGGGCTACTTGTTGTACCCACTCTGCTGACCCAGGAGAAAAGTCACCATCTTAAGATCCACACACATTAACCATTGGTCATGGTGGTATGATATCTTGTGTAAGACCAGGACGATTGTGTCCTGCTGTTCACTCATCATAGTTGAACCACCAATTGGGAGTGATCCATATTTGTTGCCATTGTGTAGAAGCACAACATTTTAAGCTCCACTTAGAACTACCTATGCTCATGAGAGGTCCATTTATTGATAAGTACATTATCTGAAAACCTGTATCTCCTAGAAGGAAATGAAGGTCATAATCTTAGTCAGTGGCGAAAATATACCTAGATTCATGTCTAAATTCTGAAACAACAAAATGTTTTTAAAAATTTCCTCCGCAATATATATATATATATATATATATATATATATATATATATATATATATTTTTTTTTTTTTTTTTTTATACCTTGTCGCTGTCTCCCGCGTCTGCGAGGTAGCGCAAGGAAACAGACGAAAGAAATGGCCCAACCCCCCCCATACACATGTACATACACACGTCCACACACGCAAATATACATACCTACACAGCTTTCCATGGTTTACCCCGGACGCTTCACATGCCTTGATTCAATCCACTGACAGCACGTCAACCCCTGTATACCACATCGCTCCAATTCACTCTATTTCTTGCCCTCCTTTCACCCTCCTGCATGTTCAGGCCCCGATCACACAAAATCCTTTTCACTCCATCTTTCCACCTCCAATTTGGTCTCCCTCTTCTCCTCGTTCCCTCCACCTCCGACACATATATCCTCTTGGTCAATCTTTCCTCACTCATTCTCTCCATGTGCCCAAACCATTTCAAAACACCCTCTTCTGCTCTCTCAACCACGCTCTTTTTATTTCCACACATCTCTCTTACCCTTACGTTACTTACTCGATCAAACCACCTCACACCACACATTGTCCTCAAACATCTCATTTCCAGCACATCCATCCTCCTGCGCACAACTCTATCCATAGCCCACGCCTCGCAACCATACAACATTGTTGGAACCACTATTCCTTCAAACATACCCATTTTTGCTTTCCGGGATAATGTTCTCGACTTCCACACATTCTTCAAGGCTCCCAAAATTTTCGCCCCCTCCCCCACCCTATGATCCACTTCCGCTTCCATGGTTCCATCCGCTGACAGATCCACTCCCAGATATCTAAAACACTTCACTTCCTCCAGTTTTTCTCCATTCAAACTCACCTCCCAATTGACTTGACCCTCAACCCTACTGTACCTAATAACCTTGCTCTTATTCACATTTACTCTTAACTTTCTTCTTCCACACACTTTACCAAACTCCGTCACCAGCTTCTGCAGTTTCTCACATGAATCCGCCACCAGCGCTGTATCATCAGCGAACAACAACTGACTCACTTCCCGAGCTCTCTCATCCCCAACAGACTTCATACTTGCCCCTCTTTCCAAAACTACGTGTCGTAGAAGGCGACTAAAGGGAACGGGAGCGGGGGGGCCAGAAACCCTCCCCTCCTTGTATTTTAACTTTCTAAAAGGGGAAACAGAAGAAGGAGTCACGCGAGGAGTGCTCATCCTCCTCGAAGGCTCAGATTGAGGTGTCTAAATGTGTGTGGATGTAACCAAGATGAGAAAAAAGGAGAGATAGGTAGCATGTTTGAGGAAAGGAACCTGGATGTTTTGGCTCTGAGTGAAACGAAGCTCAAGGGTAAAGGGGAAGAGTGGTTTGGGAATGTCTTGGGAGTAAAGTCAGGGGTTAGTGAGAGGACAAGATCAAGGGAAGGAGTAGCACTACTCCTGAATCAGAAGTTGTGGGAGTATGTGACAGAGTGTAAGAAAGTAAATTCTAGATTGATATGGGTAAAACTGAAAGTTGATGGAGAGAGATGGGTGATTATTGGTGCATATGCACCTGGGCATGAGAAGAAAGATCATGAGAGGCAAGTGTTTGGGAGCAGCTGAATGAGTGTGTTAGTGGTTTTGATGCACGAGACCGGGTTATAGTGATGGGTGATTTGAATGCAAAGGTGAGTCATGTGGCAGTTGAGGGAATAATTCAGTGTTGTAAATGGAAATGGTGAAGAGCTTGTAGATTTATGTGCTGAAAAAGGACTGGTGATTGGGAATACCTGGTTTAAAAAGCGAGATATACATAAGTATACGTATGTAAGTAGGAGAGATGGCCAGAGAGCGTTATTGGATTACGTGTTAATTGACAGGCGTGCGAAAGAGAGACTTTTGGATGTTAATGTGCTGAGAGGTGCAACTGGAGGGATGTCTGACCATTATCTTGTGGAGGCGAAGGTGAAGATTTGTGGGGGTTTTCAGAAAAGAAGAGAGAATGTTGGGGTGAAGAGAGTGGTGAGAGAAAGTGAGCTTAGGAAGGAGACTTGTGTGAGGAAGTACCAGGAGAGACTGAGTACAGAATGGAAAAAGGTGAGAACAAAGGAGGTAAGGGGAGTGGAGGAGGAATGGGATGTATTTAGGGAAGCAGTGATGGCTTGCGCAAAAGATGCTTGTGGCATGAGAAGCGTGGGAGGTGGGTTGATTAGAAAAGGTAGTGAGTAGTGGGATGAAGAAGTAAGATTATTAGTGAAAGAGAAGAGAGAGGCATTTGGACGATATTTGAAGGGAAAAATGCAAATGAGTGGGAGAGGTATAAAAGAAAGAGACAGGAGGTCAAGAGAAAGGTGCAAGAGGTGAAAAAGAGGGCAAATGAGAGTTGGGGTGAGAGAGTATCATTAAATTTTAGGGAGAACAAAAAGATGTTTTGGAAGGAGGTAAATAAAGTGCGTAAGACAAGGGAGCAAATGGGAACTTCAGTGAAGGGGGCTAATGGGGAGGTGATTAACAAGTAGTGGTGATGTGAGTAGGAGATGGAGTGAGTATTTTGAAGGTTTGTTGAATGTGTTTGATGATAGAGTGGCAGATATAGGGTGTTTGGGTCGAGGTGGTGTGCAAAGTGAGAGGGTTAGGGAAAATGATTTAGTAAATAGAGAAGAGGTAGTAAAAGCTTTACGGAAGATGAAACCCGACATGGCAGCAGGTTTGGATGGTATTGCAGAGGAATTTATTAAAAAAGAGGGTGACTGTATTGTTGACTGGTTGGTAAGGTTATTTAATGTATGTATGATTCATGGTGAGGTGCCTGAGGATTGGCGGAATGCTTGCATAGTGCCATTGTACAAAGGCAAAGGGGATAAGAGTGAGTGCTCAAATTACAGAGATATAAGTTTGTTGAGTATTCCTGGTAAATTATATGGGAGGGTAATGATTGAGAGGGTGAAGGCATGTACAGAGCATCAGATTGGGGAAGAGCAGTGTGGTTTCAGAAGTGGTAGAGGATGTGCGGATCAGGTGTTTGCTTTGAAGAATGTATGTGAGAAATACTTAGAAAAACAAATGGATTTGTATGTAGCATTTATGGATCTGGAGAAGGCATATGATAGAGTTGATAGAGATGCTCTGTGGAAGGTTTTAAGAATATATGGTGTGGGAGGCAAGTTGTTAGAAGCAGTGAAAAGTTTTTATCGAGGATGTAAGGCATGTGTACGTGTAGGAAGAGAGGAAAGTGATTGGTTCTCAGTGAATATGGGTTTGCGGGAGGAGTGTGTGATGTCTCCATGGTTGTTTAATTTGTTTATGGATGGGGTTGTTAGGGAGGTGAATGCAAGAATTTTGGAAAAAGGGGCAAGTATGCAGTCTGTTGTGGATGAGAGAGCTTGGGAAGTGAGTCAGTTGTTGTTCGCTGATGATACAGCGCTGGTGGCTGATTCATTTGAGAAACTGCAGAAGCTGGTGACTGACTTTGGTAAAGTGTGTGAAAGAAGAAAGTTAAGAGTAAATGTGAATAAGAGCAAGGTTATTAGGTACAGTAGGGTTGAGGGTCAAGTCAATTGGGAGGTAAGTTTGAATGGAGAAAAACTGGAGGAAGTAAAGTGTTTTAGATATCTGGGAGTGGATCTGGCAGCGGATGGAACCGTGGAATCGGAAGTGAATCATAGGGTGGGGGAGGGAGCGAAAATCCTTGGCCTTGAAGAATGTTTGAAAGTCGAGAACATTATCTCGGAAAGCAAAAATGGGTATGTTTGAAGGAATAGTGGTTCCAACAATGTTGTATGGTTGCGAGGTGTGGGCTATGGATAGAGTTGTGCGCAGGAGGATGGATGTGCTGGAAATGATATGTTTGAGGACAATATGTGGTGTGAGGTGGTATGATCGAGTAAGTAATGTAAGGGTAAGAGAGATGTGTGGAAATAAAAAGAGTGTGGTTGAGAGAGCAGAAGAGGGTGTTTTGAAATGGTTTGGTCACATGGAGAGAATGAGTGAGGAAAGATTGACCAAGAGGATATATGTGTCGGAGGTGGAGGGAACGAGAAGTGGGAGACCAAATTGGAGGTGGAAAGATGGAGTGAAAAAGATTTTGAGTGATCGGGGCCTGAACATGCAGGAGGGTGAAAGGCGTGCAAGGAATAGAGTGAAATGGAACGATGTGGTATACCGGGGTCGAAGTGCTGTCAATGGATTGAACCAGGGCATGTGAACCGTCTGCGGTAAACCATGGAAAGTTGTGTGGGCCTGGATGTGGAAAGGGAGCTGTGGTTTCGGTGCATTATTGCATGACAGCTAGAGACTGAATGTGAACGAATGGGGCCTTTTGTGTCTTTTCCCAGCGCTACCTCGCACACATGAGAGGGGAGGGGGTTGTTATTCCATGTGTGGCGAGGTGGCGATGGGAACAAATAAAGGCAGACAGTATGAACTATGTACATGTGTGTATATTTATATGTCTGTGTGTGTATATGTATGTGTACATTGAGATGTATAGGTATGTATATTTGCGTGTGTGGACGTGTATGTATATACGTCTGTATGTGGGCGGGTTGGGACATTTCTTTCGTCTGTTTCCTTGCGCTACCTCGGAAACGCGCGAGACATCGACAAAGCAAAATAAATAAATAAATAAATAAATATATATATATATATATATATATATATATATATATATATATTTTTTTTTTTTTTTTTTTTTTTGCCGCTCTCTCCCGCGTTTGCGAGGTAGCGCAAGGAAACAGACGAAAGAAATGGCCCAACCCACCCCCATACACATGTATATACATACGTCCACACACGCATATATACATACCTACACAGCTTTCCATGGTTTACCCCAGACGCTTCACATGCCTTGATTCAATCCACTGACAGCACGTCAACCCCGGTATACCACATCGCTCCAATTCACTCTATTCCTTGCCCTCCTTTCACCCTCCTGCATGTTCAGGCCCCGATCACACAAAATCTTTTTCACTCCATCTTTCCACCTCCAATTTGGTCTCCCTCTTCTCCTCGTTCCCTCCACCTCCGACACATATATTCTCTTGGTCAATCTTTCCTCACTCATTCTCTCCATGTGCCCGAACCATTTTAAAACACCCTCTTCTGCTCTCTCAACCACGCTCTTTTTATTTCCACACATCTCTCTTACCCTTACGTTACTTACTTGATCAAACCACCTCACACCACATATTGTCCTCAAACATCTCATTTCCAGCACATCCATCCTCCTGCGCACAACTCTATCCATAGCCCACGTCTCGCAACAATACAACATCGTTGGAACCACTATTCCTTCAAACATACCCATTTTTGCTTTCCGAGATAATGTTCTCCACTTCCACACATTCTTCAAGGCTCCCAGAATTTTCTCCCCCTCCCCCACCCTATGATCCACTTTCGCTTCCATGGTTCCATCCGCTGCCAGATCCACTCCCAGATATCTAAAACATCTTCACTTCCTCCAGTTTTTCTCCATTCAAACTCACCTCCCAATTGACTTGACCCTCAACCCTACTGTACCTAATAACCTTGCTCTTATTCACATTTACTCTTAACTTTCTTCTTTCACACACTTTACCAAACTCAGTCACCAGCTTCTGCAGTTTCTCACATGAATCAGCCACCAGCGCTGTATCATCAGCGAACAACAACTGACTCACTTCCCAAGCTCTCTCATCCCCAACAGACTTCATACTTGCCCCTCTTTCCAAAACTCCCGCATTCACCTCCCTAACAACCCCATCCATAAACAAATTAAACAACCATGGAGACATCACACACCCCTGCCGCAAACCTACATTCACTGAGAACCAATCACTTTCCCCTCTTCCTACACGTACACATGCCTTACATCCTCGATAAAAACTTTTCACTGCTTCTAACAACTTGCCTCCCACACCATATATTCTTAATACCTTCCACAGAGCATCTCTATCAACTCTATCATATGCCTTCTCCAGATCCATAAATGCTACATACAAATCCATTTGCTTTTCTAAGTATTTTTTTTTTTTTCCAACGGAGAAGGGAACCAGGTGAGGATATTCCCTGAAAGGCCCAGTTCTCTGTTCTTAACGCTACCTCGCTAACGCGGAAAATGGCGAATGGTTTGAATGAAATAAAAGAATATATATATATATATATATATATATATATATATATATATATATATATATATATATATATATTTTTGTTTTCTTTTTTTTTTTTTTTTGCTTTGTCGCTGTCTCCCGGGTTTGCGAGGTAGCGCAAGGAAACAGACGAAAGAAATGGCCCAACCCACCCCCATGCACATGTATATACATACACGTCCACACACGCAAATATACATACCTACACAGCTTTCCATGGTTTACCCCAGACGCTTCACATGCCCTGATTCAATCCACTGACAGCACGTCAACCCCGGTATACCACATCGATCCATTTCACTCTATTCCTTGCCCTCCTTTCACCCTCCTGCATGTTCACGCCCCGATCACACAAAATCTTTTTCACTCCATCTTTCCACCTCCAATTTGGTCTCCCACTTCTCCTCGTTCCCTCCACCTCTGACACATATATCCTCTTGGTCAATCTTTCCTCAGTCATTCTCTCCATGTGCCCAAACCATTTCAAAACACCCTCTTCTTCTCTCTCAACCACGTTCTTTTTATTTTATTTTATTTTTTTTTTCTTTTTTCTTTTCCAAAAGAAGGAACAGAGAAGGGGGCCAGGTGAGGATATTCCCTCTAAGGCCCAGTCCTCTGTTCATAGCGCTACCTCGCTAATGCGGGAAATGGCGAATAGTACAAAAGAAAAAAAGAATATATATATATATATATATATATATATATATATATCCCTGGGGATAGGGGAGAAAGAATACTTCCCACGTATTCCCTGCGTGTCGTAGAAGGCGACTAAAAGGGGAGGGAGCGGGGGGCTGGAAATCCTCCCCTCTCACTTTTTTTTTTTTTTTTTTTTTTTTTAATTTTCCAAAAGAGGGAACAGAGAAGGGGCCCAGGTGAGGATATTCCCTCAAGGGCCCAGTCCTCTGTTCTCAACGCTACCTCGCTAATGCGGGAAATGGCGAATAGTATGAAAGAAAGAAAGAATATATATATATATATATATATATATATATATATTTAAAAATGTATATATGTATATATATATATATACATATTTACTTTTTTATTTATTTTGCTTTGTCGCTGTCTCCCGCGTCAGCGAGGTAGCGCAGGGAAACAAACGAAAGAAATGGCCCAACCCACCCCCATACACATTTATATACATACACGTCCACACACGCAAATATACATACCTATACATCTCAATGTACTCATATATATACACACACAGATATATACATATATACACATGTACATACTTCATACTTTCTGTCTTTATTTACTCCCTTCGCCACCTCGCCACACATGGAATAACATCCCCCTCCCCCCTCATGTGTGCGAAGCAGCGCTAGGAAAAGACAACAAAGGCCCCATTCGTTCACACTCAGTCTCTAGCTGTCATGTAATAATGCACCGAAACCACAGCTCCCTTTAAACATCCAGGCCCCACAGAACTTTCCATGGTTATCCCAGACGCTTAACTTGCCCTGGTTCAATGCATTGACAGCACGTCGACCCCGGTATATCACATCGTTCCAATTCACTCTGTTCCTTGCACGACTTTCACCCTCCTGCATGTTCAGGCCCCAGTCACCCAAAATCTTTTTCAATCCATCTTTCCACCTCCAATTTGGTCTCCCACGTCTCTTCGTTCCCTCCACCTCTGACACATATATCCTCTTGGTCAATCTTTCCTCACTGATTCTCTCCATGTGCCCAAACCATTTCAAAACACCCTCTTCTGCTCTCTCAACCACACTCTTTTCATTACCACACATCTCTCTTATCCTATTATTACTTACTCGATCAAACCACCTCACACCACATATTGTCCTCAAACATCTCATTTCCAGCACATCCACCCTCCTGCGCACAACTCTATCCATAGCCCACGCTATATATATATATATATATATATATATATATATATATATATATATATATATATATATATATATATATATATATATATATATATATATAACCTCCCCTCTCGTTTTTTTTTAATTTTCCAAAAGAAGGAACAGAGAATTGGGCCAGGTGAGGGTATTTCCCTCAAAGGCCCAGTCCTCTGTTCTGAACGCTACCTCGCTAATGCGGGAAATGGCGAATAGTTTGAAAGAAAAAGATATATATATATATATATATATATATATATATATATATATATATATATATATATATATATATATATATATATATATATATATATATATATATCAACAAAACCCCATAATCCACTTTACAAGACAAACAAGAAATTCAGAATTTGGTATACATTGGAATCTCATAAATATCGAAATTTTTGATCAGATGAGAGAAGAGAGAGAGAAGAGAGAGAGAAGAAGAGAGAGAAGAGAGAAGAGGGGGAAAAAGGGAAGGTAATAAATTCACAGCACACAGGAAGCTAGTCTCAGTCGTGGTTATTCTCCACATGTTTTCCACTAACATCCCGAGAAAGTTAAGTATACAAATGCATTTTCTAAAAAGCTGGGACACTTCAGTTTTTTTCTTGGTTGAAAACATACAACAGAACCAAGTCAGTCTATAAAGTTAAAACTATAATGATATAAAATAACGAGCAAATTTAATGATGGACGACCAAAAATGGGCCTTGATGCCCCAGAGCCTAAGATTATTTATCGTTATCCCATGATGGCTAGGCTAAAATCATTTATCTCTGTC
>NC_092235.1:9094650-9115935 GCF_036320965.1 Panulirus ornatus | reverse complement strand
AATGAGTTTTACTTTTTTATTGTCGTTGCAATAGACTGGAACTAAGCAATAGACTGGAACTAAGCAATAGACTGGAACTAAGCAATAGACTGGAACTAAGCAATAGACTGGAACTAAGCAATAGACTAGAACTAAGCTGACCTGGTATGAGGTCAGAGCCCTCATTATCCTCCCTGCTAACTACCGGAAGCAGATTAAGTCGTTCCACAACCGATGTCCGGCCCATGTTAACTCTGATGTGCCCAGCAGTTGGAGGAGGATCGCCAGAAGCTTCTGGAAGATTTCAAGGACGTCTTGGTGGACCTGACCCTTTCAGATAAGGTCGAAAACCACAATTTATCGTGAAGATCTTCACTATAACGTTGGACGAACATACTGAATGTTGCGCACATGTGATGCGGACAAAATGAAAAAAGAAAAAGACAAAAATTATGTCTGGTGTGGGTCTCGAACCCACGACCTTGAGTGTGTGAGACTCACGCTCTACCACTGAGCTAACCAGACAATAGAAAATATGTCTGTTTCTTCAATTTGAATTAATGAAAATCTTTGCGAGGCAGCGTTTAGAAAAGAGAAATGTCTTTGACGAAATTTACTTGTTTGGCTCCTTTTTCTGTTCTTTATTATCGAAAATAAACATACTGAAGGCAGGGGTGTGTGATGTCTCCATGGTTGTTTAATTTGTTTATGGATGGGGTTGTTAGGGAGGTAAAGGCAAGAGTTTTGGAAAGAGGGGCAAGTATGAAGTCTGTTGGGGATGAGAGAGCTTGGGAAGTGAGTCAGTTGTTGTTCGCTGATGATACAGAGCTGGTGGCTGATTCATGTGAGAAACTGCAGAAGCTGGTGACGGAGTTTGATAAAGTGTGTGGAAGAAGAAAGTTAAGAGTAAATGTGAATAAGAGCAAGGTTATTAGGTACAGTAGGGTTGAGGGTCAAGTAAATTGGGAGGTGAGTTTGAATGGAGAAAAACTGGAGGAAGTGAAGTGTTTTAGATATCTGGGAGTGGATCTGGCAGCGGATGGAACCATGGAAGCAGAAGTGGACCATAGGGTGGGGGAGGGGGCGAAAATTCTGGGAGCCTTGAAGAATGTGTGGAAGTCGAGAACATTATCTCGGAAAGCAAAAATGGGTATGTTTGAAGGAATAGTGGTTCTAACAATGTTGTATGGTTGCGAGGCGTGGGCTATGGATAGAGTTGTGCGCAGGAGGATGGATGTGCTGGAAATGAGATGTCTGAGGACAATGTGTGGTGTGAGGTGGTTTGATCGAGTAAGTAACGTAAGGGTGAGAGAGATGTGTGGAAATGAAAAGGGCGTGGTTGAGAGAGCAAAAGAGGGTGTTTTGAAATGGTTTGGGCACATGGAGAGAATGAGTAAGGAAAGGTTGACCAAGAGGATATATGTGTCGGAGGTGGAGGGAACGAGGAGAAGAGGGAGACCAAATTGGAGGTGGAAAGATGGAGTGAAAAAGATTTTGTGTGATCGGGGCCTGAACTTGCAGGAGGGTGAAAGGAGGGCAAGGAATAGAGTGAATTGGAGCAATGTGGTATACCGGGGTTGACGTGCTGTCAGTGGATTGAATCAAGACATGTGAAGCGTCTTGGGGTAAACCATGGAAAGCTGTGTAGGTATGTATATTTGCGTGTGTGGACGTATGTATATACATGTGTATGGGGGGGGGTTGGGCCATTTCTTTCGTCTGTTTCCTTGCGCTACCTCGCAAACGCGGGAGACAGCGACAAAGTAAAAAAAAAAAAAAAAAAAAAAAAAAATATATATATATATATATATATATATATATATATATATATATATATGTGTGTGTGTGTGTGTGTGTGTGTGTGTGTGTGTGTATTGAAAAGGATCGCAATTTTGCACGTGATCAAGTATTTTCTGATGAGTCCACGGGGAAAATAAACACGATAAATTCCCAAGTGCACTTTCCTGTAAAACTCACATCATCAGGGGAGACACAAGAGAGAAATATAACAGTCAGTTGATATACAACGAAGAGACGTAGCTAGGACGCCATATGGTAAACATGTGATTGTCCAAGACAGACAACAAGCGTATCATAAACTTATTATGTGGACAAGAAGGTGAATTGTTTACACATTTTATCAACATTAAAGTTATCCAATTTGTATAGACCATCACTAATATTAAGATTATAATTCTTTGTGTATTCAACAATAGAAGATTCAATGATATTTCTCGTGGTACTTGAGTTAGAGTTAATAACTGAGATGGCATTATTAACTCTAATTCCAGTACCACGAGAAATATCATTGAATCTTCTATTATTAAATACACAAAGAATTATAAACCTTGAGGAAGCAACATGGCGGTCAAAAATAAGCTTTAGGAATGAAGTTTATGAATGGAATATCAGTGAGACGATCCAAATGACGAATGAATGAGAGCGTAGTCAACATACAATATAAAAGGACATATTATGAATGGCAGCCAGGCAAGTAACGGCCCAACTGAATGGAAGGATTTAAAAGTTCGCGTTATATGACGAATTTTGATAGATTATCCAAATTTCCATTCCAGTTATGAAACTTAATGGTTGTGTTCAGTTCTAGAGACAAAGTTTAAAGGTTTGTGTTTCAGAGATGAAGCACAAAGGATATCGTTAAATTAACTGACATTAAAATTTGTCAATTAAGTGAATCATTTTGTACAATAGCTGTAATTTGACAGAGTTAAAAGTTCGCAATTTCATCACAATTCTAATCTAAAAGTTTGAGATTCCATGATGGTTTGCACAAGCTTAACGTACATTTAAGTTTTGTGTTTATATAACGTATCTTAAAGGACTCTGGTAAAATAACGTAGCTGGAAGGTTTACGTTCAAATGATGGTGTTTAAATGTTTATTGATGAATGGTAGATTTAAATGGATAGATTTTAAGTTCGCGTTTTCATGAGCGACTTTAAACCTTGTGGTTGAATGTCACAGTTTAAATGTTGGTATGTACAATGTTGACCAGATGGCGGTAGTGTGTAGACACAGCCATACCAGGTCGTATTTATCATCATTAAAGTCACCTTCCTTACTTACTTATGGCGGCGATGAAATTCACTGGTTCTTGATTGTGCACCAATTAACCTATCAGATAATGGTACAATGTTTGCCTGGTGTTGCATATATCACGTCTGTTGTTGAAACACAAGAATGCCAGGTGACTTTGGGAGTGGATGATAATGTAAAGATCAATATAAATGTGGGAAATCTTGAACCGCCATCACCAGACACAACACATGTTTGGATCTGGCGGGGGGAGGGACTTGCCTGTGACGTCACGATGCCCCGCCTCCAGCCTTGCGCCGCTCTGTATGTGTGTGTGTGTGTGTGTGTGTGTGTGTAGCCCCTGGGTTCATGTTGGTCACAGCCACCCACCGGCCGGTGGTCAGGTCAGTGGGCGGTGTGTGTGTGTGTGTGTGTGTGTAGCCCCTGGGTTCATGTTGGCCACATCCACCCACCGGCCGGTGGTCAGGTCAGTGGGCGGTGTGTGTGTGTGTGTGTGTGTGTAGCCCCTGGGTTCATGTTGGCCACAGCCACCCACCGGCCGGTGGTCAGGTCAGTGGGCGGTGTGTGTGTGTGTGTGTGTGTGTGTAGTCCCTGGGTTCATGTTGGCCACAGCCACCCACCGGCCAGCCGGGCGGTAGTTTATAACTAAGACTGGTAGTTTCACATGCCACTTGGAGTGTCCCTCACTACAGAACTTGAGCAGCTCTTATCCTGAGGTGGAGCAGTTGATCCTCTCCACCAGGCTGGTACACTTGGTCTGCACCAGGTGGCTCCCTCCTGGTCATCCTGAGTGGTTGGTTGCTGTGTGGGATTTAATGACCAGTGACTTGTGAAGGTCATTAGACCAACCATCATTTGATCATCTGATAAAACATGAAGCAACGCCAAATATTACATGATCCACCTAAACTATTGAGAATGATGAAGTCTGATATTGTTACGTTACGTCATCCAATCTTGCCACTCACATGTTACGGTAATCACGACTACTTACATAGTGTTGTTACGACTGATATTACTGTATGTACTGTAGTAAAGTACTGTGTTTATGTGGATAACATGTGGACGTCAGAGGAGGCAAGAGCATCATCATGTACAAATTCTCTATTCTATGTTGTATCCTCAATTTTGTCTGTGGTGATCAACACACTTTATCCCCCAAGATATTATCTTGCTCTTTCTTTCCATCATTCTTTAGTATTAAAGATTTTGTTCTCTCAAGCAAGATAGAATTTATCAATAATTTTTAATGTCATCTTGGGTCCAGGTAATGTTAGGTAGCGGTCATACAAGTTGTCCATGACCTTCATCATGTGGGTTGGGAAGGAGTCAGGAGGTGTGGCGTTGTACTCGGTGTACCACTTGCCAAGTTGGTCAGTGTGTATACCATGGAAGTTGCAGGGGAATCATCAGTCTGTATGTTAACAATTAGGTTGAGCAAATAACACTTGGCCTCAGTGAAGGTAGAATGTTTTCCCACCAGACTGCATCCATTAATACGACTTAGATCAGAAGATCTAGCCTTAGGGAATTTGTTAGATCGAGATTATCAAAGCCTTTCATCATTTTTAATCTTTGCACTTCGTGACCATCTCTTTGTTAAGTTGTTACGTTGACGTATGATGAATCTAATATGGAGAACAAATTTAGGAGGAAACCTGGCAAAGCTACATATGAGTGATTTTACCGTTTGCAAGTAAACTACGATTTTGTAAAAACGAATAGCATCTATGTTGTGTATAGAAAACGTAACTCCTTAGCTGCATTCTCTATGAATGTCATCAAAAGTAAAACATAGACAAGGGAAGGAATGAGGCTTGACGATACGAAACATCACTCAATCGTGTCCTGCCTGCCCAGACCCTCCCTCGCCACACCACTGGCCATAAATTCATCAACACATTGCTTACTCCGTCAAGGTCATCCACACATTTTGCCTGGCTTGAACAACCGCTTGGCATTCATGAACCGCTGAATGTTTACACTTTCTGATTATCTGTAGTAGCTGATGCAGTTGCAAGATAGACTGTTAAACCATTTTCTTACAATACTCGCTGGTAAGGAGACAATTTTCACAAAACACAGAGGTAACACTGCCTACGAAATGGGCTTAAGAACAATTGTACGAACATAGGGTCACATTGGTACATCCACAAGGCACCAGTGGTCTGGGTGGCCTGAAATAGATTTGGAACCAAGAAGGATGATGGGTGTAGGGAGTAAACCTACCACAGATCATCATCAATTATGAAGAGTTGACAATGGTTACCTCCAGCCATAATCTATAAATCAATAGACAAATGTTAATGCAAACAAAGCAAGAATTAAACAAGCAGGAAGCACAATCCAATGTACCATTTTACGATAGCTATGTCAAGTTGTCGCATCTGTTGAGTACCTGACGTGGTCTTACGTCTCACCTTTAGTAACGTCTGCGAATTTCGTTGTAGTGAAACTCAGGCGACCCGAGAGTCGATGTTAGTGATACACAAGAGGAAGAAATATAACTCCGAAGGTATAAAACAGTTGTGGACACACCAAACGCTTGACAAATATTCCTTAGTGGATGACAGAAAACACAAAGAGATCGTCCTTGTAAACTTATGATGAGGTTTGCTTGAAGAGTCTCCCTTCGTCATCGTCGTCCACAGGCGCCCTTTGTTGGGGTGGGTGTGGCGTGGACACAGTACTGGGACCTTCATGATAAATTATCTACAACGTTCCAGGTGTCCACATATCAGGGATATGACTGTCTACAACGGTGGCTGGGGTTAAAGTCACTGGATCATATATAAAACATACAAAGGTTAACATTGATTCTCTTAAGATTTCAAGGCAATGAAAGGTTTGTGGTGCAGTCTTTATGACTGAAGGTCATATTTAGATAGAGATTTATCAAATGGATATTACATCAATGTCACAGTATTACCACTGTATTACTAACACAAGGGTTAACTGTAGTCTTTTTTTTTTTTTTTTTTTATACTTTGTCGCTGTCTCCCGCGTTTGCGAGGTAGCGCAAGGAAACAGACGAAAGAAATGGCCCAACCCCCCCCCCCCCCATACACATGTACATACACACGTCCAGACACGCAAATATACATACCTACACAGCTTTCCATGGTTTACCCCAGACGCTTCACATGCCTTGCTTCAATCCACTGACAGCACGTCAACCCCTGTATACCACATGACTCCAATTCACTCTATTTCTTGCCCTCCTTTCACCCTCCTGCATGTTCAGGCCCCGATCACACAAAATCTTTTTCACTCCATCTTTCCACCTCCAATTTGGTCTCCCTCTTCTCCTCGTTCCCTCCACCTCCGACACATATATCCTCTTGGTCAATTTCTCCTCACTCATTCTCTCCATGTGCCCAAACCATTTCAAAACACCCTCTTCTGCTCTCTCGACCACGCTCTTTTTATTTCCACACATCTCTCTTACCCTTACGTTACTTACTCGATCAAACCACCTCACACCACACATTGTCCTCAAACATCTCATTTCCAGCACATCCATCCTCCTGCGCACATCTCTATCCATAGCCCACGCCTCGCAACCATACAGCATTGTTGGAACCACTATTCCCTCAAACATACCCATTTTTGCTTTCCGAGATAATGTTCTCGACTTCCACACATTTTTCAAGGCTCCCAAAATTTTCGCCCCCTCCCCCACCCTATGATCCACTTCCGCTTCCATGGTTCCTTCCGCTGACAGATCCACTCCCAGATATCTAAAACACTTCACTTCCTCCAGTTTTTCTCCATTCAAACTCACCTCCCAATTGACTTGACCCTCAACCCTACTGTACCTAATAACCTTGCTCTTTTTCACATTTACTCTCAACTTTCTTCTTCCACACACTTTACCAAACTCAGTCACCAGCTTCTGCAGTTTCTCACATGAATCAGCCACCAGCGCTGTATCATCAGCGAACAACAATTGACTCACTTCCCAAGCTCTCTCATCCCCAACAGACTTCATACTTGCCCCTCTTTCCAGGACTCTTGCATTTACCTCCTTTACAACCCCATCCATAAACAAATTAAACAACCATGGAGACATCACACACCCCTGCCGCAAACCTACATTCACTGAGAACCAATCACTTTCCTCTCTTCCTACACGTACACATGCTTTACATCCTCGATAAAAACTTTTCACTGCTTCTAACAACTTGCCTCCCACACCATATATTCTTAATACCTTCCACAGAGCATCTCTATCAACTCTATCATATGCCTTCTCCAGATCCATAAATGCTAGATACAAATCCATTTGCTTTTCTAAGTATTTCTCACATACATTCTTCAAAGCAAACACCTGATCCACACATCCTCTACCACTTCTGAAACCGCACTGCTCTTCCCCAATCTGATGCTCTGTACATGCCTTCACCCTCTCAATCAATACCCTCCCATATAATTTACCAGGAATACTCAACAAACTTATACCTCTGTAATTTGAGCACTCACTCTTATCCCCTTTGCCTTTGTACAATGGCACTATGCACGCATTCCGCCAATCCTCAGGCACCTCACCATGAGTCATACATACTGTAGTCATACAATACAAATATTAAACTTAGTATTATTTTCTTGTTTTAGTTTTATAACCGAGAGAAACATGAAGTGTAAACTGACGGTGTATCGCCATACCTTCCTCCATCCAGTCATTATGAGGCTTCAGCGTAAGGTGGTGATTGACGAGCGGAGGCAGACATGTCCACATTATTATCTGCTGCTGCTGGACGTCCCCAGTGTCCAGGTGCAGCCAGGGTCGTCATCATGTTGGACGTCCCCAGTGTCCAGGTGCAGCCAGGGTCGTCATCATGCTGGACGTCCCCAGTGTCCAGGTGCAGCCAGGGTCGTCATCATGTTGGACGTCCCCAGTGTCCAGGTGCAGCCATGGTCGTCATCATGTTGGACGTCCCCAGTGTCCAGGTGCAGCCAGGGTCGTCATCATGCTGGACGTCCCCAGTGTCCAGGTGCAGCCATGGTCGTCATCATGTTGGACGTCCCCAGTGTCCAGGTGCAGCCAGGGTCGTCATCATGTTGGACGTCCCCAGTGTCCAGGTGCAGCCAGGGTCGTCATCATGTTGGACGTCCCCAGTGTCCAGGTGCAGCCAGGGTCGTCATCATGCTGGACGTCCCCAGTGTCCAGGTGCAGCCAGGGTCGTCATCATGTTGGACGTCCCCAGTGTCCAGGTGCAGCCAGGGTCGTCATCATGTTGGACGTCCCCAGTGTCCAGGTGCAGCCAGGGTCGTCATCATGCTGGACGTCCCCAGTGTCCAGGTGCAGCCAGGGTCGTCATCATGTTGGACGTCCCCAGTGTCGAGGTGCAGCCAGGGTCGTCATCATGCTGGACGTCCCCAGTGTCCAGGTGCAGCCAGGGTCGTCATCATGCTGCCCGTCTCTGCACGTCTCATCTCACGTCTGTCCAGGTGGGCTAAGCTGGTCTGGTCTGAATAAACCATATACAAGTAAGGCGTATCACTGTTGTGAGTCTCAGTAAATATGGAGGCAATATGGTTGTGCAGTCTCTCTCTCTGTTTAACTGAATCATTCCATACTGGAGAGAGAGAGAGAGAGAGAGAGAGAGAGAGAGAGAGAGAGAGAGAGAGAGAGAGAGAGAGAGAGAGAGAGAGAGGTCATTGTGCCGGGGGTGGAGGTGATGGTGGGCAGGGGGTTAGCTGGTGGTGTTGGTGGGGTGGACGTGGTCAGCCAGATGAGCACATCTTGGTAGGTGGTGTGAGATGGACCCAGGAGGATTGTGTGTGTTGTGTTGTGTATTGTGTCCAGCTGGTGGTGCCTGTGTGTGTGTGGCTCTAGTTAGTCAGGAGGACCTGGCTGGGTCGCGGCTCAGGTACAATAAAGATGGTATAGACATTTCTGAGTTTGAATAGTGATGTCAGTCGGCGGTGAAGGTAGAGACAGTATGAGGAAGATTTGATGATAGAGTGAATGTGTTGAAAATGAAATGTCTGAGGACAACATGTGGTGTGACGCGGGTTGATCCAGTAAGTAATGATAGGGTAAGAGAGATGTGTGATGATAAATAGAGCATGGTTGACAGAGCTGAAGAGGGTGTACTGAAATGGTTTAGACATTTGGAGAAAGTGAGTGAGGGGAGGTTAAAGGAGGATACATGTGTCAGAAGTGTAGAGGACAAGAATAGGACGACCATATTGGAGATGGATGGAGGAAGTGAACAAGAGTTTGAGTGATCAGGGCCTGAATATGCTCAAGGTCACGTGAGAGGCGTGTATAGGATAAAGTGAACTGGGGCGATGTGATTTACAGGGGACGACTTGCTATCAGTGAACTGAAGCAGGACATATGAATCAAATGGGGTAAACCACGGACAGGGTTGTAGGGCCTGGTTGTGGAATGTGGGCTGTGTTTTCGTTGCATTACATATGAGAGGTAAGGAATGTATGTGAGGGTATGAAGCATTATCTTATGTTCCTGGTGCTATCTCGATACTGTGGACAACGGTGAACAGAACATCGTAGACACAGAGTTTAAAAGGCCATATTATGAATGGTAGCCAGGGAATGAATGGCCCAGCTAAATGGAAGGATTTAAAAGTTCGCGTTAAATGATGGACTTCAATAGAATGTACAAACTTCCTTTCCAGTAACTGAACTAAAGCTTATGTTTATTTCCAGAGACGGAGTTTGATGGTTCATTATATAAAGACAGGCTTCAAAGGATATCCTTGAATTAAGTGACTATAATTTTTTTCAATTAAATGATACATTTCCTAAAACAGCTGCAATTTGACGGAGTTTAAAAGTTCGCAGTTGTTTGAGAGAATTTTAAAGTTATTGACGGGATCAAAAGTTTAAGTTTCAATGACGCTTTGCACAAATTTTCGTTTAATGATATACTTTCAAGGTTTGTCTTTATATAATGTAGTTTAAAAGTCTCTGATCAAATAACGCAGCTGAAATGATAACGCTCGAATACTGACGCTTAAATGTTCCTGAATAAATGACGGAGTTGAATGGATGGATTTTAAGTTCGCGTTTGTGGGAGTAATTTTGAAACTGTTTTTAAATGTCATAGTTTAAATGATCATATGTACCAGGTTGACCAGATGTCGGTAGTGTGTAGACACAGCCATACCAGGTCGTATTTATCATCATTAAAGTCACCTTCCTTACTTACTTATGGCGGCGATGAAATTCACTGGTTCTTGATTGTGCACCAATTAACCTATCAGATAATGGTACAATGTTTGCCTGGTGTTGCATATATCACGTCTGTTGTTGAAACACAAGAATGCCAGGTGACTTTGGGAGTGGATGATAATGTAAAGATCAATATAAATGTGGGAAATCTTGAACCGCCATCACCAGACACAACACATGTTTGGATCTGGCGGGGGGAGGGACTTGCCTGTGACGTCACGATGCCCCGCCTCCAGCCTGGCGCTGCTCTGTGTGTGTGTGTGTGTGTGTGTGTGTAGCCCCTGGGTTCATGTTGGTCACAGCCACCCACCGGCCGGTGGTCAGGTCAGTGGGCGGTGTGTGTTTGTGTGTGTGTGTGTGTGTGGCCCCTGGGTTCATGTTGGCCACAGCCACCCACCGGCCGGTGGTCAGGTCAGTGGGCGGTGTGTGTGTGTGTGTGTGTGTAGCCCCTGGGTTCATGTTGGCCACAGCCACCCACCGGCCAGCCGGGCGGTAGTTTATAACTAAGACTGGTAGTTTCACATGCCACTTGGAGTGTCCCTCACTACAGAACTTGAGCAGCTCTTATCCTGAGGTGGAGCAGTTGATCCTCTCCACCAGGCTGGTACACTTGGTCTGCACCAGGTGGCTCCCTCCTGGTCATCCTGAGTGGTTGGTTGCTGTGTTGGATTTAATGACCAGTGACTTGTGAAGGTCATTAGACCAGCCATCATTTTATCATCTGATAAAACATGAAGCAACGCCAAATAATACATGATCCACCTAAACTATTGAGAATGATGAAGTCTGATATTGTTACGTTACGTCATCCAATCTTGCCACTCACATGTTACGGTAATCACGACTACATACATAGTGTTGTTACGACTGATATTACTGTATGTACTGTAGTAACGTACTGTGGTTATGTGGACACCAGACGAGACCATCATTATGATGTGTCACCAACATGTATCTATAATGCTTCTATAACCAGCATGATCAAGAAGGTTATAACAACATTATCCTTGTGTCACCAACATGTATCTATAATGCTTCTATAACCAGCATGATCAAGAAGGTTATAACAACATTATCCTTGTGTCACCAACATGTATCTATAATACTTCTATAACCAGCATGATCAAGAAGGTTATAACAACATTATCCTTGTGTCACCAACATGTATCTATAATACTTCTATAACCAGCATGATCAAGAAGGTTATAACAACATTATCCTTGTGTCACCAACATGTATCTATAATACTTCTATAACCAGCATGATCAAGAAGGTTATAACAACATTATCCTTGTGTCACCAACATGTATCTATAATACTTCTATAACCAGCATGATCAAGAAGGTTATAACAACATTATCCTTGTAGTTGTTGGATCAGTGTAGAGCAGAGCAATACCTGGTGAACATTACTTCCTGGTTGGTGGCCGCCATAAATACCACCAGTGTTTATAAGCTCACACATCACCAGGGGTTAAGATATGGTGTTATCCCTCACTGCTCTATATAGCACCAGCCACGGTGGCTGGGCCTCCACCTTATACCTCACTCCTACTCTTCTATATCCCTAACTTCCTTGTGATCATCTCACTTTGAATAACTAGCTCTTCACATAACAGTTGTTTGTTGTTGTTGTTGTTGTTGTTACATGTTGTAGGTTTATGTTCTGCTACTGGACGACTCGTTCTCTGATCTTACCCAACATATAAATGTTTGTGTTGAAGTTCGTCAGGTGTTTATCATACGGAGTCTGTAACACGTAAGTCTGTCTATCGTTCACTATACTGGATAGTAACCGGTAAAGGTTATTAAAGATATCTACACCAGAAACTGTGCCACACAACAAAACATACAAATCACGATATTTGCAACATGATGACATGTTTGACTTAATGACCATCAGCAGGTAAGGTCATCAAGCCGCACCATACATACGTCAGACAGTAACATCAGTTGTATAACAGGATGTATATATGTTGGTGGATTTAAGGGCTATCAGCATGTGGTCATGAAGCCAGAATGTGAACCATAACCACTTACGAGTGGAGTCCGGTAACATCTTTCATAGCATTATGTCTCAAACAGAATAAAGTAATCAGTTTCTGTTAAGTATTCTGCACTTCAACTGATTAATGCTATGATAAGGATGAAGAGAATTACAAACTATGAATACTCATTGTAAGGATCACATCAAGGATGAAACATCTATAACTAGAAGTGTTAAGGAAACAAAGATGGTGAAATACCTTGACCCGCCCGGGATCAGTAGCACCTGTGGTAATGGACACACCTTTGTAATGCTTGATCACTTACAACTGATCAACTTTATCACGAAAGTCTTAGGTATTGTCCCTCAGAAGAATGTTTTACAAATATCTACAGAAGACGTATCTATGTTAGATAGACGCCATTTCTAGGAAATATCTTCACCTGGGACGTGTAACACTTGTGTGGATGGACACAACTTTGTATTGCATGATCCATTAAACGAAATGAACTTCACTAACGAAGACTCATACAACGCCTCGCTGGAGAACATTCAACAAATCTCTATACCGAATTTTTATTATAGATACAAGACATTTGTTGAAAGTGAACATAAGATTTATGATACAAAAGGGACGTAACAGTATATAGTTTGTTACGTAATGAAATACTCCTGCCTTAAACTAGCTCTCTTGTGTTGTTTTTCTTTTAAATCCCCAGAGAAGGAAAAGTTCTGTTGTTTATGATAATATAGATTTGTTTTTATCACCTTATTTGAATTTCTTATAATCTTTACTGATTCTAGCTGAAACGCATTGGTTTAAACAACCATTAAAGCTCAACACAACACATAGTCCTTATAAACAAATAATCTATCAGAACAACATTATGTTTAATCAAATTCCTTAAGTCTTCTGTAACATTTTGAAGTACATAACATATTCCCAAGTCTCATCTAGCGCACCACTCTCTTCACCCCAACATTCTTCTTTTCTGAAAATCCCTACAGATCTTCACCATTGCCTCCACCAGATAATCTTATTATACTTAGTCGCTGTCTCCCGCGTTAGAAGGTAGTTCAAGGAAACAGACGAAAGAATGGCACCAACAGACCCACATACACATAGACATACATACACGTCCACACACGCACATATACATACTTATACATTTTAACGTAGACAAACAAATACATACACAAACATATACGTATATACCCATGTACATATCCATACCTGCTGCCTTTAACCATTCCCATCGCAACCCCGCCGTATATGAAAATGACCGCTCAAAATCTTTTTACACTTAATCTTTCCGCCTCCAATTTGGTCTCCCACTTCTCCTCATTCCTTTTAACAATGACACATATATCCTCTTTGTCAATCTTTCCTCACTCATTCTCTCCATGTGACGAAACCATTTCGATACACCCTCTTCTGTTCTCTCAACCATACTCTTTTTATTACCACACATCTCTCTTGCCCTTTCATTACTTAATCAAACCACCTCACATCACATATTGCCCTCAAACATCTCATTTCCTACAGATCCAACCTTCTCCGCGAAATCCTATCTATAGCCCACACCTCGCAACCATAGAACATTGTTGGAACCACTATTCCTTCAAACATACTCATTTATCCTTTTCGAGATGATATTCTTTCCCTCCAGCATACACATTCTTCAACGCTCCCAGAACCTTCGCTCTCTCCCTCAACCTATGACTCGCTTCCGCTTCCATCCTTCCATCCGCTATCAAGTCCACTCCCAGATATCTACAAGACTTCACTTTCTTCACTTTTCTCCATTCAAACTTACCTTCCAATTAACTTGTCCCTCAACCCCACTGAACCTAATAACCTTGCTCTTATTCACATTTACTCTCAGCTTTTTTCTTTCACACACTTTACCAAACTCAGTCACCAGCTTCTGCAGTTTCACACCCGAATCAGCCGCCAGCGCTGTATTATCAGTGAACAACAGCTTACTCACTTCCCAAGCCCTCTCATCCACAACAGACTGCATACTAGCCCCTCTCTCCAAAACTCTTGCATTCACCTCCCTAACTACCCCATCCATAAACAAATTTACCATGGAGATCCCACGCACCCCTGATGCAAACAGACATTCACTAGGAACCAATCACTTCCCTCTCTTCCTACTTGTGCACATGCCTTACATCCTTTGTAAAAACTTTTAACTGCTTCTAGCAACTTGCCTTCCACAGAGGATCTGTATCCACCCTATCCTATTTCTTCTCCAGATCCATAAATGCTACCCAAAAGTCCATCTGTATTTCTAAGTGTTTCTCACATACATTCTTCAAAGCAAGAATAATAGTAATAATGATAATGATAACGATAATAGTAATGACAATAATAATAGTAATGATAATATGATAATAATAATAAATAATAATAATAATAATAATAATAATAATAATAATAATAATAATAATAATAATGATAATGATAATGATGATGATGATAATAATAATAATAATAATAATAATAATAATAATTATAATAATAATAATAATAATAATAATAATAATGATAATAATAATAACAACTTATGCGTACATATATATTTCAGCGCATACATACACAGACAGCGAGACAGTGGCAGGAATACACAACAAAGGCCACATTCGTCCACACTCAGTCTCTAGCTGTCTTGTGTAATGCACCGAAACCATAGCTCCCTTTACACATCAAGGCCTCACAGACCTTTCTATGGTTTACCCCAGACGCTTCACATGTCCTGGCAATCTTTCCTCACTCATTATCTCCATATGTCCAAACCATTTCAACACACCCTTTTCTGCTGTGGACCACTTTAACAAAGGTTACTACGTATTTACCCAATTTCGACGTCATTTGAATCAGGTAAATTGCTGGACGAAGAAGTACTATGGCGGCGGTTACTAGTGTGCGCAAGACCAAAACTGTTACTACAACGGCGCCTCCAGCCAACAGCCTACAACAGAAAATCAAACTGAGTGCTGCAACGATGAAGAATTCCTTGATGAGGCCCCGAGGAGAGAGAGGATTCTTGAGGTGTTGTTGGTAATGATTGTGCCATAGTCTCCAAGATCACTGCTTTTCTGAAGACAACTGACCATACAGAGATACTGACCTTTGTGACCATCTTTACGATGAGTACAAGAATGCCAGTGAGCATCATCTTTGCCACCTCCACGACAAGTACCACAACTATCTCATCCAAGAATATTCTATGGACTTTCGGTGTGACCTGCACAGCGTAGTCAACCGTTCTAATGATAGGAAGCATTACCTCCTCCACCACCATTCTCACGAGGATGATGAACACTAAGAGGAACATAGTCACCTGGAATATGAGTTCCCGCACGATATTCCTCACAACTCTCCGCACAAGACCTACGAGCCATCTTATTGCGCTCACTACCAGACGGTCCATTAGGCTCAAGAACTCCTGTTCGAGAACGAAGCAGGTGACTACAATGACCCAGATGGTGTAAAGTGCCAGGCGAACACTCTTACGAAGATATGAGAGAAACACACGCCTGCACATACCCACAAGGTACAACAATGCCGGTGCTAAATATGGGAGGGTAACCAATGACCAGGAGGATCCACTGCGCCATGGTAGCCGGTCCAGGAGCATGAGAATCATTTCCTTAGGTTTTGTTGATCCAGTTTTTGGCAGGACACGTTGAACGTTTTTGTTCACAATGCGCATGATGATGGATGATCTGTTTTTGTTTTAGTGAGAGATTGTTGATGACATGTTCTCTTGATATCCGGGGTAGGTAATATAGTATGGTTGTAAACTTCGTATGGTTGTAGTTAAGATTTTGTATTGTCTCGAGTAGTTATGATAATACTTTTGGTAGGCATGAATATGAGCATATCAAGGATGGTTAATCCTGTTAAAATGTAGGGTAGTTATGATAAGCTTGAAGACAGGAAGAGGCGTGTGTTTTGATAGGGAAGTGTAGTGTGCTACGTAGAGTAAGGTAAATATTTGATAATGATATGTGTATGGGAAAGACGTCACCATCTTTTATCACACACGAAAGATCACTACTGCTGTAATGTACGTAATGTACAACAATGATAATGCATAAGTTAGAGTGGTGAATATAGTTGCATGTTATGAATGGTAAAGATGACAGTGATCAAAATTGCAGTGAATTTATTCATGAAAGTGATAATTATGCCTCTGGTGGGGATTGGTAACTGTGTTAAGGGAATAATAACATTTCTTATTAATAAACCAAAACGCCGACACTGTTTCCCTTGATAGTATCACATGCCATCCTGTTCACTCACGGGTCAGGTTAAGAGCTATCTTCACTACACACTTTACGTTACTTGAAAATGTTTTTGACCTGCTGGCGCTTACAGGATCATATCAAGCATATGTTCACTATACCAGGATGATACTCATTGCTGAAGAGAAAAACGAAATGAATCGCACAACCAAGATGCTTTCTTCATACAAGGATAATTGTTTATCTTATGTATGACATACATAAACATACTTGCTTGCCATCACCCATTTCTGGCGCTACCCCGCCCCACAGGAAACAGCACCGATATTAACAAACGTGACTGAGGACTTAAAGAATCTGGTAAAACATAATGGTCATTGTGATGAATGATTTGTTTATCATAATTATGTATTGTGTTGCATTATAATGATTGTTCAGAACCAAGATCTTTAAGCCTGAATCCTTGATATTATATAAGAAATGATAAAACGTGTTAAATGCATAAATATTTATGATTATAAAGAACAGAATGCGTTATCATGTGGGTATCTAAGTGAAAATGCAATACAAAGAGCTAGTTTAAGGCAGGAGTATTTCATCTTTCAACAAAATATTTACCTCTACCTCCCTTTTCTTTCATCATCATTTCTTATGTTTACTATCATGAAATGCCTCTTATCTTACATAAAAATTCTGTATAGGTATTTGATTAATGTTCTCCAACGACTCGTTGTATAACTCTTCGTTAGCGAAGTTCATTTCATGTAATGGATCATGAATTACAAAGCTGTGTCTATCCACACAAGTGTTATACATCCCGGGTAAAGATATATTCTAGGGGTAACGTACATATAACATATGTAAGTCTTCTATAAATATTTATAAAAAGTTTTCCTGAGGGACAATACCTAAGATTTTCGTATTAAAGTTTATCAGTTGTAAGTGATCAAGCATTAAAAAGCTGTGTCCATTGCCACAGGTGCTAATGATCCCAGGTAAAGGTATTTCACCATCTTTGTATCTTTAACCTTTCTAGTTATACATGTTTCGTCCCTGATTCCATTCTCACAATCGATGTATGTGGTTTGTGTTGTCTTTATCCTTAACATATCACTAGTCAGTTGAAGTGGAGAACATGCTTCTGAGCCTAGCCACTCTACTCTGTCTTCCACATGCTATTCAAGAGGTGTTACCGGATTCCGCCTATAAGTGTTTACGCCGGGGGTAACAACTAACCTCCGGACGGCTTCTTGTTTTTACTTTTGATGATTTGAAACATTTATTAATCATATTTGGTTTTATGATGTCGATAAGATTGTTGGAAATTGTATATAGTAATCTTTATCTGTTATTTGATGAACTTTAATTCACCAAAGATAAAGTTTGTGAATAATGATTGTTTATCTCTCGTTGTTACTGATGTAAATTTTCTATCTAACAAAATACTTTCATTTGATTCATAAAGGATATTCTTAAGAAAAACGTAAATAATTTGTCATTAGTCCTCATCACACAAAATAAAAGTCTGTTTTTTCAAAGTTTTCTCAGAGGATGAAGGTAACATTTTGAAGAGTAGAAACTCATAACAGAATCCTTGAACCTCGTGTTAATAGCAATTACATTACTTTTCTCTAAACAATTCTTTTCTACAGTGTGTAAAACCCTGATAAAAAGCCTGCAACATAGATACTGACGCAATTATCTTTATGTTATTGAAATTATTATTGATTTCTACATGTAAAACATTTATCTGCAAAATAGAAATCTTTATGTTAGATATGTTCATCTTAACGATATCACGTAACATATATTTCTGTACCTTGTGCTCCAGAAAAGTTATGGGATTTTATTTATTATCGTATCAAATGTTTAGCTTGCATACGATATCCCATGTATTTTCACTAGATGTCCACAAGCAAAATATATTTTTGCCATATGTTTTTAACGGTAATCAGTGATAGGTTGTTAGAATAAGTAAATGTGTAATACATTACCAGGGTAGTAAATCCTTCGTCCATCACAGTTTACCGTAAGAGTATCTAAGGCTCACCCTAGCTGGGGTTTACATTGTTGAACAACGTAATGCTTTTTGGTCGGTTTAGGTTTCTTAATTGTTGACTACAGGGACGAGTTTATAAGGAAGTGAGGAATTTGGGAAGGGTTTATTGATGGGTGCCGGGAGTGTGGTGGTGATGATGAAGGATCAGAGAAAATATATTATGTCGGACGGAGGTCAATAGATCCTGGTGCTCGACCCAGAACCTTGACTAATCGTCTATAAGAAAGTGGTTGTTTATGTTTGGCCAAGTCCCAGCTTGGCAGGGGCTCTGGTCTTATGACACACTGCTATTTGGGTTTATTTGTCATGAAGATATTTTTTATGGGTTGAATTGATAAGATTGTTCATGAGGAGTTAGAAATTTATTTACTCACGCTGTTGATAGAACATATATCGACCATGTAGATTTTCATGTGAATTTTGTACGTTTTATAATTCTTTTAGTGTAAACCAGTTTTCTTAATTTGTAATCATGTCTGATAGTAAATCCTGTGAATAGATAAATAATTTTTTCAGGTAAATTATCTCTTCATGTTTATCTGTTTTTCCAATAGTGGCTTGTGTCAGTGTGTCTGTCCGTCAGTATAGCAAGTCAAGCATTACTCCACCGTACAACAACTACAACATGGCTTGTGTCAGTGTGTCTGTCCGTCAGTATAGCAAGTCAAGCATTACTCCACCGTACAACAACTACAACATGGCTTGTGTCAGTGTGTCTGTCCGTCAGTATAGCAAGTCAAGCATTACTCCACCGTACAACAACTACAACATGGCTTGTGTCAGTGTGTCTGTCCCTCAGTATAGCAAGTCAAGCATTACTCCACCGTACAACAACTACAACATGGCTTGTGTCAGTGTGTCTGTCCGTCAGTATAGCAAGTCAAGCATTACTCCACCGTACAACAACTACAACATGGCTTGTGTCAGTGTGTCTGTCCCTCAGTATAGCAAGTCAAGCATTACTCCACCGTACAACAACTACAACATGGCTTGTGTCAGTGTGTCTGTCCCTCAGTATAGCAAGTCAAGCATTACTCCACCGTACAACAACTACAAGGTCACAAATGAGGGGACAAATAACATATAGGTTGGGTCACGGAAAATGCCTAATGAGCTGAGGAAAAGGAAGGACATTACATACACTGGCTTTATCAGTGAATCATTTTGTGATGGTTGTGAAATATTGGTCATGTGTAGAAGATGGTCCTTGTACATGAATCATGCTATATATTAGTTTCACAATATATTATAATGTTGTCTTTACCTGGTGAACTGATATGTGATATAATAAATGTGATCTGTCTTGTTCTATAATTCTCTTCAGAAAAATCTTTGAAACTTATATCCGATTTTTCGCACATACAGTCAAATTGTGTTTACGAGTTTGATAGATTTTCCTGATATTTGATATCCATAAGAGACATTGGTGACTAAAAACAATTTCACGATGGCAAAATCAGCCAACATTATCAACTGGTGCGATGACGCAAGACGACTGCAGAAAGATTAACAGCGTATCGTTGTACAGTGTACAATGGTGGCCAGTGATATTCACTGTAGGTATACGCAAAATGATGTACTATGTGCACATAGCAGGCAAATTAGAGGATCATCATAAGATTTAGAAATAGAACTATCAAGGAAGGAGAAAGACGTAGGTGAGATTATTAGTCGAGATGTAAAGCCAATACACAAACATCATGAGCAATGTGTACTGCTCCTCCTCCTCTGGCTTTTGATTCTTACTGTCACATGTTAATATATGTAAATAATGGAAGGGCAAGTCACAGCCAAGACAAATTCAGTTACTCGTGGATTGCTTGCCTTACCGATGGTGACTTGTCACTCCAGGTGTAACTACTTACAGTTGGAGTTCGGTAACACCATTTCAACGGTATCATTTGACAAACACAGTAAAGTGGCTGAGCTCAAAAGCGTGTTCTGCACTTCAACTGACTAATCATATGATAAGGATAAGGAGGATAAAACATAAATTTTGATTGTAAGGCTGGAATCACGGATGAAACATTCATAACTACAATGTTTAAAGATACAAAGATGGTGAAATACCTTTACCCGGGATCAGTAGCACTTGTGGCAATGGACACACCTTTGTAATGCTTGATCACTTACAACTGATCAACTTTAATACGAAAGTTTTAAGTATGGCCCAGCAGGGGAACTTTGTATGAATATTTACAGATAACATATCTGTGTTGGACAGACGTCATATCTAGAATATATCTTTACCTGGGACGTGTAACACTTGTGTGGATGGACACAACTTTGTAATGTTTGATCCATTACACGAAATGAACTTTTAAAAAGTTATACAACGCGTTGTTGAAGATCATTCAGGAAATATCTATACCAAATGAATATTAGGTACGTTGCATTTGTTTGAAGTAAACCTGAAAAATGATGCTGAGAGAAAAGGGACGTAATAGTAAATAATTTGTTAAAAGTCTACAAACTTTGCTCTTAAAGTAGTCGTCTTGTGTTGGGTCATCTTTTAGACACCAAGAGGAGAACATAGTCTGTGTTTTGTAATCATAAATATATATATTTTCAATGCTTTTCATCACTTCTTGCAGACCTTTACGGATTTTGGCTTAAAGATCTTGGCTTTATGACAGTTACAAAATGCAGCACAATACATATTTATTACACAAAAAACATTTACCACAATACTCGTTATATTTCTTACCGGAATCTTTAAGCTTTCAGCAACATTGTAAGTACATA
>NC_092235.1:9072150-9089650 GCF_036320965.1 Panulirus ornatus | reverse complement strand
CATCTGTCAGTTTCTAACTGCGATCATCGGATGATTATCTTTATATATTTTGCTGCTGTTCAACTTCCTTCACGAGAATAATAAACCAGACCTTGTTTTCATCATGTAACATGGAGTTCAAGAAGAAAGTCTATAGATGAGAAAAATCCAATGGCATAAATTCAATTAATTAGATTACACGCAGAATATTCGCCCTTCTTGACCAACACCATTTCAGAAGTAATGGTTGCTCGAACATCGGCAGTTGAGACGAAGAAAGAAAAACAAAAATATGTTCAGTAAAACTATATTAGTACAAAGACAATGTTTCGTATGTACCAATATGAAAGATGATATATAGTCTGTACTAATATCCAAGACAATATCGGCAGCAAGTATGAATTATGTATATGTGAAGGTATATATATATATATATCTTTTTCTTTTCTTTCTTTCAAACTATTCGCCATTTCCCGCTTTAGCGAGGTAGCGTTAAGAACAGAGGACTGGGCCTTTGAGGGAATACCCTCACCTGGCCCAATTCTCTGTTCCTTCTTTTGGAAAATTAAAAAAAAAACGAGAGGGGAGGATTTCCAGCCCCCCGCTCCCTCCCCTTTTAGTCGCCTTCTACGACACGCAGGGAATACGTGGGAAGTATTCTTTCTCCCCTATCCCCAGGGAAAATATATATATATATATATATATATATATATATATATATATATATATATATATATATATATATATATATATATATATATATATATATATATACAGCTCAGATTGGGGTGTATAAATGTGTGTTGATGTAACCAAGATGAAAAAAAAGAAGAGATAGGT
The DNA here is from genome assembly GCF_036320965.1 of Panulirus ornatus. Lineage (NCBI taxonomy): Eukaryota > Metazoa > Arthropoda > Malacostraca > Decapoda > Palinuridae > Panulirus > Panulirus ornatus. The sequence continues at coordinate 9,088,831 of NC_092235.1, read as the reverse complement.
AGTATGTTTGAGGAAAGGAACCAGTATGTGTAAATCCATTCCGCTTTAGGGAAAAGAAGTTTAAGAGATCCTATACAGGTATATAAAGTTATTGTAATGGCATCCCTTTAAGCTTAATATTTTTACTTCCTGTAACTAGTTCGAACAATCAAAACAATATTCAGCATTGTGATTTAAGTGACTGACTTTAGGATGCATTTGGATCTGTCAAATATTGTATTTAGCAAATACTTCAAATTTCAATTGACCCGTTCTATATTATTATTCATTTCATCTCAGTTTTATCACCTTTCTGTTACTGTTTAATATCAACAGTAGCCCGTCTACGTAGTTGGGGCTCTGAAGCAAAGGAAACTTTTTCTAGCCTAGGTTAGGGTAGCATCTAAACCAAACCTAAATGACCTTACCTTAAAAATATGTTCAGACAGTACCTTCTGAAAATATTTCTTAAGGTAAGGGCGTGGGGATTAGTTTAGCTGCTAACTAAACCTTAGCTAGAAAAAGTTTGCTTTAAAGCCACAACTAATTGAAAGGCCTACTTTAAGTGGTGATACTGAAATTCATTTGCTCCAGTGTGCTCCTCTGTCCGTTTGTTTTATGTCCATCTAAAGATGCATACGTTCAATTTTTGATGTAGATTGATTTCCTATATTAGCTTCGTCTACGGAATTCTACATCTTCAGTTCAGCACACCATTGTGGTAATGAAGGGAAAGTCACCACATTTACAAGCCGAGTGCACGTAGCTTATCCCACCTCGTTAGAGAGAAAACTTACCTATATTTGAATCAATGAACGGGAACAGAGAAGACAAAATTTTACTATACATTTATTATACAAATATATATAATTTATATTACATACATTACTACATTTCCTACACTTTCCATCACAAATTTGCTGCGGTTATAACCTTGTAGTTACCATTACCTTACAACCTTAAGGATGGTGGTCTACAACACCTCTAGCTTGATGGAGAAAACGAAAAGTTTCGTTTTACTCTTAAGACAAAAGAAATACGGTAATTCCACTTCACTACCACTAACTACTAGTTATTATACTTGTTGATTTTCACGGCTAAGATTTTCATCCTCTGAGCGAAGCCATACAATAATCGTCCTTATCTACTCTGAGCATTGGATAGCCTCCTGATGATCAAGATTGCTATTTTGGTTGTCCGTTTCCCTTGTTACTGGTGCGTCTCACTGCACACCTTACATGAGTGCCTTTCACAGTATTAGGGACAGCTGCTGGGCCTCACTGTAGCTACTTCTGGGACGGTTGCCAATCTTCCTCGTATTCCCTCATGACCACAGCGCCAAACCGACTCCCGCCATCAGGCCGAGACGCACAAACATTTCTGACAAAGTTGAGACAACCGCTTTCGCGTCAGTTTTGACACCAAGTGAATTTATACAACAATTACGTTCAAGATGCTTGGTTTTTCGTTCATGGATTGAACAGGAGCAACCAACGATGGTTGCTACTGCCCAATCCATGAAGTCCCCCCCACCACGGAAAGGTAACCAAGCTTCGGGGGGGATGGGTGTTTACCCTGACGCCAACGGAGAAACTCAATATTAGTGCAGAGATCTTTTCCTCGGTAAAGAAAGTGTAGCCGGACTCCGCCCTCATGAGGTTACTGCACGACAGCAAAGATCACCCTTTGGTAGGCTGTGCTATAGGCAGCACAGCTCCGTCAAAGATCTCACTCCATAAGTGAACTTATATAGATTCCTTTTTTTAACATTTTGTTCTGTCTATAAGGAACTCATCAGTTCTTCTCCAGTGAAAGCAAAAAATCATCGAGAAATTCATTTGCTTCCTCAATATCAGGATCTTGTGGCTCTGTGTGGGGGACGGGGCTGGTGGGCTGTGTGTCTGGCTGTGTCTGGAGAGCAGAGCTGGTGGTCTCTGTGACTGGTTGTGTCTGGGGACCGGGGCTGGTGGTCTCTGTGACTTGCTGCGTCTGGGAAGCGGGGCTGGTGGTCTCTGTGACTTGCTGTGTCTGGGAAGCGGGGCTGGTGGTCTCTGTGACTGGCTGTGTCTGGAGATCAGGGGAAGTCTTGGGTATAAATTTCAATATACTGTGAGCGATATCGTCTCTCAACCGATTCCTCTCGATCTTCTCTTGCACGGCCTTCATGATACGTTTGGGAGGCTTTCTCCATTTTCTTTGCATTTCAGTTGGTGATCCTGCGCCATCGAGCCACATGATACCAGAATAGTATCGTTCCTGTTTCCCAACGGGTCCAATCTTGGTGTCACACATGATGCCGAGTGAACCCAAATGGCGGCCGATGTTTACGTTGGAAGCCACGGGCTCGTTATGTATCTTGCAGTAACTTTCATACCGTTGCTGCAGCTCTTTCCTGCTGATAAGGTACCGCTTCATAGTAATAGTCTTTCCCTTCATTTGAACGAAGGTATTCATGAAACTAACAAAGGAAGCCTTTCCTTTGTAATCCCGTTTGTAGTAACAGAAAGCCATTGAAGACGTGGATTGGGTCAGGCGAAGTTACACAGACTAACAAGATAGTCCTATAATCAATGATCCTGTACCAGCACTGAACTCGAAATACGTCAAAACGACAATTTCAACCCAGGGCTGGAGGGCCAGTTGAGGATATTCTCACGTCTTGCTCAACCAAGTAACCTCGGTTAGACCTTGTTTATATTCAAATATAGTAAAGCTAATATAGTGAAGCTTGATGCTTCTATTTATATGTAAGGTGCAATGTAGTTTATATAAGGTTCACCTTCCAGATGGGTTCCTGACATAACAACTTACATTCATATATATATATATATATATATATATATATATATATATATATATATATATATATATATATATATATATATATATATATATATATATATATATATATATATATATATAACCCACAAGACATTGCCAGTATTTTTCAAAAACACTGGGAAGGTATCTTTCACCCTCACCCCCCTCACCCTCTGGCGTACGAAAACACTCAATTGTCACACAACACATACAAAACAGACCCAGTCACTTCTATCCAGAACAGATCATACACCTCCAATCGCTTTCACACGACCACCTTCTCACAACTCCCATAAGATCGTGCGAGGTCAAATTCCTTCTAAAATCGCCCAAAGTAGCCCCACGTAACACAGGCATTGGATACCACTACTTACTCACCTCCCTGACAACACTATTAGAGCCATAACCTCCTTCTTCAACTAGCCTCAGACTATCTACCCGCGGTCTTCAAAACTGCAACAGCCGCCATGATACCTAAGCCCAACAAATCCAACAGAGACCCAGTGATCTACAGACCCATCATTGTACTTGAATCCATTGGGAAGACATTTGAAAGAATCATAAACAACAGACTTAGACAACACCTTACAAACAACAACCTACTCTCACACAAACAGTTTGGCTTTCATCAACATCGCTCCACACAAGATGAACTTAACATCATTACGAACTACATAAGAAACAACACGCGGACACACAAAATGACCGCACTAATCACAAAAGATGTTGAAAAAGCCTTTGACACCGTGTGGCACGATGGATTGAGGTATAAACTAAGCACCCAATTCCAACTCCCACGACCCTCCATTAAGCTTCTCTCTAACTATCTTAGCAACAGAAAAACCCGAATCAAATACAGAAACATTTATACAAACTACTTCTTCCTCAATGCCGATGTAACTCAAGGCTCCGTGCTGGCCCCCACTTTTTACACACTCTACTCAAATGATCTTTCCAATCCTATACACCTGGACTCCATCACTCTCTAATATGCAAATGACGTTACTCAATTAATCAGAGCCGTAATCCTCACACACTTAATCAGCAAAACACAACAGGAAATTGACCACGTTTTGCTTTAGGAGTTATGATGGAGGATTAAATCAAATCCTGCCAAATCCAACATATCTTATTTTAAAGCACGTCAGTACATAAGTAATGTCTACCTACACTCCCGTATACACCGTCATTTACCCATACGCATCTCAAACACCAACACTGTCCTGGGCCTAAATTATGATGTACACCTGAGAATGAACCGACATATTCAGTTTAGAGCGGCTATTGCGAGAGCAGAGCTCGAGAAATTGTATAGATTTAGAGAGGCGCAATTCAAAGCCAAATTGCACCTTTACAAAGCATTAATACGACCCCTTATCATTTATGCCCCTTCAGCTCTTGAACTCGGAGCCAAATCCAACATCCGTGCACTCCAAATACGTAATTCAGAACAAAGCTCTACGTTGGGTTTGTAACATCAAATGGCACGAGTTCATCAGAAACACAGAACTTCACGAGAGAGCACGAATGTCTCCTCTAAACATCTATTGGAGGAAATTGTTTTAAAGACAAGTAGAGCGATTTGAAATACATCATACTCACTGGATTGATTACTTCAACAATCTCCTGGCAATAGATCACCCAGGTAACATGTTCAATATCCAACCTGAACAACATCCAGTGCCAATATATTAGAAACTAAAAATCACTATAGATCTTGCTGCTAAGTCCGTGCGGGAAACGCCTTGGTAAAATCAGTGTCCATCGGCCCGAGATACAATCCATCTCCTCCTATATCCTTATTAAAAAGAAAAATAAATAAATAGATAGATAAATGAATAAATAAATAAATAAATGAATAAATAAGTGAAAAAAAAATCTACGAAAAGAATATCAATAAAAAGACAAAAAAAAAAAACAAACGCCCTCCACCCATCATCTCTGCCCTACTTATCCTATTATTCCTATGCAAGCTGGGTTAAGCCTGGCTCTTTTCCTCCCTCTAAAATTCACTTCCTCTAACAAATCTTGCTCTTACCCCCCCTACCCCCCTCTCTTTTCCCGCCCTTCCTTGGAAGGGACTTTTCTATCATCATTCCTCATCATCATCACCAAACTAGTATGATTAGAGGGAACCTACACAATTAAGCAGACCTCTTTTGCTTCTCCTCTGCTTTTTGTGTTGATCCTGCCATTAGTATTTACTGGAGATTCAATGTCTTGTATTATGTCATACAGAATCACACAGGTACTATTCAGTTTCCAGGTCCACTGTTGTAACAAAGTTGGAGGAGGAGCAACACTAGAGTTTCTGATCGTTACACTGGTGTAACACTTAAGTAAGTTAGACCTTAAGCCAAGTACGGCCTCCAGTAGTTTCAGTAAATGATCATAAGTGTAGGGTAGACCCTCCAGGCCCAACTTAACTGTGTCCCTCACAAGGTGGACCTGGCGGGGAGTCGTTAGAAAGGCGTCTGGTACTGCCATGGTGTCATATACAGGAAGACACCATAAGGACATGAGAAGGAAGAACCTGGAAAATGATAAACTTAGCAACTTCTTAAAGGCGAGGTCTTAATGAATACAGATGTGTGTATGAGGGTAGTGGTGACGTGAGGGTGGTGTTGATGTGAGGGTAGTGGTGATGTGAGGGTGGTGGTGATGTGAGGGTGGTGGTGATGTGAGTGTGGTGTTTATGTGAGAGTGGTGGTGATGTGAGGGTGGTGGTGTGGGGACAGACTGAACAGTGGTAGAAAGTGGTTGGTTGACATTGTTTAAGGGTTGAGGAGAGTTGTCTGGTGTGGGACCGGGATGATGATGATGATCATGTTCACAATACTGTACAACTTTCAAGTGGTCCTCATGTTCTTCACGAATGTCACCTGTATTTAGATGTCGAACCCTAAACTTACGTCCCTTTAAATGAGCTAAGACTCTATAGGGACCAGAACATTTTGGGTCAAGTTTAGGAACCTCACTTCTTGAGTTTAATTCCTGCACCATTACCAAGAGTCCGGGAGCCACGTACCTTTGATGGTTTCGTGGATTTATCAGCCTGGTTCGTGAAGGTTGTAGTGGCTTCACCTAGATTTTCCTTGATCCTTTGATGAATCAATTGAGTTGTGCGATATTTTTCTGCTATAACTGATTTCTGGATCGCTGGACATGAAGGAGGGGACGCTATTATGTCATACGGCAATAATTTATCAAAACCGTGTAAGGCGTGGAAGGGTGTGTCTCCAATCGACTTATGCAGAGTTTAATGAACATTGGACATCAGACAGGTATTCATCCCATTCATCATGATCAAAATTAATGTTGGTGGGAAGACACTGGAGGATCTTACGGTTCAACCTTTCTGCCAGGCCATTCGAAGCTGGATGATGTGCCATTATATTACATTTACTTATGTTATACAATTTACAGAGTTCTTCTAATAATGAGTTATTAAATTTCCTCTCCATTATCTGTGACTAAAATCTTCGGCGCATTATGTCTGTCTAAGATATATTTTTTTAACGCCTTAGCGACCGTGGCTGCGTCTTTATTTTGAACTGGAACTAATTCACAATATCTGAAGGCATCAGTAATTACTAAAATGTATCTGTAGCCTGCCATGGACTTAGGGAAACCTCCTAATATATCCATATGAACTCTTTCCCATGGGTATGTAGGTAAAGGATATTTCAACACAGTCTGCGGGGTAGTGGGACTTCCCTTGTGTGTGTTACAGGTTTGGCACCTCAAAATATGTAATGTTTTTCTGCATCTTGGCCAGAAATACCTCAAACGAGTTTGCTTATAGCATTTATCTGCGCCTGGGTGTGCGGCCTGTGGTGAATCATGTGCTAACTTCAAGAAATCCTGTACTAATGTTGTTGGAATTACTGTTTGTTTAACAACACGGGCGAGCACTCCTAATTTCGCGTCCCTGCACAAGACTCCCTCACTGTGCTAAATACAATTCTCTGACTGGAACAACTATTTCAGCATCTAATGAAGATCTTATACACTCTAGGAATTCTATGACAGGACCCCAGACTAGGTCATCTCGTTGATGCTGTCTCAACCTCTCTACATCAAAATCTACGAGGCTATTATCTACAGTGACTGCACCCACTCTGCGGGAAAGCGCGTCTGCAACTACATTGGATGAGCCAGAAACAAAACGAAAATCTGGGTCAAATGTTTATATAGTTAAAAACCATTTCTGAAACTTTCCTGTAGGATCTTATCTTTGAAAACTACCTAACAGTGCTCTGTGATCTGTTTAAACTGTAATAGGGTAACCATATATGATTCCATAAAATGTTTGAGTGCCCAAACAACTGTAAGGCCTTCTAACTCAGTTATTGAGTATTTCGATTCCGTCTTTGAACATGAACGGCTCGCATAGGCTATGGGAAAAAGTCTACCCTTATTTGACTCCTGCATAAGTACAGCTCCAAGACCCTGTGGGCAAAATGAAGGGTTTCTCAAAGATGGGAAATCGAAGGATGGGCGCCTCGATCAAGTATTGTTTGAATAAGTTAAATGCACTGTAGACCACTGGAATGTAACTTCCTGTTTCAGAAATGAAGTGAAGGGGTTTGTGATCTTCGCGAAAATAGCGATAAATCTTCGATAATATCTTGCTGAAGTAAGGAAGGATTTGACCTTTGTTGTGGAAGGGACTGGCCATTCTACAATTGTTTTGACTTTATGTGCATTAGGTTGAATACCGTTTTCATCAACTGTGTGATCTAAGTAATTAAATCTTGTTTGTAGAAAGGAACATTTGGATAACTTGACTTTTAGGTTCGCATCCTTAAGTCGTAGAAATACTCTCTCAAGACTTTTGAAATGAAAAGCAATATCTGGAGACATGACAATTATATCATCAAGATAAACCAATACATCTTGGCCCAACATGTGACGAAAAATGGTAGTCATTAACCTTGAGAAGGTGATCACCGGTGAGGAATGAAGACCGAAGGCCATGATGCATATGAACTGCCAATGACCATCTGGCGTACTGAACACAGTCAGGGGGCGGCTTTCCTCTGACAAGGGAATCTGCCAAAATCCACTCAATAAATCCAAAGTTGAAAATACCTTATTGTTACCGAGGCTATGAAGAAGCTCTGATACCACTGGTAATGGGAAACCATCTTTCAAAGTGACCTTGCTGTTGAGTTTTCTAAAATCTATGACTGAGTCTAAAAGTTCTGTCCTTTTTCGGAACGATCAGAAGTGGTGAATTCCATGGTGACCGTGATTCCTCTATAACATTATCTTTCAACATGTCCTGAACAAGTTTGTTTGCTGTCTCTGTGCGCGTGTGGCAATCGATAGGCTGGGACGTCAACTGGACGTGTGTTTTTCTCTAAGTTAATAATGTGAACATCCAAATGAGTTCTACCGAGTGGTTCTCCTGATAAGGCAATAGTAGACCTATACTGGTTAAGTAAGTCTGTTAACTGGTCAACATGTTTGGTTAATCCTACCTTGGATATCATGTCAGGGGTGATGGTGGGGAGCTGACTCAAGCCGTGCACTGCTGAGTCAGGGGTAGGAGGAGTAGGTGGTGGTGGGTTAATGGAATGTGAGACTAGACGGATATTAAACTCATCCAACTCCTCGTCTTGAATTCCGAACTTCAAAACGGAGAATTCCACAAGCTTGGCCCCTCTACGGAGACGGACAGTTGTGGGTCCCGTATTGGCAATGTATATGGTGACCTCTCCATCTGCGGTCTCATGAATAGAGGCGTCCATCATGGATAGTCGTGTGACAGTTAGTGAGGAAGGTTCAGCAACTACTCTTAGTGCCAGATCACCCTGACTATGTCTCAGTCCATGATCATTCATCCATGTTCGAGAAAGTGAGAGAGGAACCTTCGTTAATGTGTCACTATGCAGAGTCATGTTGGTTCTCAGTTTACCAGGACAATGATGAGTAGAAAAGTAAAAAGGATGCGTATTGTCTACCGTGAAGCAGGACGTGGGAGCAGATGTATTAATGACTCTGACTGAGTGAGAACTCTTCTCTGACAATGGCAGGAACGTATTATCAACACAAACCACATGATAAATAGGACAGATCTTATGTTGTGCCACACATAGAGTGGCGTCCTAGTAACAAGTTAGCAGGAAACGTTACACCACGAACAATGTAAGGGGTGACGGTCATGACCGAGTCGCCTATGAGAATGATCATTTCAATTGTGCCCCTTACGTCGAGATTTTCATTTGAGATACTTTGAAGGGATGGGTAAAAGTCCGAGAACTGAACAAGTTGAGTGTGCATTAATGGTTGAATCAGATCATAATGAATGACATCTGCTTCCGCGCTGCTGTCTAGAAAGATTGTGATTGGCTTATCCTGGAAAGAACCCACTAAATCAAAACTTGTAATGTGAGAAAATGGCGAAGAACGAAAATGTCTTAAGAGTTCCTTATGTGATGGAGTCTTGTCATGAGCGAGAGATTGTCATTGTTAATAATGACATGATGAACCTGTGTTAGATGACGTCTGTCTAGCTAATGCTCGACATTCCGCTGAAGTGTGTCTAGCGTTGCTATGATATGAACACCTGCTTGGTGGTGTTGGGCGCGAGCGGGTGAAGGTCAGCCTGATGTCTGACTGGAGGAAATCATGACTAGGTCGGCAGAATTGTGACGACCGAGGTTGTGATGACATGGGTTGTTGACTGCGTTTGTTGTTCTGGTCGAGGCTCACGTGAGAATGAGTCCCATGTGTAAGGACACACATTCGCTTTATGTCCTGGTTGGTCACACCGGAAGCACGTCACTTTATGTGAGTGTTTGTCATTACTGAATCGCTGTATTTGTCCATGAGAAGAATGATTGTGTTGACCACTAGAATGTTTCCTCACATTTTGGGAAGCCGACACCCTCCCCAGTGTCTTGGTGTTATAATATACAACTTTCTTTTGAGTGTAACTCAATACTTTCGTTACTGACCCACAATGATGGGTCGATGTCCTCATTAAGTAACCGCCGAGCTACGTTTGGAGGCAGGTCTTTGAAAATGAAGGTTATGTGTAATAAACGCATGAATGTTTGCACATGAGTTTCAGGATTCATCATGGCCGATATCCAGGGTAAGGATTCATAAGCCTGCCTAACTAATCTCATTCTTCCATGTAAGGTACTCCAGTGATCAGGGACTGACGTATCACCCAAGTATGTTGTGTTAAGAGCACGTAAAAGGACGTGTAGTGAACTATCTGAGAATGATTCCTCACAACCTGATGTAAACAACGTTTTAAATTCCTCCCAAGATGTACAGTTTCCAATGTCATCTGAGTCATAGACAACCCTAGCGTAATTGTTAGGCTGGTGGAAATCAATGAGATTTTTAGCAGCCGATATAAGCGCTCTGTCTCCTGAATCACCATTATGTTCAACAATGTCCTCTACGTTCCTGATCCAATGATCAAAATTTGACAGTTTACCATCAAATAACTCGTGTGGTTCCCTAGCTTGTTTTAGTGTGAAAACAGATTTATGTGAAGGATCTGATTGTCCTGAATTTTCGTGAGGTGGCGTGGGAGGTGGGTGTGGGTGTGAGAAGGTTTCTGTGGGTCATCTGTGTCACCAGAATCTGTCAAAACAATTTTGTGTGACGTCGCCATTTTAGAAGGCTGGTTCCGTTTATAATAAGGGATTCTAGGTCAATTCTTGAGTACATATGAACCTTTACGATTACCGCGTGGAATATCTTGGGACATGTAATACAATCTTACTTAAAGTGTGTAAGTAATAACCCCCCAAAAGAAATTGAAATACAATGAACACTATTGTCCTAATCCAAAATACATAACGAATATTATTTGAAAATATTGTAATGAAATAAAGGCAATAAAAAGGCTGGCATAACAGTGTAACATATCAATATAGGACTCTATGTATGAAAGTAATCATCACCAAAAACAATAATACCAATGTATGAAAACATAAGAAAGAATATATGCAAGAATAACTGAAAACTTAGATTAATTTGCTAAACTACAAAGATGAATAATCATATTACCCAAAAGTATATATATGTCTATATTTATAGATTAGGAACTAGTAACACACAAAAAGAGCATACCTCACAGAGTGAACCATTTTGACACAGTTCTTATCTGAATGGAAGATTCGCTTACGAAGACGTCTTGGGTGTAGCGAGGTGGAGATGTGTGCAGAGTAGCGGCTCGCTGAGTGTAGCGAGATGAAGATGTGTGCAGAGTAGCGACTCGCTAGCAGGAAAGTTGAGTGAGCGACAAGGGCTGGACCACGCGATGCTGACGTCTGGGATGTCGCCACGGCTGATGATGACGCGTCTCTGGAGCGGTTGACAAGATGACCTCCACGTTGGTGTTGGCAGGATGGCTGACCTTGCTTGACACGTCTGGATGTGATGACAACACTGCACGGCGGTGGCGCTGTCTTGATGCCCTTGCAAGCGGCAGAGTGTCAGCAGTGTAATAAAGGCGTATCTTCAGTGCATTGACGTACGGGTGATTAAGAACGTAGCCGGCCGTGGGTTCCGCCCTTAACGTCCACAGTAGGGAGCACCAGGACTGTGTCAGGTAGGCTTGTATGACTGCTGGCAACACTAGACGTAGAAATATGAAGTAGATGTGACGGTCGTGTGTGGTCACGTAGGTTCTTACGTCACTGCCACCATTTGTAAGGTTGAGTTGAGAGGAAGGAAATCAGGTCTTCTTCGTCTGTGGTACTCAATGAAGATCAGGCGGCCTTTGTAGATTTATTACAACCAAACGTGTACGTCCATCTGTAGTACTCTGGGCTATAGTCTTATGACACACTACGACACACTCTAGTGAACAGTGTGACGATGCTGGCCAGTGTGTCCCCTCAGGTCACACTGGCAGGGGTTATATGGGAGTCCGTCAACACCCATTCAACAACGTGTTCAAATAACAGATCAGCTCTTACGTGTTCAAACATCCTGATTAACAGTAGCCCGTGGGAACAGTGAGCAAGTGGCAACATGCATCAAACTCTATGTAACTCACAGTAAAATGATAATAACAAATAGCTAATGAAAAATTAATGGTAGTGTGCGTGAGTCTTACATGAGGACGTAAAGAATCAAGTACAAACATAATAGTTACTGTGATAAATAATTTGTTTATGGTAAATGTGTATTGTGTTGCATTATGATGGTTGTTCAGAACCAAGTTCTTTAAGCAAGAATCCTAAAACATTAAAGAGTAGAATAGTTGTGAAAAACATAAACATATACATAAGTAAACTACAGAATATATTTTCTTCTGGGTATCTGAAAAAAAGAACAAGGAGCTAGTATTTCATCTTTTAACAAAATATTTACATCTATGTCCCTTTTCTTTCATCATCATTTCTTTATGTTCACTTCTAATAAATGCCTCTTATCTAACATAAAAATTCTGTATAGGTATTTGATTAATGTTATCCAACGTCGCGTTGTATAACTCTTCGTAGTGAAGTTCATTTCGTGTAATGGATCATGCATTACAAAGTTGTGTCTATCCACACAAGTGTTACACGTCCCGGGTAAAGATATATTCTAGAGATAGTGTATATCTAACATATATATGTGTTTTATAAATATTTATAAAAAGTTTTCCTGAGGGACAATACCTAAGACTTTCGTATTAAAGTTGATCAGTTGTAAGTGATCAAGCATTACAAAGGTGTGTCCATTACCACAGGTGCTACTGATCCCAGGTAAAGGTATTTCACCATCTTTGTATCTTTAACCTTTCTAGTTATAGATGTTTCATCCCTGATTCCATCCTCACAATGGATGTATGTGGTTTGTGTTGTATTAACATATCATTAGTCAGTTGAAGTGGAGAACATGCTTCTGAGTCTAGCCACTCTACTCTGTCTTCCACATGCTATTGAAGAGGTGTTACCGGATTCCGCCTATAAGTGTTTACGCCGGGGGTAACAACTAACCTCCGGACGGCTTCTTGTTTTTACTTTTGATGATTTGAAACATTTATTAATCATATTTGGTTTTATGATGTCAATAAGATTGTTGGAAATTGTATATAGTAATCTTTATCTGTTATTTGATGAACTTTAATTCATCAAAGATAAAGTTTATGATCATTGATTGTTTATCTCTCGTTGTTACCGAAGTTTTTTTTTTTATCTAACAAAATACTTTCATTTGACTCATAAAGAATATTCTTAAGAAAAACGTAAATAATCTTTCATTAGTTTTCATCTGTCATTTGATGAACTTTAATTCATCAAAGATAAAGTTTGTGAATATTGATTGTTTATCTCTCGTTGTTACTGATGTAAATGTTTTATCTAACAAAATACTTTCATTTGATTCATAAAGGATATTCTTAAGAAAAACGTAAATAATTTGTCATTAGTCCTCATCACACAAAATAAAAGTCTGTTTTTTCAAAGTTTTCTCAGAGGATGAAGGTAACATTTTGAAGAATAGAAACTCATAACTTAGAATCCTTGAACCTCTTGTTAATAGCAATTACATTACTTTTCTCTAAACAATTCTTTTCTACAGTGTGTAAAACCCTGATAAAAAGCCGGCAACATAGATACTGACGCAATTATCTTTATGTTATTGAAATTATTATTGATTTCTACATGTAAAACATTTATCTGCAAAATAGAAATCTTTATGTTAGATATGTTCATCTTAACGATATCACGTAACATATATTTCTGTACCTTGTGCTCCAGAAAAGTTATGGGATTTTATTTATTATCGTATCAAATGTTTAGCTTGCATACGATATCCCAGGTATTTTCACTAGATGTCCACAAGCAAAATATATTTTTGCCATATGTATTTAACGGTAATCAGTGATAGGTTGTTAGAATAAGTAAATGTGTAATACATTACCAGGGTAGTAAATCCTTCGTCCATCACAATATACCGTAAGAGTGTCTAAGGCTCACCCTAGCTGGGGTTTACATTGTTGAACAACGTAATGCTTTTTGGTCGGTTTAGGTTTCTTAATTGTTGACTACAGGGACGAGTTTATAAGGAAGTGAGGAATTTGGGAAGGGTTTATTGATGGGTGCCGGGAGTGTGGTGGTGATGATGAAGGATCAGAGAAAATATATTATGTCGGACGGAGGTCAATAGATCCTGGTGCTCGACCCAGAACCTTGACTAATCGTCTATAAGAAAGTGGTTGTTTATGTTTGGCCAAGTCCCAGCTTGGCAGGGGCTCTGGTCTTATGACACACTGCTATTTGGGTTTATTTGTCATGAAGATGTTTTTTATGGGTTGAATTGATAAGATTGTTAATGAGGAGTTAGAAATTTATTTACTCACGCTGTTGATAGAACATATATCGACCATGTAGATTTTCATGTGAATTTTGTACGTTTTATAATTCTTTTAGTGTAAACCAGTTTTCTTAATTTGTAATCATGTCTGATAGTAAATCCTGTGAATAGATAAATAATTTTTTCAGGTAAATTATCTCTTCATGTTTATCTGTTTTTCCAATAGTGGCTTGTGTCAGTGTGTCTGTCCGTCAGTATAGCAAGTCAAGCATTACTCCACCGTACAACAACTACAACATGGCTTGTGTCAGTGTGTCTGTCCGTCAGTATAGCAAGTCAAGCATTACTCCACCGTACAACAACTACAACATGGCTTGTGTCAGTGTGTCTGTCCGTCAGTATAGCAAGTCAAGCATTACTCCACCGTACAACAACTACAACATGGCTTGTGTCAGTGTGTCTGTCCCTCAGTATAGCAAGTCAAGCATTACTCCACCGTACAACAACTACAACATGGCTTGTGTCAGTGTGTCTGTCCCTCAGTATAGCAAGTCAAGCATTACTCCACCGTACAACAACTACAACATGGCTTGTGTCAGTGTGTCTGTCCCTCAGTATAGCAAGTCAAGCATTACTCCACCGTACAACAACTACAAGGTCACAAATGAGGGGACAAATAACATATAGGTTGGGTCACGGAAAATGCCTAATGAGCTGAGGAAAAGGAAGGACATTACATACACTGGCTTTATCAGTGAATCATTTTCTGATGGTTGTGAAATATTGGTCATGTGTAGAAGATGGTCCTTGTACGTGAATTATGCTATATATTAGTTTCACAATATGTTATAATGGTGTCTTTATCTGGTGAACTGATATGTGATACAATAAATGTGATCTGTCTTGTTCTATAATTCTCTTCAGAAAAATCTTTGAAACATATCCGATTTTTCGCACATACAGTCAAATTGTGTTTACGAGTTTGATAGATTTTCCTGATATTTGATATCTATAAGAGACATTGGTGACTAAAAACAATTTCACGATGGCAAAATCAGCCAACATTATCAACTGGTACGATGACGCAAGACGACTGCAGAAAGATTAACAGCGTATCGTTGTACAGTGTACAATGGCCAGTGATATTCACTGTAGGTATACGCAAAATGATGTACTATGTGCACATAGCAGGCAAATTAGAGGATCATCATAAGATTTAGAAATAGAACTATCAAGGAAGGAGAAAGACGTAGGTGAGATTATTAGTCGAGATATAAAGCCAATACATAAACATCATGAGCAATGTGTACTGCTCCTCCTCCTCTGGCTTTTGATTCTTACTGTCACATTTTAATATATGTAAATAATGGAAGGGCAAGTCACAGCCAAGACAAATTCAGTTACTCGTTGATTACTTGCCTTGCCGATGATGACTTGTCACTCCAGGTGTAACTACTTACAGTTGGAGTCCGGTAACACCATTTCAATGGTATCATTTGACAAACACAGTAAAGTGGCTGAGCTCAAAAGCGTGTTCTGGACTTCAACTGACTAATTATATGATAAGGATAAGGAGGATAAAACATAAATTTTGATTGTAAGGCTGGAATCAGGGATGAAACATTCATAACTATAATGTTTAAAGATACAAAGATGATGAAATACCTTTACCTGGGATCAGTAGCACCTGTGGTAATGGACACACCTTTGTAATGCTTGATCACTTACAACTGATCAACTTTAACACGAAAGTTTTAAGTATGGCCCAGCAGGGGAACTTTGTATAGATATTTACAGATAACATATCTGTGTTGGACAGACGTCATATCTAGAATATATCTTTACCTGGGACGTGTAACACTTGTGTGGATGGACACAACTTTGTAATGTTTGATCCATTACACGAAATGAACTTTTAAAGAGTTATACAACGCGTTGTTGAAGATCATTCAGGAAATATCTATACCAAATGAATATTAGGTACGTTGCATTTGTTTGAAGTAAACCTGAAAAATGATGCTGAGAGAAAAGGGACGTTATAGTAAATAATTTGTTAAAAGTCTACAAACTTTGGTCTTAAAGTAGTCGTCTTGTGTTGGGTCATCTTTTAGACACCAAGAGGAGAACATAGTCTGTGTTTTGTAATCATAAATATATATATTTTCAACGCCTTTCATCACTTCTTCCAGACCTTTACGGATTTTGGCTTAAAGATCTTGGCTTTATGACAGTTACAAAATGCAGCACAATACATATTTATTACACAAAAAACATTTACCACAATACTCGTTATATTTCTTACCGGAATCTTTAAGCTTTCAGCAACATTGTAAGTACATAATACATTCATCTGCCTCATTTACATGCATATAAATATATTTACGAGTGTATATGTACATGTTTTATATAGTTTCTCTGAATTTAAAGTTTATTAAGATATCCGTCTGGACAATACATACTAATGGATACCACAAGATATGTACAGTTACTAAAAGATTATTGTGAATCTTGACCATGTTATACAGACACAGCCGAGCCTGGCCTCCTGACCTGCCACATACGCTGTAACTTGTGATGACTGGAACATATTTCAGTGTATCTGTAA
>NC_092235.1:9062150-9067150 GCF_036320965.1 Panulirus ornatus | reverse complement strand
CTGTTTTGTGAATATTTCTTGATATATTACATCTGTCAGTTTCTAACTGCAATCATCGGATGAATATCTTTATATATTTTGCTGCTGTTTCAGTTCCTTCATGACAATAATAAACCAGACCTTGTTTTCATCATGTAACATGGAGTTCAAGAAGAAAGTCTATAGATGAGAAAAATCCAGTTGCATAAATTCAATTAATTAGATTACACGCAGAATTTTAGGCCTTCTTGACCAACACCATTTCAGACGTAATGGTTGCTCGAACATCGGCCATTGAGATAAAGAAAAACAAAAAAATGTTGAGTAAAACTATATCAGTACAAATCCAATGTATCGTATGTACTAATATGAAAGATAATATATAGTCTGTATTGATATCAAAGACAACATAGGCAGCAAGTATGAATTTTTCCTGGGGATAGGGGAGAAAGAATACTTCCCACACACTCCTCGCGTGTCGCAGAAGGCGACTAAAAGAGACGGGAGAGAGGGGCTAGAAACCATCCACTCCTTGTATCTTAACTTTTTAAAATAGGAAACAGAAGAAGGAGTCACGCGGGAAGTGCTCATCCCCCTCGAAGGCTCAGGCTGAGGTGTTTAAATGTGCGTTGATGTAACTAAGATGAGAAAAAAGGAGAGATAGGTAGTATGTTTGAGGTAAGGAACCTGGATGTTTTGGCTCTGAGTGAAACGAAGCTCAAGGGTAAAGGGGAAGAGTGGTTTGGGAATGTCTTGCGAGTAAAGTCAGGGGGTAGTAAGAGGACAAGAGCAAGGGAAGGAGTAGCACTACTCCTGAAACAGGAGTTGTGGGAGTCTGAGATAGAGTGTAAGAAAGTAAACTCTGGATTGATATAGGTAAAACTGAAAGTGGATGGAGAGAGATGGGTGATTATTGGTGCATATGCACCTGGGCAACACCATCACCACAACCACCACCACTACCATCACCACCACCATCACCAACACCATCACCACCACCACCACCATCACCACCACCACCACCATCACCAACACCACCACCACCACCATCACCACCACCACCATCACCAACACCTACACCCCCAACCACCACCACAAAAAAAAGTCAAAACATTTGTGAACTTCGCAACCAGGTGCGTGCAGAAGTCTTTTTAACTGGCTCTCCCCTTTCTTCAAGAACCTCATTAGTTCCTTGTTACTTATGTAAACATTCTGTTTAACATTATATCATAAGAAAACAGAAAGTAGAACCAAGAAAGGTATCCTAAATATATCTTTCTCTTACGCCTCCGAGACTATTTTCATCTTATTATCAAATCTCTTGCAGATATGACGTCCACAGTCCTTAGTATAACAATCACAACAGATAGTAATGGCAGAACATGAGGATAAAAGACAAGTGAAAATGATCATAAATGTGAGAGATTCGCTTGGTGCGGGGAACGTAGTGACCCCGTCCAATATATGGTGGTAATGGTCACGCCCGTTCATGCTTCACATCAAAGACATTGGTCACCTTAAGTGTGGGAGCCAACCTGACTACACGCCTCCCTTTTCTAATGCCCGCAGGAGCAGACCTATGGGGAAAATATGCATTGTATCAAGAGTGAATGAGAAGACAAGAACTACTTCTCAGAATTGACGACCTATGAATTTATGGACATTTTGTTGTTATTGTGGGTTGCTTGCCAAGTACACAAACTTTTCTTGTGTTTAAAGTGGGTTTGAGAGCTTCTAGTGATACACACATTCTGTTGTACTACTGAAGTATGGGTGGGTACGTCTGTAGTCTTCCTGCTTATCAAATTTAGGTAAATATCTTCTTTTGTCACGTAAAACTGTTGGCTCCCAAACCCCTACACTTCCCATGTTAGTGAAACGTACACTGGAAAGCCCGCAGACATTTATATTTCCGCGAAAGGCAGGCAGGCAGGCAACTTATAAGCTGGCAGACAAGTGACACAGCAGGCAAGCAGGCAAGCAGGTAAAAAGGAAGGTAGACAAAAGGGCAGGCAGGCAGGCAGGCACGCAGAAAAAAGGCAGGAAGGCAAGCAATCAGGTAGGCAAACGCAGGCAAGCAGGCAATGAGAAAACAGGGAGGCAGGCAATCAAGCAAAAAGCCAAGTAAACATGAAAATATTGACAAAAACGCAGGCAAGCAAACAGGCAATTAAATAAAAAACAAGCAAGCAGACAATGGCGTCTTAGCAACATCTCTTTTTTGTATATCACTTGACTGTTCTACGTCATCTATCTCGTTCTTGTATCTCTTTTGGCGACGTGATCATTGCACGAAAATGCACTGGGGATTTTTATTATATATATATATATTCGGAAAGGTCACAATTTTGCGCTGATCAAAATAATTCCCTAAGAATTCCCCGGAAAAATGCACTCTTAGGAATTATATATATATATAATAATATATATATATATATATATAATATATATAAATATATATATATATATATATATATATATATATATATATATATATATATATATTTTTTTTTTTTTTTTTTTTTTTTTTCTTTTAAACTACTTGCCATTTCCCACGTTAGCGAGGTAGCGTTAAGAACAGAGGACTGGGCCTTTTTTGGAATACCTCACCTGCCCCCTCTGCTCCTTCTTTTGGAAAATTAAAAAAAGAAACGAGAGGGGAGGATTTCTAGCCCCCCGCTCCCTCCCTTTTAGTCGCCTTCTACACACGCAGGGAATACGTGGGAAGTATTCTTAATATCCCCCTATCCCCATGGATAATATATATATATATATATATATAAATATATATAATTATATATATATATATATATATATATATATATATATAAATATATTTATATAATAAAAATATATATATATATACAAATATAAATATATATATATATAATATATATATATATATATATATATATATATAATATATATTTAGATAGATAGATACATATATTGAAGGATCACAGTTTTGTGCGTGATTCAAGATATTCCTATAAGTCCACGGGGAAATTGAAACACGAAAGTTCCCAAGTGCACTTTCTTGTAATAATCACACATCACAGGGGAGACACAAGAGAGAAATATAACAGTCAGTTTTGAATATATATATCGAAGAGACGAAGCTAAAGACGCCATTTGGTAAACATGTGATTGTCCAAAACATACAACGAGCGTTCATAAACCTTATCATTTTACAAATCTTATCAACAATAAAGTTATCTAATTTGTATAGATCATCACTAATATTAAGATTATAATTCTTTGTGTATTCAATGATAGAAGATTCAATGATATTTCTCTTGGTAATAGAGTTAGAGTTAACAACTGAGATGGCGTTATACTCCATCAATACAATGATCATAAGTTTTTAACATGATTAAACAAGGCATTTGATTCTTGCCCGTTCTTATACTAATATTTAGTTGCTTAAGTCTAAACAGAAAGATCCTTACCAGTCTGACTAACATAAAATTCATCACAGGTTTACACAAGGAACTTTAGAAGATGCAACCAAGAGAATTTTCTTGGTGAATCCTGATTAAGATATTCTTTATAGTATTATTGTTGCTAAAGGCAACATTTACATTAAAGGATTTAAGCAACATGGAAGCAAAAGTGAAATTATATCAAAGGGAGAACTAAAAGATTCTTGGTGTCAATGGGAGGTTTGGGCTCAACTCTATAAAAAGATTTCTTTGCTAACTTAAGGGACTTATCAATGAAAGATCTAGGGTACTTTAACTTAGATCAATACGAAATAACTTCTCAAACTCATCATCAATAAACTCTGGACTGCAAATACGTAATGCCCCCAAGGACATAGTTTGAAAATGATGATAATTTAATTGTGTCATGTTGAGATGATAATAATGGATATATGAGCATACATTAGTGGTTTTCTGTATATGCTAAACTTAAACGTGTTTCCTTGTCTATGGATCATACAATCTAAAAATGGTAACATACCATTATTACATACCATACACTAAACCCTTACAAATTTGTAAGGGTTTAGTGTATGCCAGTTTGTCAAAACCAGTGGAAGCTAATTGCCCTAAAAAGATTCATAAGAGACTATTAACACCTTAGAAAAGACAAGATATACATATTACAAAAGCAGATAGGGCTAACACTGTTGTGATTTTAGACAGAAGTAACTATTTATCTAAAATGAATAATCTTCTAAATTATAAAACAACAAATTCTAAACTTAGTAAAAATCCCTTAGTAAGCAGTTTAATTCTCACTTCAATAAAGAAATGAAGTTGTTGTTGAAAGGTAACATTTCTCTTATCAAAAGTGTGTCATCTTTGTCCCCATTCATTGCCATATATGTATGGACTTATCAAAACACATAAACAGAATTTTTTCCAGCAAGACCTATAATGAGTTCAGTAGGCTCTATCACATATAAATTGTCAAAATGTTTATTTTCCTTATTAAGCCCTTTAGTGGTAAGGTATCAAATTCTAATATCATGAACAATGTAGATTTAGTCAACAAGTTCAACAATATCAATATTAATTTTGATTTCAAACTAGTTCGCTTAATGTTCCTCACTTTTCACTAAAGTTCCAGTTATGACCTTTTAGATATTTATTTGATGTCTTGGATGATATTCATGACCTGTTTCAAAGTCTAATTTCATTGAACTGATAAAATTGTGTATAAAAGAATGTGTATTTCAATTTAATGGAGATTGTTAATGCTCAAAAATTTGTTTATGGCAATGGGTAACCCTCTTTCACCTGTACTAAGTAAATCTTAATATGGGGAATTTTTTTAAAAAAATTACTAAAGAATATCTTACCCCTTTTAATGCAATTTGGTTTTGGGTATGTAGATGATGTTCTTTGTGTTTTAGCCAACAAATGCAAATTTACAAATATTTCTCCCCTTACTTAACGAACTTAGAAAATTCCCTCAAATTTACTTTAGAAAATGAAAATAATGGTATTTACCATATTTAGATTGCATGATCCAAAGACAAGGGAAAAAAAGTTAAGTTTAGCATAAACAAAAAC
>NC_092235.1:8984245-9062050 GCF_036320965.1 Panulirus ornatus | reverse complement strand
AAAAACATGAAAAACAAGTTTGGATTATTTTCTTTTCTCTTTTTTCAAACTGGAAACTCATTGTAAAGTTTTCGTCAACAAACAGACAGCCAGACAGCACAAGGGTAATTAGTACCACCAGCTGTTGACAACGTGCACAATTAAAGCAGTCATTGCTCACGCGAGATTACTCCTGCTTTCCTGTCTTTCTTATATAGTCTTTGTATCACTACACACAAACACACACACACACACACCATTATATTTCCACTACAAGCTACATTACACTCTCCACTTGAGGCAATTCTGCCCAGTGTACACCCTCTACCGCATCCTGCCATCATCACTATATTGATGTTTCATCTTCACTACACTAGTGCTTCACTTGATATGTTAATGTATCATCTAGGATATTAGATCAATGAGGAAACAAGAGTCTACTATATTTTTGTGTGGCTTCACTATATTTTTGCAAGTGCTGGTCTATGAAAGTTTACTTCGTCAAGTAAATCACTCATCTCACCAGATCGCAGAAATGACTCACGTCCGCGCTGCCCATCGGTACCCTGGCAAGGAATCCTTCCTTGAATTTTTCGAGGCTCACATCCAGCAAACCGGGGCTGTTAAAGATTGTATAAGCCGAACTGAGCTATATTTGCGATACTGTGAATTCTGCGAAGGGTTCGGGTACGAGAAAGCTGCCGTCCTGAACGTCGGCAGAACACTGGGACGGTGGGGCATCAAGGCAGATCGCAGACTTGGAGGACGCAACGGCCGCCACCAGGAGTACGCCTACACCAGAATTGCCTGGTTGTCCGGCAGTGAGGGCCTGGCCCAGGGAGGAAAGCGGTGCCTTCCAGAAAGCCAAAGGCCTTCCAGGAAGAGATCACGTCTGGATATCGAACCCGTGCACGAGAGAGTAGTGGTGAAGATCCAGACTCGGCATCAAGATGATGATGACCTGTGCGAAGGCGGACCCAGCGAGGAAACTGGTGTAGTTGACACAGGAGCAGCCGCCATCCCCATCAATGTTTCTTTGGCTCCCACCAAACAACGGGGCAAAGTGATGCCTACCACTGAATTGGTGACCTTGATCCCCTACTTCTATGGGGATGAATCAGGCCTGGTGGATCCCGACGTACTCGTACTGGTCGTCGATGAAGACCCTGATGTGTCCGTCGCTGCGACTGGAGGATCAGCAGCACCTGCAGCAGCAGCCGACCCTAAAGCTGAAGCGGCCGTGTTGAAGATTAAAGTCCACACCACCAACATTCATCCCTGAAATTCCTTAAACCTTAAGTTCTCATCGCTGAGATTGGAGAAGCTGCTCCTCCTCCAGCAGTCGACCCTGTTATACCCGGTCCTCAGAAGACACTTCCTATGGCAAAAGTGTTCATTCAGTTGCAAATTATTGACAAACAATTGTACGAATGAAGCGGTTACCATAAAGGATCAAATCGTTAGGAAAAGTTCCTAACATTTATGAGTCCCATCCAAAGGGATGAAGAAAAAATAAGAAAAATACATCCATTCTGTTGGGTGCCATAAACATGGCACAAATGGACCCTAAGTCGAACTGCTGACCTCCTAGTGGTAGGGTCCGGGCAACTTTGAGGGAACATTAACCTTCAAAGGCTAACAGCAGTCGCACAAAAACAATAAAGATTAATCATTATTAGTCATTTACAATAATCATAGACGATGGTTATAGCCTCGCCCATTTATCATCTCATTCGCTGTGAACGAAATCATGGGCGACTCTGATTCCACCTACATCCATCAAGTTTACCTATTTATTCAACCATCTATCTATCTGCCTATCGTCCTTGTTTGAAGATTTTCTGTATCATGTAAATCTCAGCCATTGAAATGTCCTGAGATCAATGTCGAAGTGAACAAATGAATTCTAGTTTGGACTGAAATACTTAGCCCCGTTTTTGCACCTTCCTTCACCATTTGTCTACCATTTATTCCCCGTAAGGATTTACGAACTAACTTCAGAGTTGTATTATAAATATATGAAACATGTCACCAACTCACTGTTTTGTGAATATTTCTTGCTATATTACATCTGTCAGTTTCTAACTGCAATCATCGCATGAATATCTTTATATATTTTGCTGCTGTTTCAGTTCCTTCATGACAATAATAAACCAGACCTTGTTTTCATCATGTAACATGCAGTTCAAGAAGAAAGTCTACAGATGAGAAAAATCCAGTTGCATAAATTTAATTAATTAGATTACACGCAGAATATTAGGCCTTCTTGACCAACACCATTTCAGACGTAATGGTTGCTCGAACATCGGCCATTGAGATAAAGAAAAACAAAAAAATGTTTAGTAAAACTATATCAGTACAAATCCAATGTATCGTATGTACTAATATGAAAGATAATATATAGTCTGTATTGATATCAAAGACAACATAGGCAGCAAGTATGAATTTTTCCTGGGGATAGGGGAGAAAGAATACTTCCCACACACTCCTCGCGTGTCGCAGAAGGCGACTAAAAGAGACGGGAGAGAGGGGCTAGAAACCCTCCACTCCTTGTATCTTAACTTTTTAAAATAGGAAACAGAAGAAGGAGTCACGCGGGAAGTGCTCATCCCCCTCGAAGGCTCAGGCTGAGGTGTTTAAATGTGCGTTGATGTAACTAAGATGAGAAAAAAGGAGAGATAGTAGTATGTTTGAGGAAAGGAACCTGGATGTTTTGGCTCTGAGTGAAACGAAGCTCAAGGGTAAAGGGGAAGAGTGGTTTGGGAATGTCTTGGGAGTAAAGTCAGGGGGTAGTAAGAGGACAAGAGCGAGGGAAGGAGTAGCACTACTCCTGAAACAGGAGTTGTGGGAGTCTGAGATAGAGTGTAAGAAAGTAAACTCTGGATTGATATAGGTAAAACTGAAAGTGGATGGAGAGAGATGGGTGATTATTGGTGCATATGCACCTGGGCAACACCAGTACCACAACCACCACCACTACCATCACCACCACCACCACCAACACCATCACCAACACCATCACCATCACCAACACCTCCAACCACCACCACCACCAACACCATCACCAACACCATCACCATCACCAACACCTCCAACCACCACCACAAAAAAAAGTCAAAACATTTATGAACTTCGCAACCCGGTGCGTGCAGAAGTCTTTTTAACTGGCTCTCCCCTTTCTTCAAGAACCTCATTCGTTCCTTGTTACTTATGTAAACATTCTGTTTAACATTATATCATAAGAAAACAGAAAGTAGAACCAAGAAAGGTATCCTAAATATATCTTTCTCTTACGCCTCCGAGACTATTGTCATCGTCTTATCAAATCTCTTGCAAATATAACGTCCACAGTGCTTAGTATAACAGTAACAACAGATAGTAATGGCAGAACATGAGGATAAAAGACAAGTGAAAATGATCATAAATGTGAGAGATTCGCTTGGTGCGGGGAACGTAGTGACCCCGTCCAATATATGGTGGTAATGGTCACGCCCGTTCATGCTTCACATCAAAGACATTGGTCACCTTAAGTGTGGGAGCCAACCTGACTACACGCCTCCCTTTTCTAATGCCCGCAGCAGCAGACCTATGGGGAAAATATGCATTGTATCAAGAGTGAATGAGAAGACAAGAACTACTTCTCAGAACTGACGACCTATGAATTTATGGACATTTTGCTGCTATTGTGGGTTGCTGGCGAAGTACACAAACTTTTCTTGTGTTTAAAGTGGGTTTGAGAGCCTCTAGTGATACACACATTCTATTGTACTACTGAAGTATGGGTGGGTACGTCTGTAGTCTTCCTGCTTATCAAATTTATGTAAATATCTCCTTTTGTCACGTAAAACTGCAGGCTCCCAAACCCTTACACTTTCCATGTTAGTGAAACGTACACTGGAAAGCCCGCAGACATTTATATTACCGCGAAAGGCAGGCAGGTAACTTAAAAAGCTGGCAGACAAGTGACACAGCAGGCAAGCAGGCAAAAAGGAAAATAGACGAAAGGGCAGCCAAGCAGGCAAAAAGGAAAGTAGACAAAAGGGCAGGCAAGCAGGCAGGCGCGCAGAAAAAAGGCAGGAAGGCAAGCAATCAGGTGGACAAACGCAGGCATGCAGGCAATGAAAAAACAGGGAGGCAGGCAATCAAGCAAAAAGGCAGGTAGACAAAGAAAGAAAATAAAGAAAAACGCAGGCAAGCAGATAGGCAAGAAAAGAAAATAAAAAACAAGCAAACATACAATGGTGTCTTAGCAACATCTCTTCTTTATATGTCAACTGACTGTTGTACGTCATCTATCTCGTTCTTGTATCTCCCCTGACGACGTGATCATTACACAAAAGTGCACTTGGGAATTTTTATTCATATATATATATATATATTTATTGGAAAGGCTCACAATTTTGCGCGTGATCAAGTATATTCATAAGAATCCACAGGAAAAATGCACTCTTAGGAATTATATATATATATATATATATATATATATATATATATATATATATATATATATATATATATATATATATATATATATATATATATATATATATATATATATTTTTTTTTTTTTTTTTTTTTTTTTTCTTTTAAACTACTTGCCATTTCCCACGTTAGCGAGGTAGCGTTAAGAACAGAGGACTGGGCCTTTTTTGAATATCCTCACCTGCCCCCTCTGCTCCTTCTTTTGGAAAATTAAAAAAAGAAACGAGAGGGGAGGATTTCTAGCCCCCCGCTCCCTCCCTTTTAGTCGCCTTCTACGACACGCAGGGAATACGTGGGAAGTATTCTTAATCCCCTATCCCCAGGGATAATATATATATATATATATATATATATATATATATATATATATATATATATATATATATATATATATATATATATATATATATATATATATATATACATATATATATATATATATACATATATATATATATATATATATATATATATATATATATATATATATATATATATATATATTTAGATAGATAGATACATATATTGGAAAGGATCACAGTTTTGTGCGTGATCAAGATATTCCTATAAGTCCACGGGGAAATTGAAACACGAAAAGTTCCCAAGTGCACTTTCGTGTAATAATCACATCATCAGGGGAGACACAAGAGAGAAATATAACAGTCAGTTGATATATATATCGAAGAGACGAAGCTAAGACGCCATTTGGTAAACATGTGATTGTCCAAAACATACAACGAGCGTTCATAAACTTATCATTTTACAAATCTTATCAACAATAAAGTTATCTAATTTGTATAGATCATCACTAATATTAAGATTATAATTCTTTGTGTATTTGATGATAGAAGATTCAATGATATTTCTCTTGGTAATAGAGTTAGAGTTAACAACTGAGATGGCGTTACTCCAGTCAATACAATGATCATATTTTTAACATGATTAAACAAGGCATTTGATTCTTGTCCCGTTCTTATACTATATTTATGTTGCTTAAGTCTAACAGAAAGATCCTTACCAGTCTGACTAACATAAAATTCATCACGGTTTACACAAGGAACTTTATAGATGCAACCAAGAGAATTTTCTGGTGAATTCCTGATTAAGATATTCTTTATAGTATTATTGTTGCTAAAGGCAACATTTACATTAAAGGATTTAAGCAACATGGGAAGCAAAGTGAAATTATTATTCAAAGGGAGAACTAAAAGATTCTTGGTGTCAATGGGAGGTTTGGGCTCAACTCTATAAAATGATTTCTTTGCTAACTTAAGGGACTTATCAATGAAAGATCTAGGGTACTTTAACTTAGATCCAATAGAATATATCTTCTCAAACTCATCATCAATAAACTCTGGACTGCAAATACGTAATGCCCTAAGGAACATAGTTTGAAATGATGATAATTTAATTGTGTCATGTTGAGATGAGTAATAATGGATATATGAGCATACATTAGTGGGTTTTCTGTATATGCTAAACTTAAACGTGTTTCCTTGTCTATGGATCATACAATCTAAAAATGGTAACATACCATTATTACATACCATACACTAAACCCTTACAAATTTGTAAGGGTTTAGTGTATGCCAGTTTGTCAAAACCAGTGGAAGCTAATTGCCCTAAAAAGATTCATAAGAGCTATTAACACCTTAGAAAAAGACAAGGATATACATATTACTAAAGCAGATAGGGCTAACACTGTTGTGATTTTAGACAGAAGTAACTATTTATCTAAAATGAATAATCTTCTAAATTATAAAACAACATATTCTAAACTTAGTAAAAATCCCTTAGAAGCAGTTAATTCTCACTTCAATAAAGAAATGAAGTTGTTGTTGAAAGGTAACATTTCTCTTATCAAAAGTGTGTCATCTTTGTCCCCTTCATTGCCATATATGTATGGACTTATCAAAACACATAAACAGAATTTTCCAGCAAGACCTATAATGAGTTCAGTAGGCTCCATCACATATAAATTGTCAAAATGGTTAGTTTCCTTATTAAGCCCTTTAGTGGGTAAGGTATCAAATTCTAATATTATGAACAATGTAGATTTAGTCAACAAGTTCAACAATATCAATATTAATTTTGATTTCAAACTAGTTCGCTTTAATGTTTCCTCACTTTTCACTAAAGTTCCAGTTGATGACCTTTTAGAATATTTATTTGATGTCTTGGATGATATTCATTGACCTGTTTCAAAGTCTAATTTCATTGAACTGATAAAATTGTGTATAAAAGAATGTGTATTTCAATTTAATGGAGATTGTTATGCTCAAAAATTTGGTATGGCAATGGGTAACCCTCTTTCACCTGTACTAAGTAATCTTTATATGGAATTTTTTTAAACAAAATTACTAAAGAATATCTTACCTTCTAATGCAATTTGGTTTAGGTATGTAGATGATGTTCTTTGTGTTTAGCCAACAAATGAAAATTTACAAATATTTCTCCCCTTACTTAACGACTTAGTAACTTCCATCAAATTTACTGTAGAAAATGAAAATAATGGTATGTTACCATATTTAGATTGCATGATCCATAGACAAGGAAACAAGTTTAAGTTTAGCATATACAGAAAACCCACCAATGTATGCTCATATATCCATTATTACTCATCTCAACATGACAGAGTTAAATTATCATCATTTCAATCTATGTTCCTTAGGGCATTACGTATTTGCAGTCCAGAGTTTATTGATGATGAGTTTGAGAAGATATATTCTACTGGATCTAAGTTAAAGTACCCTAGATCTTTCATTGATAAGTCCCTTAAGTTAGCAAAGAAATCATTTTATAGAGTTGAGCCCAAACCTCCCATTGACACCAAGAATCTTTTAGTTCTCCCTTTAAATAATAATTTCACTTTGCTTCCCATGTTGCTTAAATCCTTGAATATAAATGTTGCCTTTAGCAACAATAATACTATAAAGAATATCTTAATCAGGAATTCACCAGAAAATTCTCTTAGTTGCATCTATAAAGTCCCTTGTGGAAACTGTGATAGATTTTATGTTGGTCAGACTGGTAAGGATCTTTTTGTTAGACTTAAGCAACATAAATATAGTATAAGAACGGGACAAGAATCAAATGCTTTGTTTAATCATGTTAAAAACTATGATCATTGTATTGACTGGAATAACGCCATCTCAGTTGTTAACTCTAACTCTATTACCAAGAGAAATATCATTGAATCTTCTATTATAAAATACACAAAGAATTATAATCTTAATATTAGTGGTGGTCTGTACAAATTAGATAACTTTATTGTTGATAAGAATTGTAAAATGATAAGTTTATGAACGCTCGTTGTATGTTTTGGACAATCACATGTTTACCAAATGGCGTCCTAGCTTCGTTTCTTCGATGTATATCAACTGACTGTTATATTTCTCTCTTGTGTCTCCCCTCATGATGGGATCATTACACGAAAGTGCACTTGGGAACTTTTCGTGTTTCATTTTCCCCGTGGACTCATAGGAATACCTTGATCACGCGCAAAATTGTGATCCTTTCCAATATATATATATATATATATATATATATATATATATATATATATATATATATATATATATATATATATATATATATATATATATATATATATATATATATATATATATATATATATATATATATATATATATATATATATATATATATATATATATATATATATATATATATATATATATATATATATATATATATATATATATATCCCTGGGGATAGGGGAGAAAGAATACTTCCAACGCATTCCTTATGTGCCGTAGAAGGCGACTGAAGGGGGCGAGAGCGGGGGGCTGGAAACCCTCCACTCCTTGTATTCTAACTTTCTAAAAGTACCTCAGAATAGATCTACTAAACATTTCGCTTCAAATGCACGAGTGACGTTATTTTCTCCTCCTTAGTTACATACACAGTTTACAGGTTATTCTCTGTGAAACATGTGCAAGTCTGTCTCCTCCTACTCCACTGATCTATGACCTCCTGATCTCTGCTACCATTACAAACAGCCTCGTTAGGTCACAGTTGTCTGCTGATGTTGGAATTCCACTGTGCAATTCCTTGTATTTTAAGATTTGACTTTTAGTTGATAAGAATTTGGAGAGGAGTCTACCTAACGGTAACAATGATTCAGAAATATACTATGTAAATATACCTAACCTCTTGTATATGTTTTAGCTTCTTTAATCGGAGAAAAAAACTTGCTATTAATTCCCGTCAAGACACATTGTAAACACGTCTGATAATGAATGTCAGGGAAATAAGAACCATGACAAAGGCAATGACTCAGATTAATGGCCTTGATGATAAAGACAAAAATGAATCATATGACGACGTGGGACAAACACAAGTTCCTTTGATATGGTTAAAGCAGCTGGTGATTACTTCAAATGATGTTGAGGGAAAACAAAGAGAAAACTATGAGAATAACCTTTATTTTAGTGAGCTATCAAGAATTAATCTTGAATATGATAAACTAATGTCGGAGTTTAGTAAAGCTTGGGCTGAATCTATGATATTTTGTTTGGAAAACGTAGCGGATGGATTCTTCTCTGTTCCTGAAACAATAGGTAAATCATCTTGTCCCAAATGGTGCCGAACAACCCTGTATGAGTAACGACTCTATATGAGTGGCTCATAGAAGACGTCACTGCCTATCCAGCCAAGCCGAGTGGGAGAGCTATAACCGGGAGGCCACACCTGGGAAGGTGTCATCTGGTACGTCCGGCTGGCTGGCGGTGGCAAGATTGGGCTGGAGTCAAGAACAAATACCTAACTAAGGCTGTTTACCCAGGCCACCTGGGGCCCCTGCCTGCCTGCCTGCCCGACCACACCTGGGAAACATAAGGAATAAGCGGAGATGCAGAACCTGCACCACGACAGAGGTGAGCTGTCTCCAGTCGCCATGGTAACTTGAGGAGAGAATGTTCGTGAGCAGTGTTGGGAGGAGACCATATACTGTTCACCAGCCTTACGTATACAAGAGGTGTGGGGGCGGGTCGTCAACACAGCTCAGTAAACAATCAACAGTGGCGGTTATAGGTAGTTAGCTAAGAGTTCAAGTGTAGCACTTAATCACCTGTTGTCACTGTTAGATTCGTGTGGTCCTCGACTAACTGTCACTCGCTGTCGTTGTTAGAGTTGCCAGGTTACGGGCCCTTACCTGTAGACAGTCCGCTGTCTGATCTTGTCTTACAGGTCAAATATTGTTTAGAGACTCGTCAAGTACTTGTCTGGCTCGGTCTCTTATGATAAGGAGTTTGCAATATGTATGCAGGTATGTTTAGCGTTAAACTTTCTGGTTATTGACCGTCCGTTATCTAACCAGAATCTGTACCTTACGGCAAAACACAAGAATCACGATATTTGCAACATGATAACATGTTTGACTTAATGACCATCAGCAGGTAAGGTCATCAAGCCACACCATACATACGTCAGACAGTAACATCAGTTGTATAACAGGATGTATATATGTTGTTGGATTTAAGGGCTATCAGCCTAGAGGTCATGAAGCCAGAAGGTGAACCATAAGTTCAACATAAAATGATCATCCAGGTCCAGCAGGTAGCTGGAATTCGTGAGGATTTTTGGAGGGTTTTCGTGTTGTTGTGAGGAAGAGAAAGAAAGAAAGAGATGGAGAGGAGGAGGAGGGTAACAAGTCCTGGTGTTTAACCCAGGTGCTCCATTGTCAGTCAAGCCAAATATCCAGAGTAATAGTAAAGTGGGTTAGTTTTGGGGTTTTAGGTTCATCGACCGCCTGAGTCAGTAAGGTCAACAAGTTAGTCATAACCACCACTCAAATATTGTTAAACACCTTCACCTGTTGATGATGGTTGTACGGCCATACACACTCACTAAATATTTGACCCATATACGTAATCCTATATTTCCTTTTTTTTTCTTTCTTTTTACTTTCCGCTCTATCAACTGCTGGGGTCATAACTGTGCTAAACGTCAAACTGTAACCACTATACAAATCATCATGAACACATTTTCCAGGAGTTCAAGATCATTTTAAGACCATACACGTTCTCACTGCATATATGACCTTGTTCCTACGACCAATGTTGGATTCAAACAGACAGCGACCAATGGAAGGTCAATAGGTCACTAATCCTTCATATGTTCCACTTTAAAGTCACCTAACAATCCTTTCAACGTATTATTGTCTAAATAGTTGGGACAGTGAAATATAGGAAGGTGTACGTTCAAGGAAGACATATGCAATAACAGAATTACGTACAGCGACGACAAGTAGGACACACAAACCTGAGAAATGGTTGTTAGTGATGGTGTGAACAGTAGTATTATTATTACCACACATCACCAGCACACCTTTGATGTCGCTCCTACACCTTCGTGGCTGCTGCACTCCACACAGGAGCAGGGGATGATGGCACATATCTATGAAGCGAAAAGGTTTTCGATGAGACTGTGCTATTTCTTCCCTTCCCTGGTCGATGATACAGCCTTTCCCCAATGTTACTTGTCATTCCTGGTGTAACAACTTACGAGTGGAGTCCGGTAACACCTTTTCAATAATAGTATGTGACAGAGAGGAGTAACCAGGATGAAGGGCGTGTTCTGCACCTCAACTGATTGATTGTATGATAAGAATATAGAGAATTACACACCATATATATCACTTGCAAAGATCAAGCCAGAGATGAAGCATAGATAACTAGAAGGGTAGAATACCTTTACCTGGGATCAGTATCACCTGTGGTAATGGACACACCTTTGTAATGCTTGATCACTTACAACTGATCAACTTTAATACGAAAGTCTTAGGTATTGTCCCTCAGGAAAACTTTTCATAAATATTTATAAAACACATATATATGTTAGATATACACTATCTCTAGAATATATCTTTACCCGGGACGTGTAACACTTGTGTGGATAGACACAACTTTGTAATGCATGATCCATTACACGAAATGAACTTCACTAATGAAGAGTTATACAACGCGTCGTTGGAGAACATTAATCAAATACCTATACAGAATTTTTATGTTAGATAAAAGACTTTCTTGATAGTAAACACAAGAAATGATGACGAAAGAAAAGGGATGTAGAGGTAAATATTTTGCTAAAAAATTAAATTCTCCTGCCTTAAACTAGCTCCTTGCAATGGATTTTCTTTTAGATACCCACAGTAAGATATATTGTGTGATTAATCACTATAAATGTTTATGTTTAACAGATCTTTTATTTCTTATAGTATTTCACTGATTCAGGTTTAAGAACCTTGGTTCTGAACAACCATTATAATGCAACACAATACATATTTATCATAAATAAATCATTTATCACAATAACCATTATGTTTGTACCAGATTCTTTACGTCCTCAATCACGTTTGTTAATATATAAGGAATTTTTCCGCCACATTTCAATACATAACATATATCTACACGTGTGGAAATATATGTATATGTTTTTATAAATTTTTCTTTGGCTTTTATAATCAAGGTGTAAGATATCCGTCTGAAGAAAATACTAGATAATATTATAGGTTATGTGTGTGTGTGTGTGTGTGTGTGTGTGTGTGTGTGTGTGTGTGTGTGTGTGTGTATGTGTGTGTGTGTGTGTGTGTGTGTGTGTGAGCGCACATAGGAGTGAAAACATATTTTACACTTACAAGGATTAAGAGACGGGGCAACACGAATGTACAAATCCTTCCTCAAAAGACTCACGTGATAATGATTAAAGTAGTACACACACACACACACACACACACACACACACACACACACACACACACACACACAGAGCGGCGCCAGGCTGGAGGCGGGGCATCGTGACGTCACAGGCAAGTCCCTCCCCCCGCCAGATCCAAACATGTGTTGTGTCTGGTGATGGCGGTTCAAGATTTCCCACATTTATATTGATCTTTACATTATCATCCACTCCCAAAGTCACCTGGCATTCTTGTGTTTCAACAACAGACGTGATATATGCAACACCAGGCAAACATTGTACCATTATCTGATAGGTTAATTGGTGCACAATCAAGAACCAGTGAATTTCATCGCCGCCATAAGTAAGTAAGGAAGGTGACTTTAATGATGATAAATACGACCTGGTATGGCTGTGTCTACACACTACCGCCATCTGGTCAACATTGTACATACCAACATTTAAACTGTGACATTCAACCACAAGGTTTAAAGTCGCTCATGAAAACGCGAACTTAAAATCTATCCATTTAAATCTACCATTCATCAATAAACATTTAAACACCGTCATTTGAACGTAAACCTTCCAGCTGCGTTATTTTACCAGAGTCCTTTAAGATACGTCATATAAACACAAAACTTGAATGTACGTTAAGCTTTTGCAAACCATCATTGAATCTCAAACTTTTAAATTAGAATTGTAATGAAATTGCGAACTTTTAACTCTGTCAAATTACAGCTATTGTACAAAATGATTCACTTAATTGACAAATTTTAATGTCAGTTAATTTAACGATATCCTTTGTGGTTCATCTCTGAAACACAAACCTTTAAACTTTGTCTGTAGAACTGAACACAACCATTAAGTTTCATAACTGGAATGGAAATTTGGATAATCTATCAAAATTCGTCATATAACGCGAACTTTTAAATCCTTCCATTCAGTTGGGCCGTTACTTGCCTGGCTGCCATTCATAATATGTCCTTTTATATTGTATGTTGACTACGCTCTCATTCATTCGTCATTTGGATCGTCTCACTGATATTCCATTCATAAACTTCATTCCTGCAGCTTATTTTTGACCGCCATGTTGCTTCCTCAAGGTTTATAATTCTTTGTGTATTTAATAATAGAAGATTCAATGATATTTCTCGTGGTACTGGAATTAGAGTTAATAATGCCATCTCAGTTATTAACTCTAACTCAAGTACCACGAGAAATATCATTGAATCTTCTATTACTGAATACACAAAGAATTATAATCTTAATATTAGTGATGGTCTATACAAATTGGATAACTTTAATGTTGATAAAATGTGTAAACAATTCACCTTCTTGTCCACATAATAAGTTTATGATACGCTTGTTGTCTGTCTTGGACAATCACATGTTTACCATATGGCGTCCTAGCTACGTCTCTTCGTTGTTTATCAACTGACTGTTATATTTCTCTGTTGTGTCTCCCATGATGATGTGAGTTTTACACGAAAGTGCACTTGGGAATTTATCGTGTTTATTTTCCCCGTGGACTCATAAGAATATACTTGATCACGTGCAAAATTGCGATCCTATTCAATATATATACACACACACACACACACACACACATATAAATATATATATATATATATATATATATATATATATATATATATATATATATATATATATATATATATATATATATACATATATCCTTCAGTATGTTTACTTCGATAATAAAGGACAGAAGAAGGAACCAAACAAGTAAATTTCGTCAAAGACATCTCTCTTTTCTAAACGCTGCCTCGCAAAGATTTTCATTAATTCAAATTGAAGAAACAGACGAATTTTCTATTGTCTGGTTAGCTCAGTGGTAGAGCGTGAGTCTTACACACTCAAGGTCGTGGGTTCGAGACCCACACCAGACATAATTTTTGTCTTTATCTTTTTTCATTTTGTCCGCATCACATGTGTGCAACATTCAGTATGTTCATCCAACGTTATAGTGAAGATCTTCACAATAAATTGTGGTTTTCGACCTTATCTGAAAGGGTCAGGTCCACCAAGACGTCCTTGAAATCTTCCAGAAGCTTCTGGCGATCCTCCTCCAACTGCTGGGCACATCAGAGTTAACATGGGCCGGACATCGGTTGTGGAACGACTTAATCTGCTTCCGGTAGTTAGCAGGGATGATAATGAGGGCTCTCACCTCATACCAGGTCAGCTTAGTTCCAGTCTATTGCTTAGTTCCAGTCTATTGCTTAGTTCCAGTCTATTGCAACGACAATAAAAAATTAAAACTCATTTCTTCGTGGAAAATTGAGAGGAAAACACGACAGCAACATGGAGATTTACCCTGTGGTTATTTTGCCGGCTAGTCGGCAACGGTCGGTCAAACACTATTTTGCCGTGGTAATCTCAGTGCTTCATATAATACTAAGTCCAAAAAAATGTTCTTGGGGGCGTAGCTCAGCGGTAGAGCACTTGCTTGGCATGCGAGAGGACCCGGGTTCAAACCCCGGCGCTTCCATTTTTGTTATTTGGGAAATTCATTGTTTTCAGTCTTATATATATATATATATATATATATATATATATATATATATATATATATATATATATATATATATATATATATATATACATATATATATATATTTTTTTTTTTTTTTTTTTTTTATACTTTGTCGCTGTCTCCCGCATTTGCGAGGTAGCGCAAGGAAACAGACGAAAGAAATGGCCCAACCCCCCCCCCCCATACACATGTACATACACACGTCCACACACGCAAATATACATACCTACACAGCTTTCCATGGTTTACCCCAGACGCTTCACATGCCTTGATTCAATCCACTGACAGCACGTCAACCCCTGTATACCACATCGCTCCAATTCACTCTATTCCTTGCCCTCCTTTCACCCTCCTGCATGTTCAGGCCCCGATCACACAAAATCTTTTTCACTCCATCTTTCCACCTCCAATTTGGTCTCCCTCTTCTCCTCGTTCCCTCCACCTCCGACACATATATCCTCTTGGTCAATCTTTCCTCACTCATTCTCTCCATGTGCCCAAACCATTTCAAAACACCCTCTTCTGCTCTCTCAACCACGCTCTTTTTATTTCCACACATCTCTCTTACCCTTACGTTACTTACTCGATCAAACCACCTCACACCACACATTGTCCTCAAACATCTCATTTCCAGCACATCCATCCTCCTGCGCACAACTCTATCCATAGCCCACGCCTCGCAACCATACAGCATTGTTGGAACCACTATTCCTTCAAACATACCCATTTTTGCTTTCCGAGATAATGTTCTCGACTTCCACACATTTTTCAAGGCTCCCAAAATTTTCGCCCCCTCCCCCACCCTATGATCCACTTCCGCTTCCATGGTTCCATCCGCTGACAGATCCACTCCCAGATATCTAAAACACTTCACTTCCTCCAGTTTTTCTCCATTCAAACTCACCTCCCAATTGACTTGACCCTCAACCCTACTGTACCTAATAACCTTGCTCTTATTCACATTTACTCTTAACTTTCTTCTTCCACACACTTTACCAAACTCAGTCACCAGCTTCTGCAGTTTCTCACATGAATCAGCCACCAGCGCTGTATCATCAGCGAACAACAACTGACTCACTTCCCAAGCTCTCTCATCCCCAACAGACTTCATACTTGCCCCTCTTTCCAGGACTCTTGCATTTACCTCCCTAACAACCCCATCCATAAACAAATTAAACAACCATGGAGACATGTATATGTATATATATATATATACATATATATATATATATATATATATATATATATATATATATATATATATATATATATATATATATATATATATATATATATATATATATATATATCGTCCGATCAGGGAAGTTAAGCAACGTTGGGTCTGGTTAGTACTTGGATGGGTGACCGTCTGGGAACACCAGATGCTGTTATCCCTGGGGATAGGGAAGAAAGTATACTTGCCACGTATTCCCTGCGTGTCGTACAAGGCGACTAAAAGGGGAGGGAGCAGAAGGCCGGAAATCCTTTACTCTCATTTTCAATGTTTCAAAAGACGGAACAGAGAAGATATAAAGATATTGTAAAGATGTAACTAATATAAGATATAAGAATGAATGGAAGATACGGATGTAGCTGAAACAAGGAGTAATGAAGATTAAGGTGCAATGAAAATTATTCTGTAGTGAAGATAAATGTATATGTTGAGATTTTGTATTGAACATCAAGAAGTAATGATAATGATGAGAGTGTAGTGACGATAAGGGTTTAGTTAGGGAGTGGTGACAATTGCCTTACAATGATACTAAGGAGGCAACACAATGAGGAACACAAACTTTCCAAAGCTACGTTCAAGTCAGACTTTGAACTAAGTTC
Organism: Panulirus ornatus; assembly: GCF_036320965.1. NCBI lineage: Eukaryota > Metazoa > Arthropoda > Malacostraca > Decapoda > Palinuridae > Panulirus > Panulirus ornatus. The sequence goes on along the minus strand of NC_092235.1, from coordinate 9,045,500 downwards.
GGTAAACAGAAGGATGATGTTAAGATGAGAGTGTAGTGAAGAAGAATATAGTGATGATAAGGATATTGTCAAGATAGGTTGTAGCGAAGATACGAATGTAGTGAAGATACGAATTTAGTAGAGATGAGGGTTATTAAAGAGTAAAGTTTATTCAAAATGATTATGTAGTGAAGATAAGAACTACTTTTAGTGAACATCAGGGAGTGCAATGATGATGGTATGGTAGAAATAACGGTGTAGTGAAGAAGAGGGTATAGCGAAGATATATTTAGTGAAAATAAGCTAGTAGTGAAGATACACGTTAGTGAATATGAGGTTGTATTGACCTGATCCCCCAAATCCTCCAAACTACGTTCAAGGGCGGATCCAAAGCCAACCGAAAAGGCTATTTCTCTGTGTATTGTTAGTGGTGGTGGTGTGTAGGTGTGTGTAATCATCTATTTGCACTGTATTAGGAGGGAGTTTTACACTCGTGGGGCCCCGTGTAAGTACGTTGTTTGTGTGAGCGGGTAAAATCTAAAGCCTTCCTTGAAACCAGCTTAGTCAAGATAAGGTCATATGAAGATGAGGTTGTAGTGAAGATTATAATAAGCCTTGCATAGTGAAGATAAAGGGATCAAGGAGAGGAGATATAGTAAAGAAGATTATAGTGAACACAAAAGGATTCAAGCTACGTGCAGGGTCAGCCTACGGGCTTGAACTTACATTTTAGGTCAAAGGCATCACCAGTACACCCCGGCCAGCATTAAAGTTTATCCGTACACACACACACACACACACACACACACACACACACACACACACACGCACACACACACACACACACGCACACACACACACACACACACACACACACACACACAGACACACGCACACAGAAAGTAACTATTCAACAATGATTTCCCAAAAGCCATTTACCTCATATCCTTTTATTTCGATGCTTGAAAATGGGCAAATTTTCGTCAAAGTGTTTTTTGTCTTATTAGTATTTATGATGATTTATTGATTCAAAAAGTATTGGTATTTCGAAACTATTTAGATCCTTCAACATCTCTAGCCATCTTCACTACACTCTCAACACCATTGGCCATCTTGACTATTTCTTCGACACCTTTAGATTTCATCAAATAATGATCGCAACAAAACTAAATGAATCCGTCTACATATCCGGATTTGTATGGGATTTAATCTGGATACATCTGGTTATGTGACGTCACATGATCCAGGGGTATATAAGGCCGGCGGCGAGAGAAGTGTAATCATTTGAGGATGGGAGTCCGTACCGACAACATCTCCTCTCACACTCTCCGGCAAGAAGAAAATTTGGTAAGTGCACCTCAGGCCGGAGTCAAAATGAGCGTTCCAGTTGTAAAGTTGACCCAGAAGGATGTAAATGACCTGGTGGTCATGAGAGAGGTGGGTCGGGGAGGCAACGCCAAGATTGAAACGGTGTTGTTCCGTGGATCGTGTTGCGTCATCAAAACCCTTCTGGACGGAGTGAGTTGGAAAAGTCTTATGGATGAAGCCGACATTCACAGGAGACTGGCTGGGGCTGGAGGAGCCCCTCTACTTCGAGCAGTGTGCCGCAACCCCCCACTGATCATCTTAAGCCACACTGGCCAGCCTTATGATAAGTTCATGAGAACATGTCGGTCGGACGAGGAACTGGTCGAGTCCGCCATCATGGTCGCTCGTCGGCTGATGGAAATCCATAAGAAAAACATTGTCCATAATGACGTCAAGGTCGAGAATGTGACGGTGACGATGGGTGAGAAGCCAGAGTTTCACATCATCGACTTCGGCTTGAGCGTTAAGAAGGGAAGCTGCGTTGAGTACAATGTTCCTGACCTGTGGTTGGCCCCTGAGGTCAGGGAGCGCAAGCCGGTCTCCCCAGCCAGTGACGTCTTCTCTTTTGGGCATCTAATGAGGCACGTGTCCATCCTGGTCAGGAAGCAGGGTGTGCGGGAAAGCCTCCAGGATCTTTACCAAACAGCGACCCACAGCGACCCCTCAGAGAGACCAGCTCTGCCACTTATTATTGGTGAGCTGAAGAAGGTGATGAGGTCAGTCCGCCGGAGGCGTACCAGAGGAGGGGGCCAACGGAACCAGAGGAAGGGCAGGAAATGAGGTGCCCTTCCTCAACTATCTACCTCACAATAAGAACTTTGTTTTAGAGGAAATTATTATTTTTACATATCTTAAAACGGGAAAGACCTTTATTTTAGAGGAAATTAAAATATTTATTTAAAACGGGAAAAAATTATGGAACTCGACATGCAACCACCTCCTCGTGGTGAGTTCTGGGTGATAAGAGATCAAACATCTCTTATCAGCTAAGAGTTGCATACAAACGTATTTCCTGATAAGTAAAAGACGACTGGATAATATTCTTATGATCTTAAATGTTCTTAGAGTCTGGCTAGTATTATCTTGGAGGTCTTCTATCCCCTACAGCTCGGGCTGGGCCCAGATTGTATCATAGACAACGATAAATGATCTTAGCCTAGCAATCATGGACAACGATAAATGACCTTAGCCTAGCAATCATGGACAACGATAAATGACCTTAGCCCTAGCTATAATGGACAGCGATAAATGATCTTAGCCTAGCCATCATGGAAAATGATAAATGATCTTAGCCTAACCATCATGGACAGCGATAAATGATCTTAGCCTAGCCATAATGATGGACAAAGATAAATAATTCTGATTTTTTTTTTTATCTCAAACACCATTATTTTCCTCTTGCTCTAGTATTCCATTGCCTCGCCTCTCCTCCCTCTTCATGTAAGGTTGATCACATCAGCTGATATAAGTATACATCACCTCACTCGATCCCCAGTCGGGAAGGACATGCAAGGTCTTCATAAATATTGTGTATACCTAATACAAGATGGTCACACCTGCTGACGTGTTATCCTTCATCAAAACTCGCAAATAATCTTCGCTCTTAACGCGTCAGATAATTCTAAATAATAAACCAATTCTTGTTTTAATGATACTAAACGAAGAACAATTTATAAAGGATAGAAATTAAATTTGTGCTTGTTGGTGGTAGATGAAAAAAGACAAAAGAAAATCCATCTTAATCACAATATCTTCATATATAACTGTACACCTTCTAATTGTGTTCATTACACAATCCCTCATGTAATACAAGACTAGCTTGCAGGAAACGATGAAATGCTGCAGCTCAAGAATGAATTACTTCTCCATCTCTGGTCGTCCAGGCAGGCTAAACAATGAAAAAAAATATGTAGCTATTGAAAAATTATTACCATAATTAGATATAGGCTTAACCTCTACTCGTATGTTGATAGGTCAAGGTCAACCAAGTCAAAAAAATTAGTGTAGTCACATAAATGTCTTTAAGATGATAAACAGAAACATTACATGAGACTGACAATAGGGTGTCACTTATATGTCTCGGGGTTTATTTTCATCATTCACCTATAAGACAATTCCTTGTAGTATGATGCCAAATACTTCATATTTCTCCCAAAATATTAGAATTTCACAATAAAGATATCACTTCTCACTCGAGACTTGCAAACATTAAAATTATGTTGTGCTTTGCTGTGTATGGAAATAATACCAATACACAATATTAGCTTTGATGAAGATTATATTTATTTCATTTGGTGAAGATTAGGTTAGGTTAGGTTAGGTTAGGTTAGGTTAGGTTGAGTTTAATTTGCTCAAATCGTTAGCCTCTAAGATTTCCTAAAATGAAATTTAGGCTTAATAATGTTTTTTTTTGATAATGATTAAATGGCTCATGAGTTAGGAAACTGTGTAATTAAAATAAGACGATGTTAAAGAACAAAGTGAATATTCAACATTTGTCTTCAGAGGGATTTATTACATTCTTTTTTTTAATAGTGTATACATGGCACTTGCCCTATGCCGTAATATTAGTTCCATTTCCCTCTTCGAGAGGTATTACCTCGGCTTTTGCTCCCAAGAGCTGGCTGCTTGTGTGCCCCCCACCACTTGCTAGACCACGCAATACCCGGCAAGCTGCTGTGTCTCATGATTACTGTCTGGCCGTTGGCAAGTCAAGGGTAGGCTGTTTGGATAACTTGTTTCTTTCCCTTCACCTCGAAGCTTTTGGAACTCTCTACCCTGTTGTCTTTCCCAATAACTATGACCTGGCAGGTTTTTCACTTCCTCCAAAAGTTTGTAAACACTTTCCAGTCTATTATGTCTTCCTTTCACATTCCCATATCTTAATTAAGACCCAACCTTGATGTTCGTCCGTGAATGAATTAGCCGTTAAAAATAATACTAAAGCCCAGTAAAGGTCATCGTAGGTCAAATAAATATAGACAAAGAAAGTAGAAATTGATTTCCGTAAGTGTTTGTTTAACTGACTCTTGCAGGAATAAAGATTATATGAAGAAGGAAACAGAAAAGGAAAAGAATTCCACAGCTTAGGTGTTCCAGGGAAGAAAGAGGCTTCAATAGGCAACCTTAGAGTGACCTGTTCTCCTGTAGAAGTTGTGGGAAAACAGTAGCCTAACTCGTGCTAACTCGTGACTTTAAACCATCTTTATTGACTGCTTGCAGGGTCATTTATTATAGATCCACGTCGTTATTAGGTTTACGTATTGCATGATTTTCTTCTGCACTTCAAATGCCATGTTATGAACATTGGATATCTTTTGTGCAGCATAATTTGGAACATTATATTTTGTGGAAGACATTTCAATAAGGCAGTAGTCAAGGCTATACATTTCAGGAAAATGTGGGCCAAGTGATGCACTTCAAAAATGTTAACAGTGCCCATAAAGATCTCAGTTAGTAGGAGATATTGCAGAAGAAAAATAACTCCATTAAGATACATCCTGCTTGGGATTACAGATGTTGTGTCATGTGGTTGTTTCCATCTGGCACCATTATTGTGGTGGTCAGTCATTGTTGTGACTGATGTACTGCAGTTAAAGTATTGAGCATTAAACTAAGGAATTAAATATCTTCCTTCAAATAATTTCATATCCAAATTAACGCTAAATATATTAGGCCGATTAAATGTATGTCTGTATTTGTGACCTAATTTTGATTTAGTGCAACCTCGTGGAAACTCTTTACATACGAGTGGATATTATAACAATGTTTGATAACACAATAGTACTATATCGACTGTATATAGTCTCTCCACAGACGTCAGCTCCAGCAACACAGAACAAATTGAAATACATTTACCTCCGTCAGGTCTACAACGTAAGAAATTTTCTCTTAGTTATAAAACATCATTTGACCGTGAAGCAGCATTACCCATCAGAATGAATATATTTGTTAAGAAAAGTTACATGATTTCATGAGTATCATTTGACAAAATTATAGAAATAAGAAAGCCCAAAACTGACACTGGTATGGATACTTTCGTTTTACTTCATTTACTTCATTAATATATACATATTAATTTGAACATGATTTATTGGAAGTCACAGTTTATTATGATAATGATAACAACAAAAACAGTAAAAATAACAATAATGATAATAATGATAATGATAATAATAATAATAGTAATGATAATAATAATAATGATAATAATAATAATAATAATAATAATAATAATAATAATAATAATAATAATAATGATAATAATAATGACGATAATAATATTAATAATGATAATAATAATAATAATAATAATAATAATAATAATAATAATAATAATAATAATGATAATAATGATGATAATAATAATAATAATAATAATAATAATAATAATAATAATAATAATAATAATAATAATAATGATAATAATAATAATAATGATAATTATAATAATGACATTAATGATAATAATAATAATAATAATAATAATAATAATAATAATGATAATAATAATAATAATAATAATAATAATAATAATAATAATAATGATAATGATGATAATAATGATAATGATAATGATAACGATGATAATGATTACATTATTATCATTATTAGTATCATTATTATTATTATCATTATTACTATTATCAATATTGTTGTTGTTATCAGTGTCTTCGGCCAGCCATAATCCCAGCTTCGATCATTTTCAAGGTCAGATATAAGGCCACCGTCATTGCCCATCTTCAGTATTCCGTTACTTTCACTGTTCTTACAACTTTCCTAGCGCTACCTCCCGCACATGCGGGGGAGGGGGTTTTCATTTCATGTGTGGCGGGGTGGCGACGGGCATAAGGGCAGACAGTATGAATTATGTACATGTGTATATATGTATATGTCTGTGTGTGAGTATATATATATGTATACGTTGAGATGTATAGGTATGTATATGTGAGTGTGTGGACGTGTATGCACATACATGTGTATGTGGGTGGGTTGGGCCATTCTTTCGTCTGCTTCCTTGCGCTACCTCGCTAACGCGGGAGACAGCGACAAAGTATAGTAAATGAATATATATATATATATATATATATATATATATATATATATATATATATATATATATATATATATATATATGTATATATATATATATATATATATATATATATATATATATATATATATATATATATATATATATATATTTTTTTTTTTTTTTTTTTTTCTTTGTCGCTCTCTCCCGCGTTTGCGAGGTAGCGCAAGGAAACAGACGAAGGAAATGGCCCAACCCATCCCCATACACATGTATATACATACGTCCACACACGCAAATATACATACCTACACAGCTTTCCATGGTTTACTCCAGACTCTTCACATGCCCTGATTCAATCCACTGACAGCACGTCAACCCCGGTATACCACATCGATCCAATTCACTCTATTCCTTGCCCTCCTTTCACCCTCCTGCATGTTCAGGCTCCGATCAGTCAAAATCTTTTTCACTCCATCTTTCCACCTCCAATTTGGTCTCCCACTTCTCCTCGTTCCCTCCACCTCCGACACATATATCCTCTTGGTCAATCTTTCCTCACTCATTCTCTCCATGTGCCCAAACCATTTCAAAACACCCTCTTCTGCTCTCTCAACCACGCTCTTTTAATTTCCACACATCTCTGTCACCCTTACGTTACTTACTCGATCAAACCACCTCACACCACACATTGTCCTCAAACATCTCATTTCCAGCACATCCATCCTCCTGCGCACAACTCTATCCATAGCCCACGCCTCGGAACCATACAACATTGTTGGAACCACTATTCCTTCAAACATACCCATTTTTGCTTTCCGAGATAATGTTCTCGACTTCCACACATTCTTCAAGGCTCCCAGAATTTTCGCCCCCTCCCCCACCCTATGATCCGCTTCCGCTTCCATGGTTCCATCCGCTGCCAGATCCACTCCCAGATATCTAAAACACTTTACTTCCTCCAGTTTTTCTCCACAAACTTACCTCCCAATTGACTTGACCCTCAACCCTACTGTACCTAATAACCTTGCTCTTATTCACATTTACTCTTAACTTTCTTCTTTCACACACTTTACCAAACTCAGTCACCAGCTTCTGCAGTTTCTCACATGAATCAGCCACCAGCGCTGTATCATCAGCAAACAACAACTGACTCACTTCCCAAGCTCTCTCATCCACAACAGACTTCATACTTGCCCCTCTTTCCAAAACTCTTGCATTCACCTCCCTAACAACCCCATCCATAAACAAATTAAACAACCATGGAGACATCACACACCCCTGCCGCAAACCTACATTCACTGAGAACCAATCACTTTCCTCTCTTCCTACACGTACACATGCCTTACATTCTCGATAAAAACTTTTCACTGCTTCTAACAACTTGCCTTCCACACCATATATTCTTAATACCTTCCACAGAGCATCTCTATCAACTCTATCATGTGCCTTCTCCAGATCCATAAATGCTACATACAAATCCATTTGCTTTTCTAAGTATTTCTCACATACATTCTTCAAAGCAAACACCTGACCCACACATCCTCTACCACTTCTGAAACCACACTGCTCTTCCCCAATCTGATGCTCTGTACATGCCTTCACCCTCTCAATCAATACCCTCCCATATAATTTACCAGGAATACTCAACAAACTTATACCTCTGTAATTTGAGCACTCACTCTTATCCCCTTTGCCTTTGTACAATGGCACTATGCACGCATTTCGCCAATCCTCAGGCACCTCACCATGAGTCATACATACATTAAATAACCTTACCAACCAGTCAATAATACAGTCACCCCCTTTTTTAATAAATTCCACTGCAATACCATCCAAACCTGCTGCCTTGCCGGCTTTCATCTTCCGCAAAGCTTTTACTACCTCTTCTCTGTTTACCAAATCATTTTCCCTAACCCTCTCACTTTGCACACCACCTCGACCAAAACACCCTTTATCTGCCACTCTATCATCAAACACATTCAACAAACCTTCAAAATACTCACTCCATCTACTTCTCACATCACCACTACTTGTTATCACCTCCCCATTTGCGCCCTTCACTGAAGTTTCCATTTGCTCCCTTGTCTTACGCACTTTATTTATCTCCTTCCAAAACATCTTTTTATTCTCCCTAAAATTTAATGATACTCTCTCACCCCAACTCTCATTTGCCTTCTTTTTCACCTCTTGCACCTTTCTTTTGACCTCCTGTCTCTTTCTTTTATACATCTCCCACTTAATTGCATTTTTTCTCTGCAAAAATCGTCCAAATGCCTTGCTCTTCTCTTTCACTAATAATCTTACTTCTTCATCCCACCACTCACTACCCTTTTTAATCAACCCACCTCCCACTCTTCTCATGCCACAAGCATCTTTTGCGCAATCCATCACTGATTCCCTAAATACATCCCATTCCTCCCACACTCCCCTTACTTCCATTGTTCTCACCTTCATGGAGAGAGATGGGTGATTATTGGTGCATATGCACCTGGGCATGAGAAGAAAGATCATGAGAGGCAAGTGTTTTGGGAGCAGCTGAATGAGTGTGATAGTGGTTTTGATGCACTAGACCGGGTTATAGTGATGGGTGATTTGAATGCAAAGGTGAGTAATGTGGCAGTTGAGGGAATAATTGGTATACATGGGGTGTTCAGTGTTGTAAATGGAAATGGTGAAGAGCTTGTAGATTTATGTGTTGAATAATGACTGGTGATTGGGAATACCTGGTTAAAAAAGCGAGATATACATAAGTATACGTATGTAAGTAGGAGAGATGGCCAGAGAGCGTTATTGGATGCCGTGTTAATTGACAGGCGCGCGAAAGAGACACTTTTGGATGTTAATGTGCTGAGAGGTGCAACTGGAGGGATGTCTGATCATTATCTTGTGGAGGCTAAAGTGAAGATTTGTATGGGTTTTCAGAAAAGAAGAGTGAATGTTGGGGTGAAGAGAGTGGTGAGAGTAAGTGAGCTTGGGAAGGAGACTTGTGTGAGGAAGTACCAGGAGAGACTGAGTACAGAATGGATATATATATATATATATATATATATATATATATATATATATATATATATATATATATATATATATATATATATATATATATATATATATATATATATATATATATATATATATATATATATATCTATATATATACATATGTATATATATATATATATATATATATATATATATATATATATATATATATATATATATATATATATATATATATATATTTTTTTTTTTTTTTTTTTTATACTTTGTCGCTGTCTCCCGCGTTTGCGAGGTAGCGCAAGGAAACAGACGAAGGAAATGGCCCAACCCCTCCCCATACACATGTATATACATACGTCCACACACGCAAATATACATACCTACACAGCTTTCCATGGTTTACTCCAGACTCTTCACATGCCCTGATTCAATCCACTGACAGCACGTCAACCCCGGTATACCACATCGCTCCAATTCACTCTATTCCTTGCCCTCCTTTCACCCTCCTGCATGTTCAGGCCCCGATCACACAAAATCTTTTTCACTCCATCTTTCCACCTCCAATTTGGTCTCCCTCTTTCCTCGTTCCCTCCACCTCCGACACATATATCCTCTTGGTCAATCTTTCCTCACTCATTCTCTCCATGTGCCCAAACCATTTCAAAACACCCTCTTCTGCTCTCTCAACCACGCTCTTTTTATTTCCACACATCTCTCTTACCCTTACGTTACTTACTCGATCAAACCACCTCACACCACACATTTTCCTCAAACATCTCATTTCCAGCACATCCATCCTCCTGCGCACATCTCTATCCATAGCCCACGCCTCGCAACCATACAACATTGTTGGAACCACTATTCCTTCAAACATACCCATTTTTGCTTTCCGAGATAATGTTCTCGACTTCCACACATTTTTCAAGGCTCCCAAAATTTTCGCCCCCTCCCCCACCCTATGATCCACTTCCGCTTCCATGGTTCCATCCGCTGACAGATCCACTCCCAGATATCTAAAACACTTTACTTCCTCCAGTTTTTCTCCATTCAAACTCACCTCCCAATTGACTTGACCCTCACCCCTACTGTACCTAATAACCTTGCTCTTATTCACATTTACTCTTAACTTTCTTCTTCCACACACTTTACCAAACTCAGTCACCAGCTTCTGCAGTTTCTCACATGAATCAGCCACCAGCGCTGTATCATCAGCGAACAACAACTGACTCACTTCCCAAGCTCTCTCATCCCCAACAGACTTCATACTTGCCCCTCTTTCCAAAACTCTTGCATTTACCTCCCTAACAACCCCATCCATAAACAAATTAAACAACCATGGAGACATCACACACCCCTGCCGCAAACCTACATTCACTGAGAACCAATCACTTTCCTCTCTTCCTACACGTACACATGCCTTACATCCTCGATAAAAACTTTTCACTGCTTCTAACAACTTGCCTCCCACACCATATATTCTTAATACCTTCCACAGAGCATCTCTATCAACTCTATCATATGCCTTCTCCAGATCCATAAATGCTACATACAAATCCATTTGCTTTTCTAAGTATTTCTCACATACATTCTTCAAAGCAAACACCTGATCCACACATCCTCTACCACTTCTGAAACCGCACTGCTCTTCCCCAATCTGATGCTCTGTACATGCCTTCACCCTCTCAATCAATACCCTCCCATATAATTTACCAGGAATACTCAACAAACTTATACCTCTGTAATTTGAGCACTCACTCTTATCCCCTTTGCCTTTGTACAATGGCACTATGCACGCATTCCGCCAATCCTCAGGCACCTCACCATGAGTCATACATACATTAAATAACCTTACCAACCAGTCAACAATACAGTCACCCCCTTTTTTAATAAATTCCACTGCAATACCATCCAAACCTGCTGCCTTGCCGGCTTTCATCTTCCGCAAAGCTTTTACTACCTCTTCTCTGTTTACCAAATCATTTTCCCTAACCCTCTCACTTTGCACACCACCTCGACCAAAACACCCTATATCTGCCACTCTGTCATCAGACACATTCAACAAACCTTCAAAATACTCATTCCATCTCCTTCTCACATCACCGCTACTTGTTATCACCTCCCCATTTACGCCCTTCACTGAAGTTCCCATTTGCTCCCTTGTCTTACGCACCCTATTTACCTCCTTCCAGAACCATACAACATATATATATATATATATATATATATATATATATATATATATATATATATATATATATATATATATATATATATATATATATCCCTGGGATAGGGAAGAAAGAATACCTCTCACGCATTTTCTGAGTGTCGTCGAATGCAACTAAAGAGACGGGAGCGGGGAGCTAGAAACCCTCCCCTCATAGCAATTTAACTTTCTAAAAGGGGAAACAGAAGGAGTCATGCGGGGAGTGCTCATCATCCTCGAAGGCTCAGATTGGGTTGTCTGAATTGGGCTCAGACTGGGTTGTGTGGATGTAACCAAGATGAGAAAAAAGGAGGGATAAGTAGTATGTTTGAGGAAAGGAACTGGATGTTTTGGGTATGAGTGACACGAAGCTCAAGGGTAAAGGGGAAGAGTTGTTTGGGAATGTTTTGGGAGTAAATTAAGGAAGAGCGAAAGAAGGAGTAGGACTACTCCTGAACCAGGAGTTGTGGGAGTGTGTGATAGAGTATAAGAAAGTAAATTGATATGGGTAAAACTGAAAGTGAATGGAGAGAGATGGGTGATTATTGGTGCCTATGCATCGTGGTATGATAAGAAAGGTCATGAGAAGCAAGTGTTTTGGGAGCAGTTGAGTGAGTGTCTTAATAGTTTTGATGCATGAGACCGGGTTATAGTGAAGGGTAATTTGAATGCAAATGTAATTAATGTGGCAGTTGAGGGAATAATTGGTGTACCTGTGGTGTTCAGTTTTGTAAACAGAAATGGTGAAGAGCTTGTAGATTCGTATGCTGAGAAAGGATTAGTGATTGGGAAAAACCTGGTCACAAAGAGATATACATAAGTATACATATATAAGTAGGAGAGATGTACAGAGAGCATTATTGGATTACGGGTTAATTGATAGGCGCTTGAAAGAGAAACTTTTCGATGTTAATGTGCTGAGAGGTACAATTGGATGGATGTCTGATCATTATCTTGTGGAGACGAAGTTGAGAATTTGTAGAGGTTTTCAGAAAAGAAGAGAGAATGTTGGGGTGAAGAGAATGATGAGAGTAAGTGAGCTTGGGAAGGAGACCTGTTTGAGGAATTACCAAGAAAGACTGAGTGCAGAATGGAAAAAGGTGAGAGCAAAGGACGTAAGGGGAGTAGGGGAGGAATGGGATGTATTTAGGGAAGTAGTGATGGCTTACGCAAAAGATGCTTGTGGCATGAGAAGCGTGGGAGGTGGGAAGATTAGAAAGGGTAGTGATTGGTGGGATGAAGAAGTAAGATTATTAATGAAAGAGAAGAGAGAGGCATTTGGACGATTTTTGCAGGGAAATAGTGCATATGACTGGGAAATAAACAAAAGAAAGAGGCAGGATGTTAAGAGAAAGGTGCAAGAGGTGAACAAGAGGGCAAATGAGAGTTGGGGTGAGATAGTATCATTAGATTTTAGTGAGAATAAAAAGATGTTTTGGAAGAAGGCAAATAAAGTGCGTAAGACAAGAGAACAAATGGGAACATCAGTGAAGGGAGCTAATGGGGAAGATAATAAAAAGTAGTGGTGATGTGAGAAGGAGATGGAAAGATTATTTTGAAGGTTTGTTGAATGTGTTAGACGATATAGTGGAAGATATAGGGTGTTTTGGTCGAGGTGGTTCTCGAAGTGAGAGGGTCAGGGAAAATGATTTGGTAAACAGAGAAGAAGTAGTGAAACCTTTGCGGAAGATGAGAGCCGGCAAGGCGGCAGGTTTGGATGGTATTGCAGTGGAATTTATTAGTAAAGGGGGTGATTATGTTGTTGACTGGTTGGTGAGGATATCTAATGTATGTATGGTTCATGGTGAAGTGCCTGATGAGGGTATTGACTGAGAGGGTCAAGGCATGTACAGAGTAAAAGATTGGGAAGAGCAGTGTGTTTTCAGAAGTCGTAGAGGATATGTGGATCAGGCGGTCGCTTTAAAGAATGTATGTGAGCATTACTTTGAAAACAAATGGATTTTTATGTAGTATTTATGAATCTTGAGAAGGCATATGATAGAGTTGATAGAGATGCTCTGTGGAAGGTAATACGAGTATATGGTGTGGGAGGCAAGTTGCTAGAAACAGTGAAAAGTTTTTTTTATCGAGGATGTAAGGCATGTGTGCCAGAAGGAAGAAAGAAAAGTGATTGGTTCTCAGTGAATGTCGGTTTGCAGCAGGAGTGCGTGATGTCTCCATGGTTGTTTAATTTGTTTATGAATGGGGTTGTTAGGGAGGTGAATTCAAGAATTTTGGAGAGAGGGGTAAGTGTGCAGTCTGTTGTGGATGAGAGGGCTTGGGAAGTGAGTTAGTTGTTGTTTGCTGATGATACAACGCTGGTAGCTGATTCGGGTGAGAATCTGTAGAAGTTGGTGACTGGGTTTGGTAGTGTGAAAAAAGAAGCTTAAGGTAAATATGAATAAGAGCAAGGATATTAGGTTGAAATGAGTTGAGGGACAAGTTAATTGGGAGGTAAGTTTGAATGGAGAAAAACTGGAGGAAGTGAAGTGTTCTAGATATCTTGGAGTGGATTTAGCAGCGGATGGAACCATGGAAGCGGAAGTGAGTCAGAGGGTGGGGGAGGTGGTGAAGGTTCTGGGTGCGTTGAAGAATGTGTGAAAGTCGAGAACGTTATCTCGGAAAGCAAAAATGGGTGTGTTTGAAGGGATAGTGGCTCCAACAATGTTATATGATTGCGAGGCATGGGCTATATATAGGGTTGTGCGGAGGAGGGTGGATGTGTTGGAATGAGATGTTTGAGGACAATATGTGGTTGTGAGATGGTTTGATCGAGTGAGTAATGAAATGGTAAGAAAGATGTGTGGTAATAAAAAGAATGTGGCTGAGAGAGCAGAAGAGGGTGTATTGAATTGGTTTGGTCACATGGGGAGAATGGGTGAGGAGAGATTGACAAAGAGGATATATGTGTCAGAGGTAGAGGGAACGAAGAGAACTGGGAGACCAAATTGGAGGTGGAAGGATGGAGTCAAAAATATTTTGAGCCATCGGGGCTTGAACATACAGGAGGGTGAAAGGCGTGCAAGGAAGAGTGAATGGGAACGACCGGGGGTCGTATACCGGGGTCGACGTGCTGTCTGTGGATTGATCCAGGGCATGTGAAGCGTCTGGGGTAAACCATGGAAATTTTGAGGGGGGACCTGGATGTGGAAAGGGAGCTGTGGTTTCGGTGCAATACACATGGCAAGTAGAGACTGAGTGTGAACGAATGTGGCCTTTTCTGTCTTTTCCTACCGCTACCTCGTGGGGGGAGGGGGGTGCTATATCACGTGTGGCGGGTTGGCGACGGGATGGATGAATGCAGCAAGTATGAATATGTACATGTGTTTATATGTTTATGTCTGTGTATGTATATGTATGTATACACTGAAATGTATAGGTATGTATATGTGCGTGTAGGCCTTTATGTATATGCATGTGTATGTGGGTGGGTTGGGCCATTCTTTCTTCTGTTTCCTCGCACTTCGTCGCTGATGCGGGAGACGGCGATTAAGTAAAATCGATGTAAAATAAATATACAGTTATATCGATGGAGTGATAAGAGAGACGAAAGCAAAACTAGGGATTTTTTGGGCTGAGATGGAGTTTAGCGGTGAGATGTGTTGGCTAATTGCAAGCCTGTTTGCGGATGATACAGTGTTGTTTGCTGAGAGTGAAGAGGAGTTGCATAAGATTGTAAGTGTGCTGATATGTGTAAGCGAAGGAGATTGAAGATAAGTGCAAGTAAAAGTAAATTAATTGTGTTTGAAAGGAAGTGGAGTGAAAGTATAGATTTTGTAAAACCATATAGAGAGAAAGAGGAAAATGTACTAAATTGTTCTTTGGATATGGGGGGAATGACTTTATTAATGGGACACAGGTGGGGTTCCACAGTTTGTCAAAATTTGATGTTATGTCACGCTCTTGCCATTATACTTTTACTTATCAAAATAAAAATTGTGAACCTTAATCAATGTATTGCTCTAAAACGTTAATGTAGCATATATTTATTTTCAGAGTGAAAACTTTTTCAAAATTTTTATGAAACTGGGAAGTATTTCCACATATATGATGCAAAAATGTTAGGTTGGAATACCACAGTACACTGGAAACATGCAGTTGTTTCGAGCAGTTTATTTAAATTTGATATAAACTCTGACACTTTAGGATTGTTGTTCGAATCTATTTTGAGAATTGAGTATTTCGTTGTAGAGACGTTTGAGTTGCTCAGAATACAATAAGGCAAAATATGAGCTTTTTAACTCATAAAGGACGTCTGAATATCTTACAGATGAGGAAAATCTGAGGTCACCGTCGTGAAATGATTCCTAATTTCAAACTTTTATCTTACCTATAAATTTTGTCATCAGATAAATAATTTGAAGCATATGCGTCAGGTCTTTCATAAACTTTCCTTGTCAGTGGTTTCAAGGTATCTTAATTTGCGGAATTAATTAAAGTGTCATGTGATATAACAATTATGATCATGACTGACTTCATTGCATAGCAATCAAATCATAATATGATTGATAACCTATCTATCTCTATCTATCTATCTATCTATCTATCAATGTCTCTGACGTCCATTCCCTCTGAAAACTCCCATCAAGGGTTGGCCAGAGCAAGAGACTCCAGTTATCCCTGTCCTTACATACCTCCTTCGCATATACCATTCCACGCATTCTTCCCCGGTTTCTCTCTCTCCAGTATTCCTCCACGCTATTTGCCTACGTCACAAATGGTCTTCCACTTACACCAATCCTTTTAAATGTACTATCATACACTTCTTGTAAACGTACAGTCTTGCATTCTTTCCACATGCCCAAACCACTTCAAAATATTACGTTTCACCTATTCTACCACTCCAAAATTCATTCCATCTACATTCCTTGACATACTACATCTCTCATACACCCTTTCATTTCTTTCTTCATTCCATCTAGTCACCAAATGCTGGCGTCACCAAATGGTTGGAGTTTCTGGAGATGCCAACTGAAGAGAGAGAGTTAGTCCACAAGGAAACCCCATCTATTGAGGACGAATTTGTTATTAAGATTAAGTTCTCCGCGAGAAGGAACTATATCATCCTACAAGGAGGTCGTCAAGGGGTCACTCAGGCTTGCCTAAAACTGCAGCGTCTGGTGGACCTGTCTCGGCCTAGTGGTATCGACCTCCTCGCGGAAGTGAACAATACTTCGTCCAGGGTTCGTCCTTCCAGAATTTGGCCGTGTGGGAACGTCTTACGAATGGTGAATGTTGACCCCAGTCTTCATGGTGTAGTTATTAGTAGATTAGGGCAAACCGTGCAGATCATTAGAAATAAGTATTGTGTTGACATTTACGTGCCCGGGATGGCGGAGGAGCACAAGACAATCGATATTGTCGGACGAAGGGAAGATGTGCAGCCGGCCAAGAAAGAGGTGCTGTGGCTCATTAGAGAAAACACCAGGCTTTCCTCCAGAATGTACAGCAACTCTCAGAGGCGTTCCATCCAGTCTTATGAGAGAACGTCCAGGAGGACCCCGGGGGCCTAAGGCTGTGTCTAATGATGTTGCCGAAGAGGTGAAGTCTGAAGTTGTGACTGATGATGTAGACGAAAGGGTGAAATCTGAAGTTGTGACTGATGGTGTAGCCGAAGAGGTGAAGTCTGAAGTTGTGACTGATGATGTAGCCGAAGAGGTGAAGTCTGAAATTGTGACTGATGGTGTAGCCGAAGAAAAGAAGTCTGAAATTGACTGATGATGTGGCCGAAGAGGTTAAGTCTCAAGTTGTGACTGATGATATGGCCCACAAGGCGAAGTCTGAAGCTGTAGTGTCTGGTGATGACTGAGCGGAAGATAGCGAGGGGTTCTGGCGTCTTGACTGATAGCCCAATGAAGGCTGTGGAGTCTGGTGACCCAACTGTCTCCGGGAATGTGTGGGGCTGTGCCGTGTTATTATTGTACATTTTTATTTAACATGATATCAAGGTAAATTGTAAATAACTATTTCATTCTGTTATCCAAATTATCCATGGCTATATCCCACCATATACAGTCATCCATGGCTATATCCCACCATGGACAGTCATCCATGGCTATATCCCACCATGGACAGTCATCCATGGCTATATCCACCATGGACAGTCAGTCATCCATGGCAAAATGCCTTTGTCAGTGGCGAGGGAGGATGACATGGTCAGGGTGTAGTGTCGGGGCCCCAGTGGGGGATGGTGGCCCCACAAGAGGTCATGATAGTTATAATGATAATTATGATATTGATATTAATGATAATAATATCAATAATGACAATGAAAAGAATAATGACATCAATAACATATTAATATGTATGTATATATGGTAAATGATGATGATAATAGTAATATTAATAATAACAATATCAATAATATCAGGAATGATGGTAATAAATATAATAATAATTGATAATAATGATAATAGATAATGATTATGATATCAGTGATATTTATGATAATAGTAATGGCGAGGTAGCGCCCGGAAAACTGACAAAAAGGCCACCTCATTTGTTCGCACTCAGTCTCTTAGCTGTCATGTGTAATGCAGCGAAACCACAGCTCCCTATCCACATCCATGCCCCACAGACCTTTCCATGGTTTACCACAGGCATTTCACATACCCTAGTTCAATCCATTCACAGCAGGACGCCCTTGCTGATGGTGTATTTGTACTGGAAAGCAACATTACAAGAACTGTTTGTTAAGAACATGTCTTAGATGAGCTAAGTTGGGAGAATAGGACAACACTAAACCTTTCGATTTATCCTTATTTGTCACATATTTGTTACCAGAAGCATAAAATGTCTTCCTAGCTTTCCAGTAAGCTTTATTGTGAGAGAGGAAGAATTGTGTTTTTCATGCCTTTAACTTTTACACATTCATAACCCACTGACTCTCGTGAGCAACTGAGGTTGAGCCACAATCAGAAGCAGGGTAGGTGATGGAGTGAGGGCTTCTTCGACGAGGCTGTACTCTTACACTCGTCGACTGATGATGGCATACAGCTGCACCGAAGGGTTAGTCCGGTAACACCCACATTGTCCTTCCATCACATATATATATATATATATATATATATATATATATATATATATATATATATATATATATATATATATATATATATATATATATATTTTTTTTTTTTTTGTTTATACTTTGTCGCTGTCTCCCGCGTTTGCGAGGTAGCGCAAGGAAACAGACGAAAGAAATGGCCCAACCCCCCCCATACACATGTACACACATACGTCCACACACGCAAATATACATACCTACACAGCTTTCCATGGTTTACCCCAGACGCTTCACATGCCTTGATTCAATCCACTGACAGCACGTCAACCCCGGTATACCACATCGCTCCAATTCACTCTATTCCTTGCCCTCCTTTCACCCTCCTGCATGTTCAGGCCCCGATCACACAAAATCTTTTTCACTCCATCTTTCCACCTCCAATTTGGTCTCCCTCTTCTCCTTGCTCCCTCCACCTCCGACACATATATCCTCTTGGTCAATCTTTCCTCACTCATCCTCTCCATGTGCCCAAACCACTTCAAAACACCCTCTTCTGCTCTCTCAACCACGCTCTTTTTATTTCCACACATCTCTCTTACCCTTACGTTACTCACTCGATCAAACCACCTCACACCACATATTGTCCTCAAACATCTCATTTCCAGCACATCCATCCTCCTGCGAACAACTCTATCCATAGCCCACGCCTCGCAACCATACAACATTGTTGGAACCACTATTCCTTCAAACATACCCATTTTTGCTTTCCGAGATAATGTTCTCGACTTCCACACATTCTTCAAGGCCCCCAGAATTTTCGCCCCCTCCCCCACCCTATGATCCACTTCCGCTTCCATGGTTCCATCCGCTGCCAGATCCACTCCCAGATATCTAAAACACTTCACTTCCTCCAGTTTTTCTCCATTCAAACTCACCTCCCAATTGACTAGACCCTCAACCCTACTGTACCTAATAACCTTGCTCTTATTCACATTTACTCTTAACTTTCTTCTTCCACACACTTTACCAAACTCAGTCACCAGCTTCTGCAGTTTCTCACATGAATCAGCCACCAGCGCTGTATCATCAGCGAACAACAACTGACTCACTTCCCAAGCTCTCTCATCCCCAACAGACTTCATACTTGCCCCTCTTTCCAAAACTCTTGCATTTACCTCCCTAACAACCCCATCCATAAACAAATTAAACAACCATGGAGACATCACACACCCCTGCCGCAAACCTACATTCACTGAGAACCAATCACTTTCCTCTCTTCCTACACGTACACATGCCTTACATCCTCGATAAAAACTTTTCACTGCTTCTAACAACTTTCCTCCCACACCATATATTCTTAATACCTTCCACAGAGCATCTCTATCAACTCTATCATATGCCTTCTCCAGATCCATAAATGCTACATACAAATCCATTTGCTTTTCTAAGTATTTCTCACATACATTCTTCAAAGCAAACACCTGATCCACACATCCTCTACCACTTCTGAAACCACACTGCTCTTCCCCAATCTGATGCTCTGTACATGCCTTCACCCTCTCAATCAATACCCTCCCATATAATTTACCAGGAATACTCAACAAACTTATACCTCTGTAATTTGAGCACTCACTCTTATCCCCTTTGCCTTTGTACAATGGCACTATGCACGCATTCCGCCAATCCTCAGGCACCTCACCATGAGTCATACATACATTAAATAACCTTACCAACCAGTCAACAATACAGTCACCCCCTTTTTTAATAAATTCCACTGCAATACCATCCAAACCTGCTGCCTTGCCGGCTTTCATCTTCCGCAAAGCTTTCACTACCTCTTCTCTGTTTACCAAATCATTTTCCCTAACCCTCTCACTTTGCACACCACCTCGACCAAAACACCCTATATCTGCCACTCTATCATCAGACACATTCAGCAAACCTTCTAAATACTCACTCCATCTCCTTCTCACATCACCACTACTTGTTATCACCTCCCCATTTGCGCCCTTCACTGAAGTTCCCATTTGCTCCCTTGTCTTACGCACTTTATTTACCTACTTCCAGAACATCTTTTTATTCTCCCTAAAATTTAATGATACCCTCTCACCCCAACTCTCATTTGCCCTTTTTTTCACCTCTTGCACCTTTCTCTTGACCTCCTGTCTCTTTCTTTTATACATCTCATTTTTTTTTTTTATTTTTCTTTCAAACTATTCGCCATTTCCCGCGTTAGCGAGGTAGCGTTAAGAACAGAAGACTGGGTCTTGGAGGGAATATCCTCACCTGGCCCCCTTCTCTGTTCCTTGTTTTGGAAAATTAAAAAAAAAAACGAGAGGGGAAGATTTCCAGCCCCCCGCTCCCTCCCCTTTTAGTCGCCTTCTACGACACGCAGGGAATACGTGGGAAGTATTCTTTCTCCCCTATCCCCAGGGATATATATATATATATATATATATATATATATATATATATATATATATATATATATATATATATATATATATATATATATATATATATGGGTATGTTTGAAGGAATAGTGGTTCCAACAATGTTGTGTGGTTGCGAGGCGTGGGCTATGGATAGAGTTGTGCGCAGGAGGATGGATGTGCTGGAAATGAGATGTTTGAGGACAATGTGTGGTGTGAGGTGGTTTGATCGAGTGAGTAACGTAAGGGTAAGAGAGATGTGTGGAAATAAAAAGAGCGTGGTTGAGAGAGCAGAAGAGGGTGTTTTGAAGTGGTTTGGGCACATGGAGAGGATGAGTGAGGAAAGATTGACCAAGAGGATATATGTGTCGGAGGTGGAGGGAACAAGGAGAAGAGGGAGACCAAATTGGAGGTGGAAAGATGGAGTGAAAAAGATTTTGTGTGATCGGGGCCTGAACATGCAGGAGGGTGAAAGGAGGGCAAGGAATAGAGTGAATTGGAGCGATGTGGTATACCGGGGTTGACGTGCTGTCAGTGGATTGAAGCAGGGCATGTGAAGCGTCTGGGGTAAACCATGGAAAGCTGTGTAGGTATGTATATTTGCGTGTGTGGACGTATGTATATACATGTGTAATGGGGGGGGGGGGGGTTGGGCCATTTCTTTCGTCTGTTTCCTTGCGCTACCTCGCAAACGCGGGAGACAGCGACAAAGTATAAAAAAAAAAAAATATATATATATATATATATATATATATATATATATATATATATATATATATATATATATATATATATATATATATATATATATATATATATATATATATATATATATATATATATATATATATATATATATATATATATATATATATATATATATATATATATTGCTTTCTTTCTTCTCCCTCCCTCTCTATCTCTTTCAATATCAGTGGCTTTCTCCCCCCCTCTCTCTCTCTCTCTCTCTCTCTCTCTCTCTCTCTCTCTCTCTCTCTCTCTCTCTCTCTCTCTCTCTCTCTCTCTCTCTCTCTCACGCCCTCTGTCTGACTGTCTGTCTGTCTGTTTGTCTTTCGGTTGTAGTGAAGATGAGAATGTAGGGAGGTTGACCTCAGGTCAAACCCTACAACAGGGTTGTAGTTCCGCTCTGCATTTGTTGAGGGTTGAAGGTGACATTTGGTTCAAGGTGTAGTGAAGATGCGTTGAAGTGTGTCTCCCTCTGCAGTGATGACCATGGCTGGCTGTACTAGTGTTGCAGGGGGAAGGATCATATTGCTGCATATTACTCGCGAAATATGGCGGGTTTATAAATCTATCTTCACACTAACGCCCTCTCTAAGTGTGTCTGTGGTTTACATACCTTCCAACCGGCTGTGACATGGCTGGCAAGTCTGCAGTATTTAAAGTTCAGCGCTTCAGAAATAGAAATAATGAATATCATTCGTAGGGAAGTAAAGGGAAGATGTCCATCATCCGCCCGCCACCCGTCCCTTGTAGACGTGTCGCCATCATCACACCTGACGGACCGACAGACAACTCCAGCCACCACCCTGGCCAACACCTCCACCACCACCACGATCCTGGGAGCAAATGTTCTTCGTTTCCATCGCTTTCCTGTTTAATCATTCCTTGCCATTTCTTCCTTATATCATTCCGACACATGCAGGTCATCGCGAAGTCACAAGCAGATAGCAGACTGGAGAGGCGATAACGGGGAAAACGTTAAATTTCTATACTTTTTACTTCATGTTTCCATTGAAAGGTACTTCAATTTCTCCAAAACTTGGAAACAAGGACCTTTCGCCTAAGAAAATAATAAATCTCTCAAACTACAATTCTATCTATTTATTCATTTATATGATCACTGCACCCTTTATGTTCATCATCTGTTCACTAAACCCTTATGTTCATCATCTGCTAAGCCCTACATCATGTTCATCACTTGATATTCACCACACTATAACGTTAATCATACGCTCTTTACCCACTTATGTTCAATACATGTTCACTACACCCTTTCGTTCATCATATGTTCACCACACATTTACGTGACATGACATGTTCATTACTACCTAATGTTCATTATTTGTTTACTGCACCCTTTTCTTCACCATAAGTTAAGCCCATCCTCACCTTTATCATTGAATGTCCACTACGCTTATGTTCATCTCAAATTCATGACATGTTCACAACACCTTTGTGTTCCTTATGTCCTTAGGTTTCTATCTTAGCCAGAGTATGTTAACTGTTTCTATCTTAACTACATAACACCACTATATATGTTAACTGTTTCTATCTTTACTAAATACCAACATATTTTTGGCTCAACACGTATATGAAATTGATGGGTCTAGTCAAATCTCATCAAAGGACAAAAACATATACCCCTCCTATGGACCGAGTTACTCGAATCGTCGAAACCCGAAGAAGAGCGAGCCACTGGGAGCGTCAACAGGCTATTGCGTGGCGTGGCCGGCACACCGTTCGTCGGGAACGCCGTCGCACTCGTCAGGAGCATGTGGTGGACGAGCGGCAGGCGAGAGTGAACCGCCTTGTTGCTGCCCGCAATGCTGCCGCTCTGCGGGAGAGACTTGCAGCTCGCGGGATACAAATACTAGTCACCTGTGGGGACGTTGTAGACTCCCCCAACACCGTGCAACAACCCACCCCACCAGCAACTGCAGTCGAGGCCCAACTCATCCACCCACCAACTGCATCCCCCCCTCCACTCGTGGCCCAACCCACACCCCCACCAACTGCATCCCCCCCTTTACTCGTGGCCCAACCAACACCCCCACCAACTGCATCCCCCCTTCCAGTCGTGGCCCAACCCACAAACCCACCCATTGCATCCCTCCCTCCACTCGTGGCACAACCCACACATCCATCAACTGAATCCCTCCCTCCAGTCGCGGCCCAACCCACCAGCTCACCAACTGCCTACCCTTCCCTAGACGTGGCCGATCTCAGCTTGGAGGCAGACCTTCAGGACTACATCCTCAGCGAGGACCAGTTAAGGTGGATTCGAATCGTTTCCGATATTGGCGAGGGCGGCAATGGATCAGTTCAGCTCGTTCGCTTCAATTATGAATATGGGGTCCTTAAAACCATGAAGAAAAACGACGAGAGGTACGCTCTCCTTCGCGAAGCTGACATTCAGATCTACCTGTCCGGCGCTGGAGGGGCCCCATTGGTCAAGGGTCTGGCTTTCCATCCAGCAAGACTCCTGATGTCCTACACTGGTCAAAACTACGTCAGCTATATAGAAAACTGCAGCGGCCAGGAGGTTATTGAGTCTCTCATCTCCATTGGGAAGAGACTTCAAGAAATTCATGATAAGGGGGTCATTCATCTTGACTTCAAGATGAATAATGTTACCGTAACCCAGACCCGCCACCATGGCCCAGTCTTCCATATCATCGACTACGGTCTGAGCAGTTACGCTGGTGACGTGCCTTCTATAACAGGTGACCCAGCGCGATGTCCCTGGATGGCCCCCGAAGTCATGGAGGAAGAGCCAGTTGCTCCCGCTAACGACGTCTACTCCTTCGGGTACCTCATTGCCCAATTGGCTGAGGATCAGAAGGACGACGGAGTCCGACACCGCCTGTGCCAGCTTGTCCATCTCGCCACTGATATTGACCAATTCCAGCGCCCCAGTCTGCTTTCTTTGATCCGAGACTTGAAAGTCATCGCGAAGTCCCAAACAGATAGCAGAGTGGAGAGGCGACATCGGGAAAAACGTTGAATTTCTATACTCTTTACTTCATTGACCAGTACCCACGCCCCCGCCTGGTTCGAGACTTGAAGGTCATCGCGGAGTCCCAAGCAGATAGTAAACAGTACTGATTGGAGACGGCGTCGGGGAAAACGTTAAATTTCTATACTTTTTACTTCATGTTTACATTGAAATGTACTTTAATTTCTCCAGAACTTGGAAACAAGGACTTTTCGCTTAAGAAAATAATAAACCTCTCAATCTATAATTAGGTTCGGTAAAATGCCATCTGCTGGCTATGTGCGCCTGTTGGGAAATGACCGGTGTAGCCCCGTTGCTCACCAAAGTGAGACGAAGGGTATTCGAGTACATAGTATTCGAATAACGTTATTTCCTATTTTGCCAGGCCCATAGCCTAGTGGTAGCATTCCCTCTTCTTACACAAGGGCGCCGGGTTCGATCCTGGTTGTTGGAGATTTGTATGTATGTATGTATGTATGTATGTATTAAGATGTAGATAAGTAAAGGAGTAAGTATATATACTCATATAAGTATACTTCGACTTGGCGATTATAAACAGCTGACCATTAAGTAAGAACCCGTATCATAAGGCATAAAATTTTTCTTTCTCTTCAACTTCCTGGCTGGCTATTAGACTCATCCTGAAATGTAGTGTAAAAATGGATGTGGATGTGCTGAGAGAGGCAGCTGGTGGGATGTCTGATCATTAAGTGGTCGAGGTAAGGGTGAAGATGTGTAGAGGCTTTCGGAAAAGAGGAAATGATATGAGTGAGAATAGGGTGATGAAAGTAAGTGAGCTTGGACAAGAGACGTGTGAAGACATGCCCGGGGAGACTGAGTGCAGAATAGCAAAATGTGAGAGTAAACGAAGCTAGGGGAGTGGATAAGGAACGGGAGGTATGTATTCAGGGAAACAGTTCTGGCATGTGCAAAATATGTGGCATACAAAAGGTGGGAGGTGGGCAGGTGAGAAACGGTATGGAGTGCTGTGATGAAGTAAAGTTGCTTATTAAAGAAAAAAGAGAGTTGTATGGGCGTTATCTAAGGAGAGGAATGAAAGTGATTGTTTGATGTAAAGAGAAAGGGCAAGACGTCAGGAGGAATATGCAGCGCTGAGAAAAAGAGAAAATAAGTGTTAGTGTGAGCAGGTATCAGCAAACTTCAGGGAAAAGGAAATTACTAGTATAACTAATGGGAACATCGGTGAAGGGGCAAACTGGGTAACAGGTAGTGATGAGGTGAAGAGGAGGCGGAGTTACTTATCTAAGGAAGTGCTGAATGTGTTTGATGACAGGATGGCAGATTTTTCCCGCCTTCCTTTTCTTTCCTTCCTTTGGAGGAGTATGAGAAGAGAGAGTCATGACAATTGGCTTGGTGAAGAGAGAAGTAGGAAGAAGGAAGGGTGAGTGATTTCAGCTGAAGGTGGGTCTGCGGTAGTGTATGATGTCACTATAGCTGTTTAATTGTGTATTGACAAGGCAGCACCGGAAACAAACGAAGGAAATGGCCTCATTCACTCGCATCTACTATCTACCTGCCAAGTATAATGCACCAAAACCATAACCCTCTAAGTGCGACCTCGCCCTATATACCCTTACGTGGTTTCCCTCGACCACTTTATACGCCCTGATTTGGCCCTTCGACATCACTCCAAATCGCTCTCTCCTTTGCACGCCTCTCACCCACCTGCATGTTCGGGCCCAGTACACCCAAAGCCCCTTTCACCCCATCCTCCCATCTACTTGGTTTACCTGTTTTTCAAATTATGTTTACTTCAGAAATGTATACCCATATTGTCATCCTCTCCTTATGTCCTCACCATTTTAGCATACATCCCTCAGCTCTCATACATACTCCTCTTACTACCTCACCTCTCTCTTACCCTAAAATTTCTTGTTTGAATAACCCTCCTCACACTACATATTGTCCCCAATATTCTACTTCCAACATATTCACCCTCTTCTGTCATCTGTGGCAATAAGAAAGGTATGGTTGACGGAGCTGAAGATGGGTGCGCAGAGGTGATCTGAACATACCGAGAGAATGAGAGAGGAGAGGTTGACAAAGAGGATATATGTGTCTGATGTGGAGGAGAAAAGAAGAGGAAAGTAGAATGGGATGATATGTAACAATTAAGATATTATCAGAAGATTATATAGGATTTAATGAATTAATCTATGATGATTCTGTGAACGACTGCCAGCTTCGAGGGTCATTGTTAATGCAGGATAAAGAGCAGTGCTTACTGGAATGATACTCTCCAACTCTAAAGGCTTCATAATGTGTTAACATAAAGAGCCATGCAAAATGTAACAATATATGATCATAGATATGTGTGATGTATGTGTCACTATAGATATTCACAAGCATCATTCAACAAACAACATCTGTGGGAGTTCACATGGCTGCTGTTTGCATACGACAGTGTTTCCTTTACTTGGATATCCTAGTCAAATATAGCCAAGCCATCTTCACAATAGTTTACGACAACTTCTTAAGTTGGAATGGAGTTTCCCCCTTAAAAGAGCGATGGTATCGTCAACTGTGGACGTGCCTTGTGTTATGTTCCCTCGCAAGGCTTGGTGGCTGCCTCCACACATGCTGACGGTATGTGGTCTGTATCTGTTGGTCTCTATGATATTCCTTAATGTTGCATGGTTCCTCTCTCTCTCTCTCTCTCTCTCTCTCTCTCTCTCTCTCTCTCTCTCTCTCTCTCTCTCTCTCTCTCTCTCTCTCTCTCTCTCTCTCTCTCTCTCTCTCTCTACGTATAGTATCTGTTAATCTAGCCGGCCACTAAAAGCACTGTCTGTAGAAACTTAAACGTTTATTTTAACATATAATCAATGAACTGTCACTGCAACCATTAAAATGTCCATTAACCAGGTCCTTCTACTTGGAATCATGTAAAAATTATTAGGCAATGCTTTCATATATTCCCTTTCAATGACAATACTCTACAGGCCATCAAGACAGTGTATACCAAACATTTCAGATACACATATGAAGTACAATGGCCCCGCCCTCTGGGTAAGGTAATCGCTCAGTGCACAACAGTTATCACGACATAAGTGTTTCTGTAATATGTGATATTGTTGATGTGGACCAAACATGGTCTGGTAAATATGCCAGGCACAACAATTACGTTGCTGATAATTGCTCCATTCAAGCCGCCGCCTCTTTTCTTGGTGGCAAATGAAATATGTCCAGTTTCCTTATGAACAAAAGTATTCTTACATTGGGTTTGCTCAAGGGATGGGAGAGGACCCAGTGACCAAGACGACTGAATGATACTTGGAGGTATTTACATACATGATGTAGTTGTGATTAAGACCACGTGATAGCGAATGGAAGTTAAATGAAGAAGGGCGCATGAAGGATGCGGGGAAGTATAGGAAGATAAGCAAAATATAGTATTGGGTGATGGTGCAGCCTTATAAACAACGTAAGGAAGAACAATAACTAATCACACAGCAGACTTCTGTTAAAATGATAACGAAAACCAAAGAATGGTTCCAGTATGGCACAACGGAGTAGTCTATCATAAGTTTATAATAAACATCTGGCGGTACAACACCCCATAATGTCTTAGAACCTGGACTTGATATATGTGGAGATATATCCAGCATTAGTAAGACGTGTTCTGGGTGTTAGTGACTCATTAACTCACTGATGGATCAGTGAGAATGTGATGATGATTTTTTCCTGCTGCTGATTCAGGTTATAATCCGTTGATTTTTCTCATCACTCAGTTGAGACACTGTTAATGTGTGTCAGTTCCTTGTATGTGGTAAATCGGTCAATGCGTTTTAAACAAACGTGGACTCACGTTTCACGTTATTTGCAAATTTCTTTACTTTAGTGGGTAAATTTATATATCCACCTAAACTTGCTCTTGATCGACTACTGGGCGGCGTTCAGGTGTCCTTGTGTGGACACTGTACGGCCAGTGTACCTTCAGTGTGTGTCGACACGGGGGAGGTGACCTGGTCGGCCAGTGTAGCCCTAGTGTTGTGGGGTATGGAAGTGTAGGACGGCAAATGTTGTCTTAATAATTTCATATATCACTCTGATGTCTTCCCTGTTTGCTCAGTGATTGGACTTTTGATAGTTTTATGCAATATATATCATGCTCTTAAGTTGGTTTACGGAACTCAAGTGTGTACTTGGCATTCAGGTGAGATGATAATCAATTCAATATCAAACATGTAACTACTATTAGGTATACTCGAGTTAGAGTATAATGGACATCAAACGCCAGGGAGGAGCCTCCGCCACCCTGAGTGTCCACTACAGTTCCCAGTTACGTCATGGTCAATATGCCAGCACTCACCAGGTCTCCAACCTTATCAGGAGCTGACCACTCTCTCTGTGTCTGGCATCACAACGTTGATGGATTCATATCGTCTTTGTCTTGATGTTACTTTGAACTCTTTATAAGGAGATCAGCATATGTTTATTTGGAACTTGTGGTAGTGGTAAATACGTCCATCCATTCCTCCACACCAAAAGGAATATATGTATTACTACAACCGGTTTTCATACGACATTTGGACCCCTTATCTAAGGGTTCCTGCAGCTTCAAGGTTGCTTTGCACTCAGTAGCAGGGACACGATGGACTCCTTTGAAGATAAAATGTTTTCGTGAGACTGTACTGTTTCGTTAAGCGACGATGACACATATCTTCGCTAATAATACTAATACTAATAATAATAATGTAATTATGATAAATAGTACTGTGCTATAATAATAATAATGAGATAATGAAATTGATGATAATAATTGTAATAATAATGGTGTAATTATGATAAATAGTACTGTACTATAATGATAATGAAATAATAAAATTGATGATAATAATGATAGTAATGATAATGATGTAATTATAATAAATAGTACTGCACTATAATAATAATGAAATAATGAAATTGATGATAATACCAATTTTATTATTTCATTATTATTATAGTACAGTACTATTTATCATAATTACGTCATTGTTATTGCTATAATCATTATCATCAATTTTATTATTTCATTATTATTTTAGTACAGTACTATTCATTACAATTACATCATTATTATCATTGCTATTATCATCATCAAATTTATTATTTCATTATCATTATAGTACAGTACTATTTATTATAATTACATCATTATTATTACTATAATCATTATCATCAATTTCATTATTTCATCATTATTAAAGTACAGTACTATTTATTATAATTACATCATTCGTATTACTATTATTATCATCATCAATTTTATCATTTCATTATCATAATAGTACAGTTCTATTTATCATAACTGCATTATTTATTATTACTATCATTATTGTTACCATTATTATTGTTACTATTATTATTTTTATTATTATTATTATCATTATTATTATTATTATTATTATTATTATTATTATTATCATTATTATCATTTCTATTATTATTATTCATTATTATTATCATTATCATTATTATCATCATTGTTATTATTTCTATCTTTATTTTTGTTTTGTCATTGCTATTATTATCATTATGATTATTATTACTATCATTTTCAATATCATCATTATTATCATTATTATTATTATTATTATCATTATCATTATTATTTTTATCATTATTATTATCATTATTATTGTAATCATTATTATCATTATTATCATCAATCTTATCATTATCATATATTATCATGACTTATCTATTCATTATTTATCATACTTCGTCGCTGTCTCCCGCGTTAGCAAGGTAGCGCAAGGAAACAG
Source organism: Panulirus ornatus (assembly GCF_036320965.1). Taxonomy (NCBI): domain Eukaryota; kingdom Metazoa; phylum Arthropoda; class Malacostraca; order Decapoda; family Palinuridae; genus Panulirus; species Panulirus ornatus. The sequence continues at coordinate 9,014,967 of NC_092235.1, read as the reverse complement.
ACGAAAGAATGGCCCAACCCACCCACATACACATGTATATACATACACGTCTACACACGCATATATATATATATATATATATATATATATATATATATATATATATATATATATATATATATATATATATATATATATATATATATGCGTGTGTAGACGTGTATGTATATACATATATATATATATATATATATATATATATATATATATATATATATATATATATATATATATATATATATATATATATATATATATAAAGGCGACTAAAAGGGGAGGGAGCGGGGGGCTGGAAATCCTCCCCTCTCGGTTTTTTTTTTTTTTTTTTTTTTTTCAATTTTCCAAAAGAAGGAACAGAGAATTGTGCCAGGTGAGGGTATTCCCTCAAAGGCCCAGTCCTCTGTTCTTAACGCTACCTCGCTAATGCGGGAAATGGCGAATAGTTTGAAAGAAAGAAAGATATATATATATATATATATATATATATATATATATATATATATATATATATATATATATATATATATATATATATATGGGAGCGGGGGGCTGGAAATCCTCCCCTCTCTTTTTTTTTTTTTTTTTTTATTTTCCAAAAGAAGGAACAGAGAAGGGGGCCAGGTGAGGATATTCCCTCAAAGGCCCAGTCCTCTGTTCTTAACGCTACCTCGCTATCGCGGGAAATGGCGAATAGTATGAAAAAAAGAAATATATATATATATATATATATACACAGACATATACATTCCTTCACACTCAGACTCTAGATGTCATGTATAATACACCGAAACCACTGCTCCCTTTCCACATCCAGGCTCTAGAAAACTTTCTATGGTTAATCCCAGACGCTTCAAATGCCCTGGTTCAATCCATTGACAGCACGTCGACCCCGGTATACCACTTCGTTCCAATTTACTCTAATCCTTGCACGCCTTTTACTCTTCTGCATGTTCAGGCCCCGATCGCTCAAAATGTTTTTCACTCCATCTTTCCACCTCCAATTTGGTCTCCCACTTCTCGTTCCCTCCACCTCTAACACATATGTTCTCTTTGTCAATCTTTCCTCACTCATTCTCTCCATGTGACCAAACCATTTCAAAACACTCTCTTCTGCTCTCTCAACCACACTATTCTTATTACCACACATTTCTCTTACCCTCACATTACTTACTCGATCAAACCACCACACACCACATATTGTCCTCAAACATCTCATTTCCAGCACATCCACCCTCCTCCGCACAACTCTAGCCCACGCCTCGCAACCATATTATCATTATTGTTATTATCATTATCATTATCATCAATATTATCATGTATCATTATTATCATCATCATAATTATCATTATCACTATCATGATAATTGTTACTATCATTAATATCATTATTATGGTCATTATGATTACTATAATCATTAAGTATAATATGATATCTGGTACTGAAGGATACGGTATGCTGGTTATCAAGTGGGAAGTTAGATATGGTATGGATTTTCATTTCACATGTAGGTTAGTAGGAAATATATTGTGTACCTAACGTGTGTTGTTGGGCATTATAATCGTCCGATAATGATAATGATTAAATCTTATTTCCTGCTCTTCTCAGTTTTAAAACCAGATACATGAAATATCTTCCGTTGACAATTTTTTTATCTAGAGTTCGGTATGTACATGTGTGGTCTTAAGATTTAGGTGACTAAGTATTGCAATTCACTGGCAGGTATGGTGTGCATTATCACCGAGCCTGAGTCTCAAAGATCAAGGTCATAGGTTCGAGTCTCCAACATTCAGTACGTTCATCCAACGTTATAATGAAGATCTTGACGATAAATTAGGATTTTGACATTATCTGAAAGCGTTGGGTCAAAGATTAGTGATTTTAAGAGTTTAGTGAGATAGTATTGAAGTGGAGAGTGTAGTGGCTGAGGCCAAGAACCAGTGGTGTCCAGTGAGTACTGAAGATGATGACCCTTGTCCTGCCCCATTAGGTCAGGTCAAATGGCACTCAGCGAGGTAAAGGGTTAGAGTCAAGAACAGAGGCAAGTATTTTGGGAGCAAGTGAGTGAGTGTGTCAGCAGTTATGATGCAAGAGACCAGGTATTAGTGATGGTGATTTAAATGTGAAGGTAAGTAATGTGGCAGTGGAGGGTATAACTGAGGTGCATGGAAATGGTGAACAACTTGTGTTGTGTGTGTGTAAAGGACTGGTGATTGGGAATACCTGGTTTGTAAAATGTGATATACACAAATATACGTATGTAAGTAGGAGAGATGGTCAGCGGGCATGACTGGATTACATGTTAAGTGAAAGGCGTGTAAAAGAAAGACTTTTGGGTGTAAATGTGCTGAAAGGGGCTGCTGGTGTGATGTTTGATCACCATCTTGTGGAGACGACATTGAAGATCTGAAGAGGTTTTCGAATGAGGAAACAATGTCGGGGAGAAGAGGTGGCGAGAGGAAGTGAACTTGGAAAAGAGACTTGTGTGAAGAAATACCAAGAGAGATTGAGTGCCACATACACTCTTACTGTGTAAATATCCCTTTCTATGAGATTACGTAAAGATGTTGATGAACAGAGGAGTTGGGATATGACATGAAAAAGTTGGAGAATAAATGAAGGAAAGATTGAGATATACAGATGACTGGCGGACCGCCATGATGGTTGTCAATCTAGCCAGCTGGGTTATTATTTATAAGTTGTGTTTAGTTGTAGGTCCAAGTTTGTTGTCAGGATATAATGTTGACTGCCAGTGAGTACCTGGCTGGCGCGGGTGCCACAAGGCTGGGTCAAGTGTAGTGTAAGTGTGGTCTAGGGATGGTGTGTGTACCACTTGTAGATGATGGGCCGCATCATGACCTGCCCGTTATAACATCTTGACCAACACCTGCTGCTATTACACTTGCAACTCTCCTTTTCTAAGGCCGTTTTATGCTTCATGTGACTTTCTTTTTTTTGAATCATTCTAATGCTATAGTTACAAAATTATTTCTACTATGGAGTTTCTGTGAAAATATATTCAGAAAGCACATCGCTGTCGTCTTCCAGGCATTGCCCATCTGATACAATAATTGGTAGTAATTAGATTTCAGATGATGAGATATAGTTGTACTCCTCATGACTAACGGTGTTCTTCTTTGACAATACACTGTGCTGATCTAAATTTATACGTATTACAGTAACGGTCTGAGAAGGTGATGATATTCCAGGTAAAGGTACAGATTACATCAGTAAACATACCTCTTACATAACTAACCCTGCCTGCCACCTGTGAGAGAAAGAAACTCTCATGATCTTAATGTGTTCATTTGGAAGATTCTAATGCTTGCTATCAAGGAAATGATATGCATACTGTAATACAGTGATCAATATTGTACGTCATAATGTAAGTGGTGTGTGACTAACTATAGCTGTAATATTACCTGTTCATTCTTGCTACTAACACATGACACCAAGTTGTCTGTTAGTCTTATTACGTACATTAATACACTGTTGTCTTGGCTTTACATCTCTACTAATGATGACACCTAAATCCTTCTCCTGCCTTGATAGTTGATTTCCACATCTTAAGATGATACTGTAGTTTGCCTGCCATGTGTACACAGTGTAAACATATGTCTACGGTGAATATCACTGGCCATTGTACACTGACGTTGTTCAGCAATGTAGACCCAAGAGTGAACCTTAGACAGCATTACGGTAACATGAATTACACTTATACTGAGTCTGAGAACCTATCATTGATTGTCATAGAATCCAGATGCAAAAAATATATTGCTACCGGATTTCTATAGAAAGTACGTGGGACATTGATGTTAAGCAAATAATTTTATGCGATAATGAATTAAATCCCATAACTTTTCTGGAGCACAGGGTACAGAAATGTATGTAACGTGAAACCGGTAGAAATAACATATCTAACATAAAGATTTCTATTTTGCAGATAACATAAATGTTTTACATGTAGAAATCGGTAATATCTTCAACAACCTAAACATAATACCATCAAATCTTATATTACAAGCTTTTTATCCGGGTTTTACGCATTAGAACGATATTGCCTACAGAAAAGTAATGTAGTTATTATCAGCACAAGGTTTAGAAGGTCTTAAACAAGTTATGAGTTTATATTCTTCAACACTCTAGTAAGGATCATTAAGTATACTGTGAAAAATAGACTTGCTTTTTTGAGGCGATGAATGCTTATGAAAAATCATCGACGTTTTCCTTGAAAATATTCTTTATGAATTGAAATCAAGTATTTTTTTTGAGAACATGTTTCTGAATAGCAACAAGACACAGTCAAATCTAACAAGCTAAAGTTCATCAAATGACAAAGAATATATGCGAATCTAACAATCTTATTAATATCATAAAACCAAATATGTTGCACAAATTCTTCAAATCATCAAAAGTAGTAAAAGAAGAAGCCATCCGTAGGTAACTTGTTACTCCCGGCATAAACACTTATAGGCGGAATCCGGTAACACCTCTTGAATAGCATGTGGAAGACAGAGTAGAGTGGCTAGGCTCAGAAGCATGTTCTCCACTTCAACTGACTAATGATATGTTAAGACAACACAAACCACATACATCCATTGTGAGGATGGAATCAGGGATGAAACATCTATAACTAGAAAGGTTAAAGATACAAAGATGGTGAAATACCTTTACCCGGGATCAGTAGCACCTGTGGTAATGGACACACCTTTGTAATGCTTGATCACTTACAACTGATCAACTTTAATACGAAAGTCTTAGGTATTGTCCCTCAGGAAAACTTTTTATAAATATTTATAAAACACATATATATGTTAGATATACACTATCTCTAGAATATATCTTTACCTGGGACGTGTAACACTTGTGTGGATAGACACAACTTTGTAATGCATGATCCATTACACGAAATGAACTTCACTAACGAAGAGTTATACAACGCGTCGTTGGAGAACATTAATCAAATACCTATACAGAATTTTTATGTTAGATAAAAGACATTTCTTGATAGTAAACATAAGAAATGATGACGAAAGATAAGGGACGTAGATGTAAATGTTTTGTTAAAAGATCAAATCCTCCTGCCTTAAACTAGCTCCTTGTATTGCATTTTCTTTTAGATATCCCAAGGAAAATATATTCTGTGGTTTGTTTATATATATGTTTATGTTTTTCACAACTTTTTTATTCTTTAATCTTTTAGGATTCAGGTTTAAGGATCTTGGTTCTGAACAACCATTATAATGCAACACAATACATATGTATCATAAACAAATCATTTATCACAATAACCATTATGTTTGTACCAGATTCTTTAAGTCCTCAATTATGTTTGCTCATAAATAAGAAATTTTTCCGCCACTGACAAGTGGCTCCGTGGTGTAGTGGTTAGCACATCTATCTAGTAAACAGCTAATCCGGGTTCGATTCCCGGCGGAGCCTTTGTTTTCAGTATTCAGGATCGGAACATATATGACTGTGGTAAACCGTCATCCGACACCACTGACCTTCATCATCCAGGCCAACAATCATCCAGCAGTGACACATCCACTCCTGCTCGTGGCTGACCATCATCATCCAGGCCAACAATCATCCAGCAGTGACACATCCACTCCTGCTCGTGGCTGACCTTCATCATCCAGGCCAACAATCATCCAGCAGTGACACATCCACTCCTGCTCGTGGCTGACCATCATCATCCAGGCCAACAATCATCCAGCAGTGACACGTCCACTCCTGCTCGTGGCTGACCATCATCATCCAGGCCAACAATCATCCAGCAGTGACACATCCACTCCTGCTCGTGGCTGACCATCATCATCCAGGCCAACAATCATCCAGCAGTGACACGTCCACTCCTGCTAGTGGTGACCTTCATCATCCAGGCCAACAATCATCCAGCAGTGACACATTCACTCCTGCTAGTGGTGACCTTCATCATCCAGGCCAACAATCATCCAGCAGTGACACATCCACTCCTGCTCGTGGCTGACCATCATCATCCAGGCCAACAATCATCCAGCAGTGACACATCCACTCCTGCTCGTGGTGACCTTCATCATCCAGGCCAACAATCATCCAGCAGTGACACATCCACTCCTGCTTGTGGGCGACCTTCATCATCCAGGCCAACAATCATCCAGCAGTGACACATCCACTTCTGCTAGTGGTGACCTTCATCATCCAGGCCAACAATCATCCAGCAGTGACACATCCACTCCTGCTCGTGGCTGACCTTCATCATCCAGGCCAACAATCATCCAGCAGTGACACATCCACTCCTGCTAGTGGTGACCTTCATCATCCAGGCCAACAATCATCCAGCAGTGACACATCCACTCCTGCTCGTGGCTGACCTTCATCATCCAGGCCAACAATCATCCAGCAGTGACACATCCACTCCTGCTCGTGGCTGACCTTCATCATCCAGGCCAACAATCATCCAGCAGTGACACATCCACTCCTGCTCGTGGCTGACCACCACATGTTGTGCCTCGTGTGTGAAACATAAAGCCCATCATACAGTCGCCACACATCATTAACCCTTCTATAGTCGTGCTGCTGGACGAGTCTGAAGGTTTAATTATCGTGCCCTGGCAACCTGCCGGTGCGTCCGGTAGGTTGCCAGGGCACGATAATTAATCCTTCAGACTCGTCCACTGTGACGGTATAAGTGATAGTGAAGTGTGTATGTCAAACATACCACATCATGATGGAGGTTTTATTGATCATTAATGTTTGTGTAGGTGTTGCTGAATCATGTCAATATGTTAAACTAGTTACGACTGTGTGACATATATACAGTAGAAACCTAACAAGGCAGCAGATAGTTACTATGTTGTGGGATAACAAGGCTGCAGGTAGTTACTATGTTGTGGGATAACAAGGCTGCAGATAGTTACTATGTTGTGGGATAACAAGGCTGTAGGTAGTTACTATGTTGTAGGATAACAAGGCTGCAGGTAGTTACTATGTTGTGGGATAACAAGGCTGCAGGTAGTTACTATGTTGTGGGATAACAAGGCTGTAGGTAGTTACTATGTTGTAGGATAACAAGGCTGCAGGTAGTTACTATGTTGTGGGATAACAAGGCTGCAGGTAGTTACTATGTTGTGGGATAACAAGGCTGTAGGTAGTTACTATGTTGTAGGATAACAAGGCTGCAGGTAGTTACTATGTTGTAGGATAACAAGGCTGCAGGTAGTTACTATGTTGTGGGATAACAAGGCTGCAGGTAGTTACTATGTTGTGGGATAACAAGGCTGCAGGTAGTTACTATGTTGTGGGATAACAAGGCTGCAGGTAGTTACTATGTTGTGGGATAACAAGGCTGCAGATAGTTACTATGTTGTAGGATAACAAGGCTGCAGGTAGTTACTATGTTGTGGGATAACAAGGCTGCAGGTAGTTACTATGTTGTGGGATAACAAGGCTGAAGGTAGTTACTATGTTGTAGGATAACAAGGCTGCAGATAGTTACTATGTTGTAGGATAACAAGGCTGCAGGTAGTTACGTATTTCCTTCAATTTGTTTGACGTTCAGTTACGTTGCAGTAGTGAGGCATTCTCCAACCTACAGACAACACCAATCTATGGATATGGATGAAGCTGAGGCACATATTGTTAGGAATAGACAGCCACGAGAGAGAGAGAGAGAGAGAGAGAGAGAGAGAGAGAGAGAGAGAGAGAGAGAGAGAGAGAGAGAGAGAGAGAGAGAGAGAGAGAGAGAGAGAGAGAGTAGCCTGGTGTTAGGGCCAACATAATGTTATGTTTGTGGATGACCATCTGAGGTGAAGGTGTTTTCGTCACCATAGACGACACGTTGCCAGAACTCAGCATGTTTATCATCATAGTGGACCACCTCCTCCTCCATCCTCTCCTTCATATTACGTTAAGGTCCGGCTGGCTGCCCGTCTGGCCAACACACACACACACACACCACAACATGACCAGTTGTGTGTAGGTCAGCCAGCCTGGGACCCCCTGTGTACCGTGATCCATTGTACATATAACGAAGACATTTACACTTCCACTGACCACCATTAGGTCACCAAACCTTGAGAAATGGTTGTTGGTGGTTTGAACAATATCATCATAACTACACAACCCCAGGACAACATCCATGTGCCTCCTACACTTTCCTGGCTGCACTCCATGCAGGAGCAGGGTATGGTACACATCTCTGCAGCAAGATTATTGACTGGACTGTACCATGTCTTTCCTTCCTTACGAAGGATACCGCCTCGCCGAAGATGACTTGTCATTCCCGGTGTAACCACTTACGGGTGGAGTCCGGTAACACCTTTTGAATGGCATTATGTAAGACTCACGCACACTACCATTAATTTTTCATTAGGTATTTGTCATTATCATTTTACTGTGAGTTACATAGAGTTAGATGCATGTTGCCACGGGCTCACTGTTCCCACGGGCTACTGTTAATCAGGATGTTTGAACACGTAAGAGCTGATCTGTTATTTGAACACGTTGTTGAATGGGTGTTGACGGACTCCCATATAACCCCTGTCATCGATCCTGCCAACACCAACGTGGAGGTCATCTTGTCAACCGCTCCAGAGACGCGTCATCATCAGCCGTGGCGACATCCCAGACGTCAGCATCGCGTGGTCCAGCCCTTGTCGCTCACTCAACTTTCCTGCTAGCGAGTCGCTACTCTGCACACGTCTCCACCTCGCTACACCCAGCGAGTCGCTACTCTGCACACGTCTTCACCTCGCTACACCCAGCGAGTCGCTACTCTGCACACGTCTCCACCTCGCTACACCCAGCGAGCCGCTACTCTGCACACATCTTCACCTCGCTACACCCAGCGAGTCGCTACTCTGCACACGTCTCCACCTCGCTACACCCAGCGAGCCGCTACTCTGCACACGTCTTCACCTCGCTACGCCCAGCGAGTCGCTACTCTGCACACGTCTTCACCTCGCTACACCCAGCGAGCCGCTACTCTGCACACATCTTCACCTCGCTACACCCAGCGAGTCGCTACTCTGCACACGTCTTCACCTCGCTACACTCAGCGAGCCGCTACTCTGCACACATCTTCACCTCGCTACACTCAGCGAGTCGCTACTCTGCACACGTCTTCACCTCGCTACACCCAGCGAGCCGCTACTCTGCACACATCTTCACTTCGCTACACTCAGCGAGCCGCTACTCTGCACACATCTTCACCTCGCTACACCCAGCGAGTCGCTACTCTGCACACGTCTTCACCTCGCTACACCCAGCGAGCCGCTACTCTGCACACATCTTCACCTCGCTACACCAAGCGAGTCGCTACTCTGCACACGTCTTCACCTCGCTACACCCAGCGAGCCGCTACTCTGCACACATCTTCACCTCGCTACACTCAGCGAGCCGCTACTCTGCACACATCTTCACCTCGCTACACCCAGCGAGTCGCTACTCTGCACACGTCTTCACCTCGCTACACCCAGCGAGCCGCTACTCTGCACACATCTTCACCTCGCTACACTCAGCGAGCCGCTACTCTGCACACATCTTCACCTCGCTACACCCAGCGAGTCGCTACTCTGCACACGTCTTCACCTCGCTACACCCAGCGAGCCGCTACTCTGCACACATCTTCACCTCGCTACACTCAGCGAGTCGCTACTCTGCACACATCTTCACCTCGCTACACCCAGCGAGTCGCTACTCTGCACACGTCTTCACCTCGCTACACCCAGCGAGTCGCTACTCTGCACACGTCTTCACCTCGCTACACTCAGCCAGCCGCTACTCTGCACACATCTTCACCTCGCTACAGCCAAGACGTCTTCGTAAGCGAATCTCCCATTCAGATAAGAACTGTGTCAAAATGGTTCACTCTGTGAGGTATGCTCCTTTTGTGTGTTACTAGTTCCTAGTCTATACATATAGACATATATATACTTTTGGGTAATATGATTATTCATCTTTGTAGTTTAGCAAATTAATCTAAGTTTTCAGTTATTCTTGCATATATTCTTTCTTATGTTTTCATACATTGGTACTATTGTTTTTAGTGATGATTACTTTCACATACAGAATCTTGTATTGATATGTTATATTGTTATGCCAGCCTTTTTATCGCCTTTATTTCATTATAATATTTTCAAATGATATTCACGTTAACATTGTATTTTGGATTAAGACAAGAGTGTTAATTGTGTTTTGATTTTTTCGAGGGGATTATTACTCAAACACTTTAAGTCAGATTGTATTACATGTCCGAAGATATTCCACGCGGTAATCGTAAAGGTTCATATGTACTTAGGAAATTACCTAGAATCTCTTATTATAAACGGAACCAGCCTTCTAAAATGGTGACGTCACACAAAGTTGTTTTGACAGATTCTGGTGACACAGATGACCCACAGAAACCTCCTTACACGTTACCACACCCACACCCACCTCCCCGCCACCTCACAAAAACTCGGGACAATCAAATCCTTCACAAAAAACTGTTTTCACACTAAAACAAGCTAGGGAACCACACGAGTTATTTGATGGTAAACTGTCAAATTTTGATCGGTGGATTAGAAATGCAGAGGACATTGTTGAACATAATGGTGATTCAGGAGACAGAGCGCTTATATCGGCTGCTAAAAATCTCATTGATTTCCACCAGCCTAACAATTACGCTAGGGTTGTTTATGACTCAGATGACATTGGAAACTGTACATCTTGGGAGGAATTTAAAACGTTGTTTACATCAGGTTGTGAGGAATCATTCTCAGATAGTTTACTACACGTCCTTTTACGTGCTCTTAACACAACATACTTGGATGATACGTCAGTCCCTGATCACTGGAGTACCTTACATGGAAGAATGAGATTAGTTAGGCAGGCTTATGAATCCTCACCCTGGATATCAGCCATGATGAATCCTGAAACTCATGTGCAAACATTCATGCGTTTATTACACATAACCTTCATTCTCAAGGACCTGACCTCCAGACGTAAGACGACGGTTACTTAATGAGAACATCGACCCATCATTGTGGGTCAGTAACAAAAGTGTTGAATTACACTCAAAAGAAAGGTGGATATTCAGACACCAAGACACTGGGGAGGGTGTCGGCTTCCCAAAGTGTGACGTAACATTCTAGTGGTCAACACAATCATTCTTCTCACGGACAAATACAGCGATTCAGTGATGACAAACACTCACATAAAGTGACGTGCTTCCGGTGTGACCAACCAGGACATAAAGCGAATGTGTGTCCTTACACATGGGACTCATTCTCACGTGAGCCTCGACCAGAACCAACGCAGTCAACAACCCATGTCATTACAACCTCGGTCGTCACAATTCTGCCGACCTAGTCATGATTTCCTGCAGTCAGACATCAGGCTGACCTTCACCCGCTCGCGCCCAACACCACCAAGCAGGTGTTCATATCATAGCAACGCTAGACACACTTCAGCGGAATGTCGAGCATTAGCTAGACAGACGTCATCTAACACAGGTTCATCATGTCATTATCAACAATGACAATCTCTCGCTCATGACAAGACTCCATCACATAAGGAACTCTTAAGACGTTTCGTTCTTCGCCATTTTCTCACATTACAAGTTTCGATTTAGTGGGTTCTTTCCAGGATAAGCCAATCACAATCTTTCCAGGATAAGCCAATCACAATCTTTCCAGGATAAGCCAATCACAATCTTTCCAGGATAAGCCAATCACAATCTTTCCAGGATAAGCCAATCACAATCTTTCCAGGATAAGCCAATCACAATCTTTCCAGGATAAGCCAATCACAATCTTTCCAGGATAAACCAATCACAATATTTCTAGACAGCGGCGCTGAAGCAGATGTCATTCATTGTGATTTTATTCAACCATTAATGGAGCGCACTCAACTTGTTCAATGCTCGGACTTTTACCCATCCCTTCAAAGTATCTCAAATGAAAATCTCGACGTAAGGGGCACTATTAAAATGAACATTCGCATAGGCGACTCAGTCATTACCATAACCCCTTACATTGTTCGTGGTGTAACTTTACCTGCTAACTTGTTACTAGGACGCCACTCTATGTGTGGCACAACATAAGATCTGTCCTATTTATCATGTGGTTTCTTTTGATAATACGTTCTTGCCATTGTCAGAGAAGAGTTCTCACTCAGTCAGAGTCATTAATACATCTGCTCTCACGTCCTGCTTCACGGTACACAATACGCATCCTTTCTACTTGTCCACGTGATGATTGCCCTGGTAAACTGAGAACCAACATGACTCTGGATAGTAACACATTAACGAAGGTTCCTCTCTCACTTTCTCGAACATGGATGAATGATCATGGACTGAGACATAGTCAGGGTGATCTGGCACTAAGAGTAGTTGCTGAACCTTCATCACTAACTATCAAAGGACTATGGATGGACGCCTCTATTCATGAGACCCCAGATGGAGAGGTCACCATATACATTGCCAATACGGGACCCCACATCTGTCCGTCTCCGTAGAGGGGCCAAGCTTGTGGAATTCTCCATTTTGAAGTCCGGAATTCAAGACGAGGAGTTGGATGAGTTTAATATCCGTCTAGTCTCACATTCCATTAACCCACCACCACCTACTCCTCCTACCCCTGACTCAGCAGTGCACGGCTTGAGTCAGCTCCCCACGATCACCCCTGACATGATATCCAAGGTAGGATTAACCAAACATGTTGACCAGTTAACAGACTTACTTAACCAGTATAGGTCTACTATTGCCTTATCAGGAGAACCACTCGGTAGAACTCATTTGGATGTTCACATTATTAACTTAGAGAAAAACACACGTCCCGTTGACGTCCCAGCCTATCGATTGACACACGAGCACAGAGACATAGCAAACAAACTTGTTCAGGACATGTTGAAAGATAATGTTATAGAGGAATCACGATCACCATGGAATTCACCACATCTGATCATTCCGAAAAAGGACGGAACTTTTAGACCAGTCATAGATTTTAGAAAACTCAACAACAAGGTCACTTTGAAAGATGGTTTCCCATTACCAGTGGTATCAGAGCTTCTTCATAGCCTCGGTAACAATAAGGTATTTTCAACTTTGGATTTATTAAGCGGATTTTGGCAGATTCCCTTGTCAGAGGAAAGCCGCCCCCTGACTGTGTTCAGTACGCCAGATGGTCATTGGCAGTTCATATGCATCATGGCCTTCGGTCTTCATTCCTCACCGGTGATCACCTTCTCAAGGTTAATGACTAACATTTGTCGTCACATGTTGGGCCAAGATGTATTGGTTTATCTTGATGATATAATTGTCATGTCTCCAGATATTGCTTCTCATTTCAAAAGTCTTGAGAGAGTATTTCTACGACTTAAGGATGCGAACCTAAAAGTCAAGTTATCCAAATGTTCCTTTCTACAAACAAGAATTGATTACTTAGGTCACACCGTTGATGAAAACGGTATTCAACCTAATGCACATAAAGTAAAAACAATTGTAGAATGGCCAGTCCCTTCCACAACAGACAAGGTCAAATCCTTCCTTGGTTTAGCAGAATATTATTGAAGATTTATCGCTAACTTCGGGAAGATCGCAAAACCACTCACTTCACTTCTGAAACAGGAAGTTACATTCCACTGGTCTACAGCACAAGACAATGCGTTTAGCTTACTCAAGCAACACTTGATCGAGGCGCCTATCCTTCGATTCCCCAACTTTGAGAAACCCTTCATTTTGCACACGACAGATGCTTGTAAACCGGTTCTTGGAGCTGTACTTATGCAGGAGTTGAATAAGGGTAGACTTTTTCCCATAGCCTATGCGAGCCGTTCATGTTCAAAGACGGAATCGAAATACTCAATAACTGAGTTAGAAGGCCTTGCAGTTGTTTGGGCACTCAAACATTTTATGGAATACATATATGGTTACCCTATTACAGTTTATACAGATCACAGAGCATTGTTAGGTATTTTTCAAAGACAAGAACCTACAGGAAAGTTTCAGAGGTGATTTTTAACTATACAAACATTTGACCCAGATTTTCGTTTTGTTTCTGGCTCATCCAATGTAGTTGCAGACGCGCTTTCCCGCAGAGTGGGTACAGTCACTGTAGATAATAGCCTCGTAGATGTTGATATAGAGAGGTTGAGACAGCATCAACGGGATGACCCCAGTCTGGGGTCCTGTCATAGAATTCCTAGAGTGTATAAGATCTTCCTTGGATGCTAAAACAGTTGTTCCAGTCAGAGAAGTGTATTTAGCACAGTGGGGGAGTCTTGTGCAGGGACGCGAAATTCCAACAACATTAGTACAGGATTTCTTGAAGTTAGCACATGATTCACCGCAGGCCGCACACCCAGGCGCAGATAGATGCTATAAGCAAACTCGTTTGAGGTATTTTTGGTCATGAATTCAGAAAAACATTACAGATCATATTTGGAGGTGCCAAACCTGTAACACTCACAAGGGAAGTCCCACTACCCCGCAGACTGTGTTGAAATATCCTTTACCTTCATACCAATGGGAAAGAGTTCATATGGACATATTAGGAGGTTTTCTTAGGTTCATGGCAGGCTACAGATACATTTTAGTAATTACTGATGCCTTCACGAGATATTGTGAATTAGTCCCAGTTCAAAATAAAGACGTAGCCACGGTCGCTAAGGCGTTCAAAAAACATATCTTAGACAGACATAATGCGCCGAAGATTTTAGTCACAGATAATGGTGGAGAATTTGATAACTCATTATTAGAAGAACTCTGTAAATTGTATAACATAAGTAAATGTAATATAATGGCACATCACCCAGCCTCGAATGGCCTGGCAGAAAGGTTGAACCATAAGATCCTCCAGTGTCTTCCCACCAACATTAATTTTGATCATGATGAATGAAGTGAGTACCTGTCTGATGTCCAATGTTCATTAAACTCTGCATATCATAAGTCAGTTGGAGACACACCCTTCCACGCCTTACACGGTTTTGATAAAGTGTTGCCGTATGACATAATAGCCTCCCTCCTTCATGTCCAGCGGTCCAGAGATCAGTTGTAGCGGAAAAATATCGCACGATTCAATTGATTCATCAAAGGATCAAGGAAAATCTAGGTGAAGCCACTACAACCTTCACAAACCAGGCTGATAAATCTATGAAACCATCAAAGGTGGCTCCTGGACTCTTGGTAATGGTGCAGGAATTTAACACTAGAAGTGAGGGTCCTAAACTTGACCCAAAATTTTCTGGTCCCTATAGAGTCTTAGCTCATTTAAAGGGACATAAGTTCAGGGTTCGACATCTAAATACAAGTGACATTCGTGAAGAACATGAGGACCACTTGAAAGTTTTACAGTATTCTGAACATGATCATCCCGGTACCATACCAGACAGTATTCCTCAAATCCCAAACAATGTCACTCAACCAACTTCTACCACTGTTCAGACTGTCCCCACACCACAACCGACCACCCTCACAACACCACCACACACACATCAGTATTCATTAAGACCTCATCTTTAAGAAGTTGCTAAGTTTATCATTTTCCAGGTTCTTCCTTCTCATGTCCTTATGGTGTCTTCCTATATATGACACCATGGCAGTACCAGGCGCCCTTCTCACGACTCCCCGCGGGGTCCGCCTCGTGAGGGACACAGTTAAGTTGGGCCTGGAGGGTCTACCCTACACTTACGATAATTTAGTAAAACTAATGGAGGCCGTACCTCGTTTACGGTCTACCCTACTCAAGTTTTACACCAGTGCGTCCATCAGAAACTCTAGTGTTGCTCCTCCTCCAACTTTGTTAAACCAGTGGACCTAGAAACTGAATAGTACCTGTGTGATTCTGTATGGCATAATGCAAGACAATCTCCAGTAAATACTAATGCCATGATGAACACGAAAAAGCAAAGGAGAAGCAAGAGAGGTCTGCTTAATTTTGTTTGGTCCCTGCAATCATATTTGTTTGGTATTGCTCTTCAGGAAGAACTTAATTCAGTTAGGAATCAGGTTAGGTCCTTACAATTTCAACAACTTCTTAACGACAGGTATATTAAGGCTAAAGCTAGGATCTTAAAACAACATTCTAAATATTTGAATGACATAATGTTAACCGTTAATAAATTGACACAACATGTAGCACTACTGTCAAAGTCTCTTAATCCCATATATGCTATAGTGACTATTTCCACATAGGTTGATAGTTTATATGCCCAGATCACTTATCATGCATATTATTTCACTGGCTTATTGGAAGATGTTGATAATCTGGTAAACCAAGTTGTCACACCATCATTTTTTCCCTTCTCGGAACTCACACGTATCATTAAACAAGCGATGACGAAATTCGGTTGCACCCCAGCTCTCCCTCTGCATCACGTGGCCAGTTATTACTCCTTACAAGCGATGACGAAATTCGGTTACACCCCAGCTCTCCCTCTGCATCACGTGGCCAGTTATTACTCCTTACTAACGGTTGACGTGATCCTCGAAGCGGTCATTATCCACATACCATTCACTGACTCCAATACTTACAGCCTTGTGAACGTAATACCATTCCCTTTTAATTATACAAAAGGGTCGCAAAAAACTATCGTCCTTGCTGATAACATGAGCTTTCTGTTACATGATATCAATTCCTCGTTGATTGCACATCTCTCCTTGCATGATTTAGCATTGTGTCATAAACCATTGCTTGACAACTTGATTTGCCCCCACCCCCCCATACCATGGTTTTCCATAATTTACAAACAAATTCATGTAAGTACCAACTACTTTTTGGGCATCAACAAAATGTTCTTCGTTCTTGTTCCTTTAAGGATATTGTTGTTAATGAACCTTGGATTGAAAGTATGGACCAGTATCACGTACTGTTTTTCCCAGACCCACAAAATGTTCTTCTTCATTGCCCACCTAATCATCCCAAATCTTATTTATTTCTGGGACACATTCAGTTAGGACAACAATATATTCTTATCAGTTCCAGTTTCAAATTGTTCGGCACTCATGATCATTATTTGGGACAAATTGATAGAACTATCCCGAGTGCAGGACGAATGCCCCAAAACATCAACATACCAATCATCGATGAAGTAAATATCCAACATCTTCCATCTATGGTTCAGAACGATCTAGATTCTACAATAGTTGTTCTGGCTTTTGAGTCCACGGGGAAAATGAATCACGAAATGTTCCCAAGTGCCCTTTCGTGTAATAATCACATCATCAGGGGAGACACAAGAGAGAAATATAACAGTCAATTGATATACATCTAAGAGACGAAGCTAGGACGCCATTTGGTTGCATCTATAAAGTGCCTAGTGGAAACTGTGATAAATTTTATGTTGGTCAGACTGGTAAGGATCTTTCTGTTAGACTTAAGCAACATAGATATAGTATAAGAACAGGACAAGAATCAAATGCTTGTTTAATCATCTTAAAAACTGTGATCATTGTATTGACTGGAGTAACGCTATCTCAGTTATTAACTCTAACTCTATTACCAAGAAAAATATCAATGAATCTTTTATCATCAAATACACAAAGAATTATAATCTTAATATTAGTGATGGTCTATACAAATTAGATAAGTTTATTGTTGATAAGTTTTGTAAAGTGATAAGTTTATGAACGCTCGTTGTATGTTTTGGACAATCACATGTTTACCAAATGGCGTCCAAGCCTCGTCTCTTCGATGTATATCAACTGACTGTTATATTTCTCTATTGTCTCCCCTGATGATGTGATTATTACACGGAAGTGCACTTGGGAACTTTTCATGTTTCATTTTCCCCGTGGACTCATAGGAATATATATATATATATATATATATATATATATATATATATATATATATATATATATATATATATATATATATAAGGTATATATATATATATATATATATATATATATATATATATATATATATATATATATATATATATAAGGTCACATGGAGAGAATGAGTGAGGAAAGATTGACCAAGAGGATATATGTGTCAGAGGTGGAGGGAACGAGGAGAAGTGGGAGATCAAATTGGAAGTGGAAAGATGGAGTGAAAAAGATTTTGAGTGATCGGGGCCTGAACATGCAGGAGGGTGAAAGGCGTGCAAGGAATAGAGTGAACTGGAACGATGTGGTACACCGGGGTTGACGTGCTGTCAATGCATTGAACCAGGAGCATGTGAAGCGTCTGGGGTAAACCATGGAAAGTTCTGTGGGGCCTGGATGTGGAAAGGGAGCTGTGGTTTCGATGCATTATTACATGACAGCTAGAGACTGAATGTGAACGAA
The DNA here is from genome assembly GCF_036320965.1 of Panulirus ornatus. NCBI lineage: Eukaryota > Metazoa > Arthropoda > Malacostraca > Decapoda > Palinuridae > Panulirus > Panulirus ornatus. Next base: position 8,996,713 of record NC_092235.1, on the reverse strand, counting down.
TGCGGCCTTTGTTGTCTTTTCCTAGCGGTACCTCGCGCACATGAGGGGGGAGGGGGTTGTTATTCCATGTGTGGCGAGGTGGCGATGAGAATGAATAAAGGCAGACAGTATGAATTATGTACATGTGTATATATGTATATGTGTCTGTGTGTATATGTTTGTGTACATTGAGATGTATCGGTATGTATATTTGCGTGTGTGGACGTGCATGTATATACATGTGTATGTGGGTGGGTTGGGCCATTCTTTCGTGTGTTTCCTTGCGCTACCTCGCTAACGCGGGAGACAGCAACAAAGCAAAATAATAATAATAATCATTAAATATATATATATATATATATATATATATATATATATATATATATATATATATATATATATATATATATATATATATATATATATATATATATACATGTTTGTGTGTGTGTGTGTGTGTGTGTGCAGATATCAATAAAATGGCAGGAGTGGATTATACGTACAAAAGGTGCTTATTAACGAAAGATGAAATACTGAATAGTGGTGAAAACCTTTATATTTATTCCATTGAGATGTAAATTGAATTACATCTGGAGGGCAATAAGTTTTCAAGTAATAATGAAATTTGTTCTTCATCAAAATCAAACAGAAAATAAAAAAAAAATATTATGAAAGCCTAATACGTTTGTGTTGCTTATCCAGGCCCATTTTTACTAAGTAATGTTGGGACGGCTCCACCCACTTTAATCACTTGAGTACATAGAATATATTATCGTCGATGTTAAAGAGTTTTCCCTTTTGATGTTATCCTTGAAATAAAGGTTAAGGAAAGTGAGATAGAGCTTAACGTTAAAGTTAGGATAGCTAAGGCATCCTTGATCATATAATCACTAGTCAGGTGTTAATATAAGTTAGGTTAGGTTCAGTATCCTTCATCAGGTCACCATTACCAAGGTGTTGTTATGTTGGGTCAGGTAACTTTAAACCAACTTTCAGTATTATTTACTCATAAAGCTCAAAGTTCTAATAAACCAAAATTTTTAGAGTAGATAGGGTAGAAACTGATGGAAGCCATTTCTAACATTCTTGCATAACCTACCTCTCGCCTTCCCAAAACATAGCCATCCCAGCTTGGATATTGTACTGCTTTGGTCGTCAACTAATTTGAAAAGGAAGACATTGAATGGAGAAATTACTCAGGTAATCACCAAAGATGATTAATGGTCTGAGAAACAAATTCAGAGAGCAGATTAAACGACTTAAATCCATTCAGCTTTACGGAAAAGAAGTTTAAGAGATCCTATACAGGTATATAAAGTTATTGTAATGGCATCCCTTTAAGCTTGATATTTTTACTTCCTGTAACTAGTTCCAACAATTGAAACAATATTCAGCATTGTGATTTAAGTGACTGACTTTAGGATGCATTGGATCTGTCAAAAATTGTATTTAGCAAATACTTCAACTTTCAACTGACCCATTCTATATTTTCATTCATTTCATCTCAGTTTTATCACCTTTCTGTTACTGTTTAATATCAACAGTAGCCCGTCTACGTAGTTGGGGCTCTGAAGCAAAGGAAACTTTTTCTAGTCTAGGTTAGGGTAGCATCTAAACCAAACCTAAATGACCTTACCTTAGAAATATGTTCAGACAGTACCTTCTGAAAATATTTCTTAAGGTAAGGTCGTGGGGATTAGTTTAGGGGCTAACTAAACCTTGGCTAGAAAAAGTTTGCTTTAAAGCCACAACTAGTTGAAAGGCCTACTTTAAGTGGTGATATTGAAATACATTTGCTCCAGTGTGCCCCTCTGTCCGTTTGTTTTATGTCCATCTAAAGATGCATACGTTCAATTTTTGATGTAGATTGATTTCCTATCTTAGTTTCGTCTACAGAATTCTACATCTTCAGTTCAGCATACCATTGTGGTAATGAAGGGAAAGTCACCACATTTACAAGCCGAGTGCACGTAGCTTATCCCACCTCGTTAGAGAGAAAACTTACCTGTATTTGAATTAATGAACGGGAACAGAGAAGACAAAATTTTGATACACATTTATTATACAGCTATACAATTTATATTATATACATTACCACATTTCCTGCACTTTCCATCACAAATTTGCTGAGGTCATAACCTTGTAGTTACCATTACCTTACAACCTTAAGGATGGTGGTCTACAACACCTCTAGATTGATGGAGAAAACGAAAAGTTTCGTTTTACTATTAAGACCACAGAAATACGGTAATTCCACTTCACTACCACTAACTACTAGTTATTTTACTTGTTGATTTTCACGGCTAAGATTTTCATCCTCTGAGCGAAGCCATACAATAATCGTCCTTATCTACTCTGAGCATTGGATAGCCTCCTGATGATCAAGATTGCTGTTTTGGTTGTCCGTTTCCCTTGTTACTGGTGCGCCTCACTGCACACCTTACATGCGTGCCTTCCACAGTATTAGGGACAGCTGCTGGGCCTCACTGTAGCTACTTCTGGGACGGTTGCCAATCTTCCTCGTATTCCCTCATGACCACAGCGCCAAACCGACTCCCGCCATCAGGCCGAGACGCACAAACATTTCTGACAAAATTGAGACAACCGCTTACGCGTCAGTTTTGACACCAAGTGAATTTATACGACAATTACGTTCAAGATGCTTGGTTTTTCGTTCATGGATTGAACAGAAGCAACCAACGATGGTTGCTACTGCCCAATCCATGAAGTCCCCCCCACCACGGAAAGGTAACCAAGCTTCGGGGGGGATGGGTGTTTACCCTGACGCCAACGGAGAAACTCAATATTAGTGCAGAGATCTTTTCCTCGGTAAAGAAAGTGTAGCCGGACTCCGCCCTCATGAGGTTACTGCACGACAGCAAAGATCACCCTTTGGTAGGCTGTGCTATAGGCAGCACAGCTCCGTCAAAGATCTCACTCCATAAGTGAACTTATATAGATTCCTTTTTTAACATTTTGTCTTGTCTATAAGGAACTCATCAGTTCTTCTCCAGTGAAAGCAAAAAATCATCGAGAAATTCATTTGCTTCCTCAATATCAGGATCTTGTGGCTCTGTGTGGGGGACGGGGCTGGTGGGCTGTGTGTCTGGCTGTGTCTGGAGAGCGGGGCTGGTGGTCTCTGTGACTGGCTGTGTCTGGGGAGCGGGGCTGGTGGTCTCTGTGACTGGCTGTGTCTGGGAAGCGGGGCTGGTGGTCTCTGTGACTGGCTGTGTCTGGAGATCAGGGGAAGTCTTGGGTATAAATTTCAATATACTGTGAGCGATATCGTCTCTCAACCGATTCCTCTCGATCTTCTCTTGCACGGCCTTCATGATACGTTTGGGCGGCTTTCTCCATTTTCTTTGCATTTCAGTTGGTGATCCTGCGCCATCGAGCCACATGATACCAGAATAGTATCGTTCCTGTTTCCCAACGGGTCCAATCTTGGTGTCACACATGATGCCGAGGGAACCCAAATGGCGGCCGATGTTTACGTTGGAAGCCACGGGCTCGTTATGTATCTTGCAGTAACTTTCATACCGTTGCTGCAGCTCTTTCCTGCTGATAAGGTACCGCTTCATAGTAATAGTCTTTCCCTTCATTTGAACGAAGGTATTCATGAAACTAACAAAGGAAGCCTTTCCTTTGTAATCCCGTTTGTAGTAACAGAAAGCCATTGAAGACGTGGATTGGGTCAGGCGAAGTTACACAGACTAACAAGATAGTCCTATAATCAATGGTTCTGTATCAGCACTGAACTCGAAATACGTCAGAACGACAATTTCAACACAGGGCTGGAGGGCCAATTGATGATATTCTCACGTCTTGCTCAACCAAGTAACCTCGGTTAGACCTTGTTTATATTTGAATATAGTAAAGTTAATATAGTGAAGCTTGATGATTCTATTTATATGTAAGTTGCAATGTAGTTTGTATATATATATATATATATATATATATATATATATATATATATATATATATATATATATATATATATATATATATATATATATATATATATATATATATATATATATATATATATATATATATATATATATCCCTGGGGATAGGGGAGAAAGAATACTTCCCACGCATTCCCTGCGTGTCGTAGAAGGCGACGAAAAGGGGAGGAAGCGGGGGACTGGAAATCCTCCCCTCTCATTATTTTTTTTAATTTTTCCAAAAGAAGGAACAGAGAAGGGGGCCAGGTGAGGATATTCCCTCAAAGGCCCAATTCTCTGTTCTTAACGCTACCTCGCTAACGCGGGAAATGGCGAATAGTTTGAAAGAATATATATATATATATATATATATATATATATATATATATATATATATATATATATATATATATCTTTCTTTCATACTATTCGCCATTTCCCGCGAGAGCGAGGTAGCGTTAAGAACAGAGGACTGGGTCTTTGAGGGAATATCCTCACCTGGCCCTCTTCTCTGTTCCTTCTTTTGGAAAAAAAAAAAAAAAAAAATATATATATATATATATATATATATATATATATATATATATATATATATATATATATATATATATACATATATATATATATATATTGAAAGTATGATTATGAGGAAGTAGTGAAGATGGCTTTTAACAAGATAGAGGTCAATGATATTAAAAATGAGAAAAGTAAACGGATGTAGTCAAGATAGTCTTTGACCAAGATAAACGTCATTGATGATGAAAACAAGATTACTGTGAAGATGTAGTGAAGATAACCTAAAACCACAGACAAGCCATTGATAATCAAATGATTGTGAGGATGTAGTGATGATGGCGTTTGACCATGATAAACGCCTGTGATGTTGAAAATAAGAACTTAACAAGCCAAAATAAACAACTAACAATCAAATCATATAATTAATTCAAAAGCAATGGTAAGCAACCAGACATAAAAGGACCTAGAAAGTCCAACAAGTAACACCCAAACGATAAAAATTAAACAACAAAAAAATTAGATGTAATATTTCCTAAATATGTCCATAATTTTGTTTATATATAAATACATATATATGTATATATACATATGTATATTGTGTGGGATCCCGTGGCGATATTAGGTACAGAAGCGAAATTTCGAGGTCGGCCGTAAAGGGTCAAGGTCATAAAGACCGCCTCCCATTCTGGGAATGAGGAAAACAAGGAACCATCGCCCTCTGCATGTATATCTCCAATCAAGAGGTGGGAAGGAAAGGGAGTTGCTAAGCCGGTATTTCACTCTGAAGAAACCAGACACCAAATGACCTCTTCCCACACAAAAAAAGTGGTTCCTACACAGCAATCGCCAAAGATATTTTAAATGTTTTACCAAAGATATCTTAAATGTTTTACCGACTGACGGGAGTCAAATTCCCAAGATGGGTCATGCCAATATAATCTCATTATCTCTCTTGACTTACCCCCAGAAGGTTGTTAAGTCCATGAACCAAGCTATCACAACCCATAGTCACACCTCTCTTACACCTCATTTGATAATCAGACCCTTACAAACATATCTGTGATACCTGGTGATGATAATGCGAAGTTTGATGCCAGCTGATGTGTGTATGTGTGTGTGTGTGTGTGTGTGTGTGTGTGTGTGTGTGTGTGGTAGTAGTACAAATAGGAAAATACAGAAAACTAGAACAGTTTCATGTTTGGTGCAAGTGTTTTCAACCGTGTTTATATACCGTGTGTGTATCTTACGACCACTTTACAGTGCACTTATGGAAACAAGGCATGTGTGTCCGTGGCGCTCTGGAGCTGCCAGGAGGCAGCTTTCAACGTAAAGTATCCTCTTCCCTAAACTGTATAATTGGACCTAACGTCTTTATCATAAAGTCAAAATGATAACTTGCCAAGTGACTTAGTGAACCAAGGACTCGGTGAAGAATGTCACAAGCAGTGGTCGTGTATATATAAAGGGGAAAAGTATGGGTAACTTCGGTAGACTTATTGTACCAAAAAAGTAATAATGATTTATATGAAGGAATTGGAAGGAAATATTTCGGTACAATATGAAAACTGGTTATAAAAGGGATACTTTGTGCTAATATGAAATTTTGCAAAAGAAAAATGTACAAAGATAGACCTGTGTTCCCAATAGTACGAAGCATATTAATTTTCATTAGAATGAGGGTATCACAAAACATCTAAAATGCAGAAGCTTAATCATTTTTTCCAGATACAAAAGAAAAGTATATTAATTTCTGTACGTTCTCAACAATTCACAATTCTATGTTTACAAGCAATGGCTTGATACTTTTTTCATCACCATGTAGGTCTTATTTGAGTTGTTTTGATATCAATTTTTGCACCGTTTTTGATGTTATTAACAGGTGTTGTATTTGGCAATCATTTTATTCATTTACTTTACTGTCAGGCAGACATTATAAGATTAATCTAACTCAATTTGAACATTATTCTAATAATTACATGTATTCTCTTGTTTCATCTTTGTGTGTTTGTTCCCAAGATCCTGTATTTCGCTTTAAAAAATTATGTGAAATATGACTGACTATATTTCCATGTATACAGAAATACTCTTGCATATCAGTTTGTTATACTTTGAAAGAATTATCTTTCAAAGATAAATTTTGTACACAACTAGGTCTGCTACACCTATAGTCTAAACTGTGATAAGAGGAAAATCATTTTTCCCCAATTATTAGAAACTGTGCATCGTTCATGTACATTTGAAATAATCTTTTTATATAATTTATCCCTGGGGATAGGGGAGAAAAAATACTTGCCACGTATTCCCTGCGTGTCGTAGAAGGCGACTAAAAGGGAAGGGAGTGGAGGGCTGGAAATCTTCCCCTCTCTCTCCTTTTTTTTTTTTTTCAAAGAAAGGAACAGAGAAGGGGGCCGGGTGAGGATATTCCCCCAGAGGCTCAGTCCTCTGTTCTTAACGCTACCTCGCTGAGGCGGGAAATGGCGAATAGTATGAAAGAAAAAAGAAATATATATATATATATATATATATATATATATATATATATATATATATATATATATATATATATATATGTGTGTATATGTATGTGTATATATATATATATATATATATATATATATATATATATATATATATATATATATATATATATATATATATATATATATATATATATATATATATATATATATATATATGTGTATATGTATGTGTATATATATATATATATATATATATATATATATATATATATATATATATATATATATATATATATATATATATATATATATATATATATATATATATATATATATATATATATATATATATGGTTGCTCACCATAGTGAGACGAAGGGTATTCGAGTACTTAGTATTTCGAATAGTTGTTTCCTATTATACAGTCCCTTAGCCTAGCGGTTAGCATGCCTGCCTCTTGCACAAGGGGTCCCAGGTTCGATCCTGGCTGAAGGAGCTTTGTATGTTCTATGAAGGTGCGCGTTCATATACACTTTATTCGTATATATATATATATATATATATGTATATATATTTATATTTATATATATATATATATATATATATATACATATTTATATTTATTTATTTATTTTGCTTTGTCGCTGTTTCCCGCGTTTGCGAGGTAGCGCAAGGAAACAGACGAAAGAAAAATGGCCCAACCCACCCCCATACACAATTTACACACACACACGCCCACACACGCAAATATACATACCTATACATCTCAATGTACACAAATATATACACACACAGACACATACATATATACCCATGCACACAATTCACACTGTCTGCCCCTATTCATTCCCATCGCCACCTCACCACACATGGAATACCATCCCCCTCCCCGCTCATGTGTGCGAGGTAGCACTAGGAAAAGACAACAAAGGCCCCATTCGTTCACACTCAGTCTCCAGCTGTCACGCAATTATGCCCGAAACCACAGCTCCCTTTCCACATCCAGGCCCCACACAACTTTCCATGGTTTACCCCAGACGCTTCACATGCCCTGATTCAATCCACTGACAGCACGTCAACCCCGGTATACCACAACGATCCAAATCACTCTATTCCTTGCCCTCCTTTCACCCTCCTGCATGTTCAGGCCCCGATCACACAAAATCTTTTTCACTCCATCTTTCCACCTCCAATTTGGTCTCCCTCTTCTCCTCGTTCCCTCCACCTCCGACACATATATTTTCTTGGTCAATCTTTCCTCACTCATTCTCTCCATGTGCCCGAACCATTTCAAAACACCCTCTTCTGCTCTCTCAACCACGCTCTTTTTATTTCCACACATCTCTCTTACCCTTACGTTACTTACTCGATCAAACCACCTCACACCACATATAGTCCTCAAACATCTCATTTCCAGCACATCCATCCTCCTGCGCACAACTCTATCCATAGCCCACGCCTCGCAACCATACAACATTGTTGGAACCACTATTCCTTCAAACATACTCATTTTTGCTTTCCGAGATAATGTTCTCGACTTCCACACATTCTTCAAGGCTCCCAGAATTTTCGCCCCCTCCCCCACCCTATGATCCACTTCCGCTTCCATGGTTCCATCCGCTGCCAGATCCACTCCCAGATATCTAAAACACTTCACTTCCTCCAGTTTTTCTCCATTCAAACTCACCTCCCAATTGACTTGACCCTCAACCCTACTGTACCTAATAACCTTGCTCTTATTCACGTAAGGGTAAGAGAGATGTGTGGAAATAAAAAGAGCGTGGTTGAGAGAGCAGAAGAAGGTGTTTTGAAATGGTTTGGGCACATGGAGAGAATGAGTGAGGAAAGATTGACCAAGAGGATATATGTGTCGGAGGTGGAGGGAACGAGGAGAAGAGGGAGACCAAATTGGAGGTGGAAAGATGGAGTGAAAAAGATTTTGTGTGACCGGGGCCTGAACATGCAGGAGGGTGAAAGGAGGGCAAGGAATAGAGTGAATTGGAGCGATGTGGTATACCGGGGTTGACGTGCTGTCAGTGGATTGAATCGGGGCATGTGAGGCGTCTGGGGTAAACCATGGAAAGCTGTGTAGGTATGCATATTTGCGTGTGTGGACGTGTGTATATACATGTGTATGGGGGTGGGTTGGGCCATTTCTTTCGTCTGTTTCCTTGCGCTACCTCGCAGACGCGGGAGACAGCAAAAAAAAAAAAAAAAAAAAAAAAATATATATATATATATATATATATATATATATATATATATATATATATATATATATATATATATATATATATATATATATATATATATATATATATATATATATATATATATATATATATATATATATATATATATATATATATATATATATATATATATATATGTATGTGAGAAATACTTAGAAAAGCAAATGGATTTGTATGTAGCATTTATGGATCTGGAGAAGGCATATGATAGAGTTGATAGAGATGCTCTGTGGAAGGTATTAAGAATATATGGTGTGGGAGGCAAGTTGTTAGAAACAGTGAAAAGTTTTTATCGAGGATGTATGGCATGTGTACGTGTAGGAAGAGAGGAAAGTGATTGGTTCTCAGTGAATGTAGGTTTGCGGCAGGGATGTGTGATGTCTCCATGGTTGTTTAATTTGTTTATGGATGGGGTTGTTAGGGAGGTAAATGCAAGAGTTTTGGAAAGAGGGGCAAATATGAAGTCTGTTGGGGATGAGAGAGCTTGGGAAGTGAGTCAGTTGTTGTTCACTGATGATACAGCGCTGGTGGCTGATTCATGTGAGAAACTGCAGAAGCTGGTGTCTGAGTTTGGTAAAGTGTGTGAAAGAAGAAAGTTAAGAGTAAATGTGAATAAGAGCAAGGTTATTAGGTACAGTAGGGTTGAGGGTCAAGTCAATTGGGAGGTGAGTTTGAATGGAGAAAAACTGGAGGAAGTGAAGTGTTTTAGATATCTGGGAGTGGATCTGGCAGCGGATGGAACCATGGAAGCGGAAGTGGATCATAGGGTGGGGGAGGGGGCGAAAATTCTGGGAGCCTTGAAGAATGTGTGGAAGTCGAGAACATTATCTCGGAAAGCAAAAATGGGTATGTTTGAAGGAATAGTGGTTCCAACAATGTTTTATGGTTGCGAGGCGTGGGCTATGGATAGAGTTGTGCGCAGGAGGATGGATGTGCTGGAAATGAGATGTTTCAGGACAATGTGTGGTGTGAGGTGGTTTGATCGAGTAAGTAACGTAAGGGTAAGAGAGATGTGTGGAAATAAAAAGAGCGTGGTTGAGAGAGCAGAAGAGGGTGTTTTGAAATGGTTCGGGCACATGGAGAGAATGAGTGAGGAAAGATTGACCAAGAAAATATATGTGTCGGAGGTGGAGGGAACGAGGAGAAGAGGGAGACCAAATTGGAGGTGGAAAGATGGAGTGAAAAAGATTTTGTGTGATCGGGGCCTGAACATGCAGGAGGGTGAAAGGAGGGCAAGGAATAGAGTGAATTGGAGCGATGTGGTATACCGGGGTTGACGTGCTGTCAGTGGATTGAATCAAGGCATGTGAAGCGTCTGGAGTAAACCATGGAAAGCTGTGTAGGTATGTATATTTGCGTGTGTGGACGTATGTATATACATGTGTATGGGGGTGGGTTGGGCCATTTCTTTCGTCTGTTTCCTTGCGCTACCTCGCAGACGCGGGAGACAGCGACAAAGCAAAAAAAAAAAAATAAAAAAAAGTATATATATATATATATATATATATATATATATATATATATATATATATATATATATATATATATATATATATATATATATATATATATATTATCATTATACTTTGTCGCTGTGTCCCGCGTTAGCGAGGTAGCACAAGTAAACAGATGAAATAATGGCCCAACCCACCCACATACACATGTATATACATATACGTCCACACACGCACATTTATATACCTATACATTTCAACGTATACATATATATACATAGACATATACATATATACACATGCACATAATTCATACTTGCTGCCTTTATTCATTTCCGTCGCCACCCCACCACACACGTAGTGACAACCAGGGCCCCACTCCTGCACATGGGCGAGGTAATGCTAGGAAAAGACAACAAAGACAGGACAGGAGAGAGAGGCTTGGGACGAGAGTCAGGCAGGACAGGAGAGAGAGGCTTGGGACGAGAGTCAGGAAGGACAGGAAAGAGAGGCTTGGGACGAGAGTCAGGCTGGACAGGAGAGAGAGGCTTGGGACGAGAGTCAGGCTGGACAGGAGAGAGAGGCTTGGGACGAGAGTCAGGCAGGACAGGAGAGAGAGGCTTGGGACGAGAGTCAGGCTGGACAGGAGAGAGAGGCTTGGGACGAGAGTCAGGCAGGACAGGAGAGAGAGGCTTGGGACGAGAGTCAGGCTGGACAGGAGAGAGAGGCTTGGGACGAGAGTCAGGCCTGTGTTATGGTTTCAGCTTCTGTTGAATTCTTTATAAAATTAAGAACACGACATATGTAGACAGAATTGCCCAAACTCACCTCAATCTGCTACCGTCCACCAGACTGGCCCAGGAAATACGTATAAATGAGATTGTATCATCCCAAACTCGTTTTAATGGTTAATGATAATCCCGGGTTATATATATGATTCGACTATTATTAACATAAGTGTAAACATGGCAGATGATATTCAGTGTACATAATAACTGCTCTGGCTCTGTGTCGTGGCTTCACCAACTACCCAGTCACACCTAATATAAGCAATATATATTTTGACGTCCCTTTATCCCAATATCATTTCTTACGTTTATTTTCAGCAAAAATGTTTTGTATCTAATATTGAAATTTGGTGTAAGTATTTGTTGATTGTTCATCAGCAAGACGTTGCATCTTTGTTATTAAAGTTCATTTCATACAATAGATCATGTTCTACATAACTGTGTCTATCTAGATAAAGATATATTCTTAAGAAATACGTTCTATCTAACATAGATATTATGTCTTATATAAATATCTTTAAAAGTTCTCATGTAGGGCGATGTTTTAGAGTTTTGTATTAAAGTTTATCACTTGTAACTGATCAAGTATTACAAAGTTGTGTTCATTCTTTTCTTCAACAGTATTGTCCACATTATCTGCCAAGTAGAGTGGTTGAGAGCAGTATTGTAGAGACGTAGTGTCACAGTTGGTTTGATCAAGTCCAGGACTTGGCGCCTCCATAATGACAACTTGTAGGTTATTTCCTTGTAATTATCTGTATGTCTTGTAACGTTGACCACCACACTAATGTGTGAGTTACTGATGTCTTCATAAACAGCCTGGGAAGGACCCAGTCTTCTGTTGATGTTGGAATTCCTTTGTATTTCCACAGGAGGCGATGCTGATCCTAAGTCAAGGTATTTCACAATCTAGGATTCCTTATGCCTTCTAGTTACTTATGTTTGGTATCTGATTCCATCCCAACACTCGATATTTATGATGTGTCATTCTCTTTATCTTGATCACATCAATATAATCAATGGAAGTGCAGAGCATTTTTCAACATTGTTACT
>NC_092235.1:8967131-8984145 GCF_036320965.1 Panulirus ornatus | reverse complement strand
ATTTTTCTCTATTCCAAGCCTTAAGTATGAGGAAATGTCCTGGTTTGTAAGTGGGAATTATTTTAACGTTATAAAAGGAAAATAATATATGAAATGTAAAATGAAATACTTAAGTTAATAGATATCATACAAAACATGAATATTTCGTGATTATTCTTTTTTAAACAATAATATAAAAAAAAATGCCAAAAAAATATACAATCCTTTTTTATTATAATACTACATACATACATGCATATATATATATATATATCATATATATATATAATATATATATATATATCATATAATATATATATTATATATATATATATATTTATATATATATATATATTCATTGATCGTTATTAAAAGAAATAGAAAATAGAGATAATGAAAATAGTGTAATATTATATGAACATTAATTTTTGTAGATAGGTTTTTTTTGAACTTAAAGTTCTAAAAAAATGCTAAAGAAAAGCACACATCCTTCTGTTATATGTATATAAAGAAATCAATGCTGAGTCAATGGCCGGTGCACATAACGAACAGTAATGTCGGGGTGCGTCGCTATAAAATCCGTAACCAGTGTGTTTGTGTCAGTTGGAGGCAGGTGTTGGACTTGCAGGGGTTGTATCCTGCGATGCACATTCTGGGATCTCACCTCCCGTGCCATGATGGCTGCCCGACGCCTCTCGAAGGCGTACTGCAAGTGTTTCAGAACTACCTCCAGTTTGGGTCGTGCTTCAGGATCATATCTTGTGGCCTCTCTAATTGTAGATACCACGCGTAAGCGGCGTCTCTTATAAACTATTTGAAGTATTCTAATAAGGAGGACGGCATATGAGAACACATCAGACTTTCTTGTGCTAGGTTGGCCACGCTTCACCTCAGGAGCCATCCATGGGTAATCCTCAGGATCGCTCTCGAGTTCATTAGTCATGTCCTCGAAACATGCAAGTCCCAGATCGATGATGTTCACTCTGGGTGACTGCGGATCGCCGCTCACCACCACATTGTTAGGCTTTAGGTCATTGTGGATGAGTCCTTTGCGGTGTATTTCAAGAAGTCTTTGTCCAACCATCAGTCCCAGTTGCAGGAGATCGTAGCCATCTGGTCCTTTGCCTTTAATGATATCCTGGAGAGTGTATTGGCCGCAGTAGGTCATCAAGATGGCTGGTGGTTCCTCGGAATAAGCCAACAACATTGGGACTCCTCCAGCTCCTTCCAGCAAAACCATGTATTGGCTCTCTCGCATGAGACGCTCATCCTCAGAAAAGTGAGACACCTTCAGAACGGCCAGTTCGTCATGCCACTTGACGAGGTAGGCAGTCCCGTTCCCCCCTTCGCCCAAGGTGGCCAGGCTTTCGGAAACAAGCAGTTCCAATGCTTTTCGGTCGATCTGAGTCATGTTGAGAGGAAAGCCTTTGGTTTTGTGTTGGGTATCAGCAGAAATTTACCACTCTCAATGTGCAGGTCCGTGGATGTGATTTCGATGCCTAAGTTGTTTCGTTGCCTACTGATCTTACGTTATATCCTGGATATGCAGAAAATCATAGTTAACTCCTCAGGTAATTGAGTTATCAGTGATTCAATGACTTCATTACTTAAAACCCTGAGATTTGAATATAAACTATCTATCTGTCTATCTATCTATCTATCTATCTGTCTATGTATCTGACTATCTATGTATATTTATTCTTCATATATATATATATATATATATATATATATATATATATATATATATATATATATATATATATATATATATATATATATATATATATATTCATATATATATATATTCATATATATATATATATATATATATATATATATATATATATATATATATATATATATATATATATATATATATATATATATATATATATATATATATATATATATATATATATATATTCATATATATATATATATATATATATATATATATATATATATATATATATATATATATATATATATATATATATATATATATATATATATATATATATATATATAACGTAGCGAGGCAGCGTTAAGAACAAAGCACTGAGCCTTAGAGGGAATATCCTTACGGCCCCCTTGTCTGTTCCTTTTTTGTGTGTCAAGTAGTGAAGATAAAAAATCGGGGATAATTATATTAAGCAATATGGAGGACAATTCATTTTATATATATATATATATATATATATATATATATATATATATATATATATATATATATATATATATATATATATATATATATATATTTACTGCTAACTACCGGGAGCAGATTAAGTCGTTCCACAACCGATGTCCGGCCCATGTTAACTCTGATGTGCCCAGCAGTTGGAGGAGGATCGCCAGAAGCTTCTGGAAGATTTCAAGGACGTCTTGGTGGACCTGACCCTTTCAGATAAGGTCGAAAACCACAATTTATTGTGAAGATCTTCACTATAACGTTGGACGAACATACTGAATGTTGCACACATGTGATGCGGACAAAATGAAAAAAGAAAAAGACAAAAAATATGTCTGGTGTGGGTCTCGAACCCACGACCTTGAGTGTGTCAGACTCACGCTCTACCACTGAGCTAACCAGACAATAGAAAATTCGTCTGTTTCTTCAATTTGAATTAATTAAAATCTTTGCGAGGCAGCGTTTAGAAAAGAGAGATGTCTTTGACGAAATTTACTTGCTTGGCTCCTTCTTCTGTTCCTCATTATCGAAAGTAAACATACTGAAGGATATATATATATATATATATATATATATATATATATATATATATATATATATATATATATATATATATATATATATATATATACATACATATATATATATATATATATATATATATATATATATATATATATATATATATATATATATATATATATATACATACATATATATATATATATATATATATATATATATATATATATATATATATATTTTTTTTTTTTTTTTTTCATACTATCCGCCATTTCCCGCGACAGCGAGGTAGCGTTAAGAACAGAGGACTGGACCTTTGAGGAAATATCCTCACCTGGCCCTCTTCTCTGTTCCTTCTTTTGGAAAAAAAAAAAAAAAAAATATATATATATATATATATATATATACATATATATATATATATATAGATATATATATATATATATATATATATATATATATATATATATATATATATATATATATGTATATTGAAAAGGATCGCAATTTTGCACGTGATCAAGTATATTCTTATGAGTCCACGGGGAAAATAAACACGATAAATTCCCAAGTGCACTTTCGTGTAAAACTCACATCATCAGGGGAGACACAACAGAGAAATATAACAGTCAGTTGATATACAACGAAGAGACGTAGCTAGGACGCCATATGGTAAACATGTGATTGTCCAAGACAGACAACAAGCGTATCATAAACTTATTATGTGGACAAGAAGGTGAATTGTTTACACATTTTATCAACATTAAAGTTATCCAATTTGTATAGAGAATCACTAATATTAAGATTATAATTCTTTGTGTATTCAGTAATAGAAGATTCAATGATATTTCTCGTGGTACTTGAGTTAGAGTTAATAACTGAGATGGCATTATTAACTCTAATTCCAGTACCACGAGAAATATCATTGAATCTTCTATTATTAAATACACAAAGAATTATAAACCTTGAGGAAGCAACATGGCGGTCAAAAATAAGCTGCAGGAATGAAGTTTATGAATGGAATATCAGTGAGACGATCCAAATGACGAATGAATGAGAGCGTAGTCAACATACAATATAAAAGGACATATTATGAATGGCAGCCAGGCAAGTAACGGCCCAACTGAATGGAAGGATTTAAAAGTTCGCGTTATATGACGAATTTTGATAGATTATCCAAATTTCCATTCCAGTTATGAAACTTAATGGTTGTGTTCAGTTCTAGAGACAAAGTTTAAAGGTTTGTGTTTCAGAGATGAACCACAAACGATATCGTTAAATCAAGTGACATTAAAATTTGTCAATTAAGTAAATCATTTTGTACAATAGCTGTAATTTGACAGAGTTAAAAGTTCGCAGTTTCATTACAATTTTAATTTAAAAGTTTGAGATTCAATGATGGTTTGCACAAGCTTAACGTACATTTAAGTTTTATGTTTATATAACGTATCTTAAAGGACTCTGGTAAAATAACGCAGCTGGAAGGTTTACGTTCAAATGATGGTGTTTAAATGTTTATTGATGAATGGTAGATTTAAATGGATAGATTTTAAGTTCGCGTTTTCATGAACGACTTTAAACCTTGTGGTTAAATGTCACAGTTTAAATGTTGGTATGTACAATGTTGACCAGATGGCGGTAGTGTGTAGACACAGCCATACCAGGTCGTATTTATCATCATTAAAGTCACCTTCCTTACTTACTTATGGCGGCGATGAAATTCACTGGTTCTTGATTGTGCACCAATTAACCTATCAGATAATGGTACAATGTTTGCCTGGTGTTGCATATATCACGTCTGTTGTTGAAACACAAGAATGCCAGGTGACTTTGGGAGTGGATGATAATGTAAAGATCAATATAAATGTGGGAAATCTTGAACCGCCATCACCAGACACAACACATGTTTGGATCTGGCGGGGGGAGGGACTTGCCTGTGACGTCACGATGCCCCGCCTCCAGCCTGGCGCCGCTCTGTGTGTGTGTGTGTGTGTGTGTGTGTGTGTGTGTGTGTGTGTGTGTGTGTGTGTGTACTACTTTAATCATTATCATGTAAGTCTTTTGAGGAAGGATTTGTACACTCGTGTTGCCCCGTCTCTTAACCTTGTAAGTGTAAAATATGTTTTCACTCCTATGTGCGCTCACACACACACACACACACACACACACACACACACACACACATAACCTATAATATCATCTAGTATTTTCTTCAGACGGATATCTTACACCTTAATTATAAAAGCCAAAGAAAAATTTATAAAAACATATACATATATTTCCACACGTGTAGATATATGTTATGTATTGAAATGTGGCGGAAAAATTCCTTATATATTAACAAACGTGATTGAGGACGTAAAGAATCTGGTACAAACATAATGGTTATTGTGATAAATGATTTATTTATGATAAATATGTATTGTGTTGCATTATAATGGTTGTTCAGAACCAAGGTTCTTAAACCTGAATCAGTGAAATACTATCAGAAATAGAAAACCTGTTAAACATAAACATTTATATTGATTAACCACAGAATATATCTTACTGTGGGTATCTAAAAGAAAATTCATTGCAAGGAGCTAGTTTAAGGCAAGAGAATTTAATTTTTTAACAAAATATTTACCTCTACATCCCTTTTCTTTCATCATCATTTCTTATGTTTACTATCAAGAAATGCCTTTTATCTAACATAAAAATTCTGTATAGGTATTTGATTAATGTGCTCCAACGACGTGTTGTATAACTCTTCGTTAGTGAAGTTCATTTCGTGTAATGGATCATGCATTACAAAGTTGTGTCTATCCACACAAGTGTTACACGTCCCAGGTAAAGATATATTCTAGAGATAGTGTATATCTAACATATATATGTGTTTTATAAATATTTATAAAAAGTTTTCCTGAGGGACAATACCTAAGACTTTCGTATTAAAGTTGATCAGTTGTAAGTGATCAAGCATTACAAAGGTGTGTCCATTACCACAGGTGCTACTGATCCCAGGTAAAGGTATTTTACCCTTCTAGTTATCTATGCTTCATCCCTGGCTTGATCTTTGCAAGTGATATATATGGTGTGTAATTCTCTATATTCTTATCATACAATCAATCAGTTGAAGTGCAGAACACGCTGTTCATCCTGGTCACTCCACTCTGTCACATACTGTTATTGAAAAGGTGTTACCGGACTCCACCCGTAAGTCGTTACACCAGGAATGACAAGTAACATTGGGGAAAGGCTGTATCATCGACCAGGGAATGGAAGAAATAGCACAGTCTCATCGAAAACCTTTTCGCTTCATAGATATGTGCCATCATCCCCTGCTCCACCCCTCCACCTTCGACACATATATCCTCTTGGTCAATCTTTCCTCACTCATTCTCTCCATGTGACCAAACCATTTCAAAACACCCTCTTCTGCTCTCTCAACCACACTCTTTTTATTTCCACACATCTCTCTTACCCTTACGTTACTTACTCGATCAAACCACCTCACACCACACATTGTCCTCAAACATCTCATTTCCAGCACATCCATCCTCCTGCGCACAACTCTATCCATAGTCCACGCCTCGCAACCATACAACATTGTTGGAACCACTATTCCTTCAAACATACCCATTTTTGCTTTCCGAGATAATGTTCTCGACTTCCACACATTCTTCAAGGCTCCCAGAATTTTCGCCCCCTCCCCCACCCTATGATCCACTTCCGCTTCCATGGTTCCATCCGCTGCCAGATCCACTCCCAGATATCTAAAACACTTCACTTCCTCCAGTTTTTCTCCATTCAAATTCACCTCCCAATTGAATTGACCCTCAACCCTACTGTACCTAATAACCTTGCTCTTATTCACATTTACTCTTAACTTTCTTCTTTCACACACTTTACCAAACTCAGTCACCAGCTTCTGCAGTTTCTCACATGAATCAGCCACCAGCGCTGTATCATCAGCGAACAACAACTGACTCACTTCCCAAGCTCTCTCATCCCCAACAGACTTCATACTTGCCCCTCTTTCCAAAACTCTTGCATTCACATCCCTAACAACCCCATCCATAAACAAATTAAACAACCATGGAGACATCACACACCCCTGCCGCAAACCTACATTCACTGAGAACCAATCACTTTCCTCTCTTCCTACACGTACACATGCCTTACATCCTCGATAAAAACTTTTCACTGCTTCTAACAACTTGCCTCCCACACCATATATTCTTAATACCTTATATATATATATATATATATATATATATATATATATATATATATATATATATATATATATATATATATATATATATATATATATATATATATATATATATATATATATATATATATATATATATATATATATATATATATATATATATATATATATATATATATATATATATATATATATATATATATATATATGTATATATATACATATATATATATATATATATATATATATATATATATATATATATATATATATATATATATATATATATTTTTTTTTTTTTTTTTTATACTTTGTCGCTGTCTCCCGCGTTTGCGAGGTAGCGCAAGGAAACAGACGAAAGAAATGGCCCAACCCCCCCCCCCCATACACATGTACATACACACGTCCACACACGCAAATATACATACCTACACAGCTTTCCATGGTTTATCCCAGACGCTTCACATGCCTTGATTCAATCCACTGACAGCACGTCAACCCCTGTATACCACATCGCTCCAATTCACTCTATTCCTTGCCCTCCTTTCACCCTCCTGCATGTTCAGGCCCCGATCACACAAAATCTTTTTCACTCCATCTTTCCACCTCCAATTTGGTCTCCCTCTTCTCCTCGTTCCCTCCACCTCCGACACATATATCCTCTTGGTCAATCTTTCCTCACTCATTCTCTCCATGTGCCCAAACCATTTCAAAACACCCTCTTCTGCTCTCTCAACCACACTCTTTTTATTTCCACACATCTCTCTTACCCTTACGTTACTTACTCGATCAAACCACCTCACACCACACATTGTCCTCAAACATCTCATTTCCAGCACATCCATCCTCCTGCGCACAACTCTATCCATAGCCCACGCCTCGCAACCATACAACATTGTTGGAACCACTATTCCTTCAAACATACCCATTTTTGCTTTCCGAGATAATGTTCTCGACTTCCACACATTTTTCAAGGCTCCCAAAATTTTCGCCCTCTCCCCCACCCTATGATCCACTTCCGCTTCCATGGTTCCATCCGCTGACAGATCCACTCCCAGATATCTAAAACACTTCACTTCCTCCAGTTTTTCTCCATTCAAACTCACCTCCCAATTGAATTGACCCTCAACCCTACTGTACCTAATAACCTTGCTCTTATTCACATTTACTCTTAACTTTCTTCTTCCACACTTCATATATATATATATATATATATATATATATATATATATATATATATATATATATATATATATATATATATATATATATTTTTTTTTTTTTTTTCTTTTTTTGCTTTGTCGCTGTCTCCCGCGTTTGCGAGGTAGCGCAAGGAAACAGACGAAAGAAATGGCCCAACCCACCCCCATACACATGTATATACATACGTCCACACACGCAAAATATACATACCTACACAGCTTTCCATAGTTTACCCCAGACGCTTCACATGCCCCAATTCAATCCACTGACAGCACGTCAACCCCGGTATACCACATCGCTCCAATTCACTCTATTCCTTGCCCTCCTTTCACCCTCCTGCATGTTCAGGCCCCGATCACACAAAATCTTTTTCACTCCATCTTTCCACCTCCAATTTGGTCTCCCTCTTCTCCTCGTTCCCTCCACCTCCGACACATATATCCTCTTGGTCAATCTTTCCTCACTCATTCTCTCCATGTGCCCAAACCATTTCAAAACACCCTCTTCTGCTCTCTCAACCACGCTCTTTTTATTTCCACACATCTCTCTTACCCTTACGTTACTTACTCGATCAAACCACCTCACACCACACATTGTCCTCAAACATCTCATTTCCAGCACATCCTTCCTCCTGCGCACAACTCTATCCATAGCCCACGCCTCGCAACCATACAACATTGTTGGAACCACTATTCCTTCAAACATACCCATTTTTGCTTTCCGAGATAATGTTCTCGACTTCCACACATTCTTCAAGGCTCCCAGAATTTTCGCCCCCTCCCCCACCCTATGATCCACTTCCGCTTCCATGGTTCCATCCGCTGCCAGATCCACTCCTAGATATCTAAAACACTTCACTTCATCCAGTTTTTCTCCATTCAAATTCACCTCCCAATTGAATTGACCCTCAACCCTACTGTACCTAATAACCTTGCTCTTATTCACATTTACTCTTAACTTTCTTCTTTCACACACTTTACCAAACTCAGTCACCAGCTTCTGCAGTTTCTCACATGAATCAGCCACCAGCGCTGTATCATCAGCGAACAACAACTGACTCACTTCCCATATATATATATATATGTATATATATATTGGAAAGGATCACAATTTTGCGCGTGATCACGGTATTCCTATGAGTTCACGGGAAAAATGAAACACGAAAAGTTAACAAGTGCACTTTCGTGTAATGATCCCATCATGAGGGGAAACACAAGAGAGAAATATAACAGTCAGTTGATATACATCGAAGAAACGAAGCTAGGACGCCATTTGGTAAACATGTGATTGTCCAAAACATACAACGAGCGTTCATAAACTTATCATTTTACAATTCTTATCAACAATAAAGTTATCTAAATTGTACAGACCACCACTAATATTAAGATTATAATTCTTTGTGTATTTTATAGTAGAAGATTCAAGGATATTTCTCTTGTTAATAGAGTTAGAGTTAACAACTGAGATGGCGTCATTCCAGTCAATACAATGATCATAGTTTTTAACATGATTAAACAAAGCATTTGATTCTTGTCCCGTTCTTATACTATATTTATGTTGCTTAAGTCTAACAAAAAGATCCTTACCAGTCTGACCAACATAAAATTTATCACAGTTTCCACAAGGAACTTTATAGATGCAACTAAGAGAATTTTCTGGTGAATTCCTGATTAAGATATTCTTTATAGTATTATTGTTGCTAAAGGCAACATTTACAATAAAGGATTTAAGCAACATGGGAAGCAAAGTGAAATTATTATTTAAAGGGAGAACTAAAAGATTCTTGGTGTCAATGGGAGGTTTGGGCTCAACTGTATAAAATGATTTCTTTGCTAACTTAAGGGATTTATCAATGAAAGATCTAGGGTACTTTAACTTAGATCCAGTAGAATATATCTTCTCAAACTCATCATCAATAAACTCTGGACTGTAAATACGTAATGCCCTAAGGAACATAGATTGAAATGATGATAATTTAACTCTGTCATGTTGAGATGAGTAATAATGGATATATGAGCATACATTGGTGGGTTTTCTGTAAATGCTAAACTTAAACGTGTTTCCTTGTCTATGGATCATGCAATCTAAATATGGTAACATATGTGTGGTGTGGGAGGCAAGTTGTTGGAAGCGGTGAAGGGTTTTTATCGGGGATGTGGGGCGTGTGTGCGTGTGTGTGTGTGTGGGGGGGGGTGATTGGTTCTCGGTGAATGTGGGTTTGCGGCAGGGGTGTGTGATGTCTCCATGGTTGTTTGGTTTGTTTGTGGATGGGGTTGTTGGGGGGGGTGAATGCAGGAGTTTTGGAGGGAGGGGCGGGTATGGGGTCTGTTGGGGGTGGGAGAGCTTGGGGGGTGAGTCAGTTGTTGTTCGCTGGTGGTGCAGCGCTGGTGGCTGGTTCATGTGGGAAGCTGCAGAAGCTGGTGACTGAGTTTGGTGAGGTGTGTGAAAGAAGAAAGTTGGGAGTGAATGTGAATAAGAGCAAGGTTGTTGGGTGCAGTGGGGTTGAGGGTCAGGTCGATTGGGAGGTGAGTTTGAGTGGAGAGGGGCTGGAGGAGGTGAAGTGTTTTGGATGTCTGGGAGTGGATCTGGCGGCGGGTGGAGCCGTGGAAGCGGGGGTGGATCGTGGGGTGGGGGAGGGGGCGAAAATTCTGGGAGCCTTGAAGAATGTGTGGAGGTCGAGAGCATTGTCTCGGGGGGCGGAAGTGGGTATGTTTGAGGGAGTGGTGGTTCCAACAATGTTGTATGGTTGCGAGGCGTGGACTATGGATGGAGTTGTGCGCAGGAGGATGGGTGTGCTGGAGGTGGGGTGTTTGGGGACAGTGTGTGGTGTGGGGTGGTTTGATCGAGTGGGTAGCGTGGGGGTGGGAGAGATGTGTGGAAGTAAGGGGAGCGTGGTTGAGAGAGCGGGGGAGGGTGTTTTGAAGTGGTTTGGTCGCATGGAGAGAGTGAGTGAGGAGAGATTGACCAAGGGGATGTGTGTGTCGGAGGTGGAGGGAACGAGGAGAAGAGGGAGACCAAATTGGAGGTGGAAAGATGGAGTGGGGGGGGGGGGGGTTTGTGTGATCGGGGCCTGAACATGCAGGAGGGTGAAAGGAGGGCGGGGAATAGAGTGAGTTGGAACGATGTGGTGTGCCGGGGTTGACGTGCTGTCGGTGGATTGAATCGGGGCGTGTGGGGCGTCTGGGGTAAACCATGGAAAGCTGTGTAGCTATGTATATTTGCGTGTGTGGACGTATGTATATACATGTGTATGGGGGTGGGTTGGGCCATTTCTTTCGTCTGTTTCCTTGCGCTACCTCGCAAACGCGGGAGACAGCGACAAAGCGAAAAAAAAAAAAAAAAAAAAAAAAAAAAATATTTTCATTTTCTACAGTAAATTTGATGGAAGTTACTAAGTCGTTAAGTAAGGGGAGAAATATTTGTAAATTTTCATTTGTTGGCCAAACACAAAGAACATCATCTACATACCTAAACCAAATTGTATTAGAAGGTAAGATATTCTTTAGTAATTTCGTTTAAAAAAATTCCATATAAAGATTACTTAGTACAGGTGAAAGAGGGTTACCCATTGCCATACCAAATTTTTGAGCTTAACAATCTCCATTAAATTGAAATACACAGTCTTTTATACACAATTTTATCAGTTCAATGAAATTAGACTTTGAAACAGGTAAATGAATATCATCCAAGACATCAAATAGATATTCTAAAAGGTCATCAACTGGAACTTTAGTGAAAAGTAAGGAAACATTAAAGCGAACTAGTTTGAAATCAAAATTAATATTGATATTGTTTAACTTGTTGACTAAATCTACATTGTTCATGATATTAGAATTTGATACCTTACCCACTAAAGGGCTTAATAAGGAAACTAACGATTTTGACAATTTATATGTGATGGAGCCTACTGAACTCACTATAGGTCTTGCTGGAAAATTTTGTTTATCTGTTTTGAAAAGTCCATACATATATGGCAATGAAGGGGACAAAGATGACACACTTTTGATAAGAGAA
Source organism: Panulirus ornatus (assembly GCF_036320965.1). Taxonomy (NCBI): domain Eukaryota; kingdom Metazoa; phylum Arthropoda; class Malacostraca; order Decapoda; family Palinuridae; genus Panulirus; species Panulirus ornatus. Next base: position 8,972,017 of record NC_092235.1, on the reverse strand, counting down.
ATGTTACCTTTCAACAACAACTTCATTTCTTTATTGAAGTGAGAATTAACTGCTTCTAAGGGATCTTTAATAAGTTTAGAATATGTTGTTTTATAATTTAGAACATTATTCATTTTAGATAAATAGTTACTTCTGTCTAAAATCACAACAGTGTTAGCCTTATCTGCTTTAGTAATATGTATATCCTTGTCTTTTTCTAAGGTGTTAATAGCTCTTATGAATCTTTTTAGGGCAATTAGCTTCCACTGGTTTTGACAAACCCTTACAAATTTGTAAGAGTTTAGTGTATGATATGTAATAATGAAATGTTACCATTTTTAGATTGTATGATCCATAGACAAGGAAACACGTTTAAGTTCAGCATATACAGGTAACCCACTAATGTATGCTCATATATCCATTATTACTCATCTCAACATTACACAATTAAATTATCATCATTTCAAACTATGTTCCTTAGGGCATTACGTATTTGCAGTCCAGAGTTTATTGATGATGAGTTTGAGAAGATATATCCTATTGGATCTAAGTTAAAGTACCCTAGATCTTTCATTGATAAATCCCTTAAGTTAGCAAAGAAATCATTTTATACAGTTGAGCCCAAACCTCCCATTGACACCAAGAATCTTTTAGTTCTCCCTTAAAATAATAATTTCACTTTGCTTCCCATGTTGCTTAAATCCTTTAATGTAAATGTTGCCTTTAGCAACAATAATACTATAAAGAATATCTTAATCAGGAATTCACCAGAAAATTCTCTTGGTTGCATCTATAAAGTTCCTTGTGGAAACTGTGATGAATTTTATGTTGGTCAGACTGGTAAGGATCTTTCTGTTAGACTTAAGCAACATAAATATAGTATAAGAACGGGACAAGAATCAAATGCCTTGTTTAATCAAGTTGAAAATATGATCATTGTATTGACTGGAGTAACGCCATCTCAGTTGTTTACTCTAACTCTATTACCAAGAGAAATATCATTGAATCTTCTATTATCAAATACACAAAGAATTATAATCTTAATATTAGTGACGATCTATTCAAATTAGATAACTTTATTGTTGATAAGATTTGTAAAATGATAAGTTTATGAACGCTCGTTGTATGTTTTGGACAATCACATGTTTACCAAATGGCGTCTCAGCTTCGTCTCTTCGATATAGATATCAACTGACTGTTATATTTCTCTCTTGTGTCTCCCCTGATGATGTGATTATTACACGACAGTGCACTTGGGAACTTTTCGTTATTCATTTTCCCCGTGGACTTATAGGAATATCTTAATCACGCGCAAAACTGTGATCCTTTCCAATATATCTATCTATCTATCTATCTATCTATCTATCTATCTATATATATATACATATATTTTTTTTTTTTTTGCTTTGTCGCTGTCTCCCGCGTTTGCGAGGTAGCGCAAGGAAACAGACGAAAGAAATGGCCCAACCCCCCCCATACACATGTATATGCATACGTCCACACACGCAAATATACATAGCTACACAGCTTTCCATGGTTTACCCCAGACGCTTCACATGCCTTGATTCAATCCACAGACAGCACGTCAACCCCGGTATACCACATCGCTCCAATTCACTCTATTCCTTGCCCTCCTTTCACCCTCCTGCATGTTCAGGCCCCGATCACACAAAATCTTTTTCACTCCATCTTTCCACCTCCAATTTGGTCTCCCTCTTCTCCTCGTTCCCTCCACCTCCGACATATATATCCTCTTGGTCAATCTTTCCCCACTCATTCTCTCCATGTGACCAAACCATTTCAAAACACCCTCTTCTGCTCTCTCAACCACGCTCTTTTTATTTCCACACATCTCTCTTACCCTTGCGTTACTTACTCGATCAAACCACCTCACACCACACATTGTCCTCAAACATCTCATTTCCAGCACATCCATCCTCCTGCGCACAACTCTATCCATAGCCCACGCCTCGCAACCATACAACATTGTTGGAACCACTATTCCTTCAAACATACCCATTTTTGCTTTCCGAGATAATGTTCTCGACTTCCACACATTCTTCAAGGCTCCCAGAATTTTCGCCCCCTCCCCCACCCTATGATCTACTTCCGCTTCCATGGTTCCATCCGCTGCCAGATCCACTCCCAGATATCTAAAACACTTCACTTCCTCCAGTTTTTCTCCATTCAAACTCACCTCCCAGTTGAATTGACCCTCAACCCTACCGTACCTAATAACCTTGCTCTTATTCACATTTACTCTTAACTTTCTTCTTTCACATACTTTACCAAACTCAGTCACCAGCTTCTGCAGTTTCTCACATGAATCAGCCACCAGCGCTGTATCATCAGCGAACAACAACTGACTCACTTCCCAAGCTCTCTCATCCCCAACAGACTTCATACTTGCCCCTCTTTCCAAAACTCTTGCATTCACCTCCCTAACAACCCCATCCATAAACAAATTAAACAACCATGGAGACATCACACACCCCTGCCGCAAACCTACATTCACTGAGAAACAATCACTTTCCTCTCTTCCTACACGTACACATGCCTTACATCCTCGATAAAAACTTTTCACTGCTTCTAACAACTTGCCTCCCACACCATATATTCTTAATACCTTCCACAGAGCATCTCTATCAACTCTATCATATGCCTTCTCCAGATCCATAAATGCTACATACAAATCCATTTGCTTTTCTAAGTATTTCTCACATACATTCTTCAAAGCAAACACCTGATCCACACATCCTCTACCACTTCTGAAACCACACTGCTCTTCCCCAATCTGATGCTCTGTACACACATATATATATACATATATATGTGTGTGTATACACACATACATACATATATATATATATATATATATATATATATATATATATATATATATATATATATATATATATATATATATATATATATATATATATATATATATATATATATATATATATATATATATTTTTTTTTTTTTTTTTTTTTTTTTATACTTTGTCGCTGTCTCCCGCGTTTGCGAGGTAGCGCAAGGAAACAGACGAAAGAAATGGCCCAACCCCCCCCCCCCATACACATGTACATACGCCCACACACGCAAATATACATACCTACACAGCTTTCCATGGTTTACCCCAGACGCTTCACATGCCTTGATTCAATCCACTGACAGCACGTCAACCCCTGTATACCACATCGCTCCAATTCACTCTATTCCTTGCCCTCCTTTCACCCTCCTGCATGTTCAGGCCCCGATCACACAAAATCTTTTTCACTCCATCTTTCCACCTCCAATTTGGTCTCCCTCTTCTCCTCGTTCCCTCCACCTCCGACACATATATCCTCTTGGTCAATCTTTCCTCACTCATTCTCTCCATGTGCCCAAACCATTTCAAAACACCCTCTTCTGCTCTCTCAACCACGCTCTTTTTATTTCCACACATCTCTCTTACCCTTACGTTCCTCACTCGCTCAAACCACCTCACACCACACATTGTCCTCAAACATCTCATTTCCAGCACATCCATCCTCCTGCGCACATCTCTATCCATAGCCCACGCCTCGCAACCATACAACATTGTTGGAACCACTATTCCTTCAAACATACCCATTTTTGCTTTCCGAGATAATGTTCTCGACTTCCACACATTTTTCAAGGCTCCCAAAATTTTCGCCCCCTCCCCTACCCTATGATCCACTTCCGCTTCCATGGTTCCATCCGCTGACAGATCCACTCCCAGATATCTAAAACACTTCACTTCCTCCAGTTTTTCTCCATTCAAACTCACCTCCCAATTGACTTGACCCTCACCCCTACTGTACCTAATAACCTTGCTCTTATTCACATTTACGAGCACTCTCATGAAACATAAAAACCTCCAACAGCCATATATATATATATGAATAAAAATTCCCAAGTGCACATTTGTGTAATGATCACGTTGTCAGGGAAGATACAGGAACGAGATAGATGACGTACAACAGTCAGTTGATATGTAAAGAAGAGATGTTGGTAAGACACCATTGTATGCTTGCTTGTTTTTTATTTTCTTTTCTTGCCTATCCGCTTGCCTGAGTTTTTGTTTATTTTCTTTCTTGTCTCCCTGCCTCTTTACTTGATTGCCTGCGTCCCTGTTTTTTCATTGCCTGCATGCCTGCGTTTGTCCACCTGATTACTTGCCTTCCTGCCTTTTTTCTTCGTGCCTGCTTGCCTGCCCTTTTGTCTGCTTTCCTTTTTTCCTGCTTGCCTGCCTGCCTGCTGTGTCACTTGTCTGCCAGCTTTTTAAGTTTACTGCCTGCCTTTCGCGGTAATATAAATGTCTGCGGGCTTTCCAGTGTACGTTTCACTAACATGGGAAGTGTAGGGGTTTGGGAGCCAACAGTTTTACGTGACAAAAGAAGATATTTACATAAATTTGATAAGCAGGAAGACTACAGACGTACCCACCCATACTTCAGTAGTACAATAGAATGTGTGTATCACTAGAGGCTCTCAAACCCACTTTAAACACAAGAAAAGTTTGTGTACTTGGCAAGCAACCCACAATAACAACAAAATGTCCATAAATTCATAGGTCGTCAATTCTGAGAAGTAGTTCTTGTCTTCTCATTCACTCTTGATACAATGCATATTTTCCCCATAGGTCTGCTCCTGCGGGCATTAGAAAAGGGAGGCGTGTAGTCAGGTTGGCTCCCACACTTAAGGTGACCAATGTCTTTGATGTGAAGCATGAACGGGCGTGACCATTACCACCATATATTGGACGGGGTCACTACGTTCCCCGCACCAAGCGAATCTCTCACATTTATGATCATTTTCACTTGTCTTTTATCCTCATGTTCTGCCATTACTATCTGTTGTTACTGTTATACTAAGCACTGTGGACGTCATATCTGCAAGA
>NC_092235.1:8939808-8967031 GCF_036320965.1 Panulirus ornatus | reverse complement strand
TTGGCCCCTTTACGGAGACGGACAGGAGCGGGGTCCCGTATTGGCAATGTATATGGTGACCTCTCCATCTGCAGTCTCATGAATAGAGGCGTCCATCATGGATAGTCGTGTGACAGTTAGTGAGGAAGGTTCAGCAACTACACTTAGTGCCAGATGACCCTGAATATGTCTAAGTCCATGATCATTCATCCATGTTCGAGAAAGGGAGCGAGGAATGTTCATTAATATGTTACTATGCAGAGTCATATTTGTTTGAAGTTTACCAGGACAATGATGAGTAGAAAAGTAAAAAGGATGCGTATTGTCTACCGTGAAGCAGGACGTGGGAGCAGATGTATTAATGACTCTGACTGAGTGAGAACTCTTCTCTGACAATGGCAAGAACGTATTATCAACACAAACCACATGATAAATAGGACAGATCTTATGTTGTGCCACACATAGAGTGGCGTCCTAGTAACAAGTTAGCAGGAAAAGTTACACCACGAACAATGTAAGGGGTTACGGTAATGACCGAGTCGCCTATGCGAATGTTCATTCTAATAGTGCCCCTTACGTCGAGATTTTCATTTGAGATACTTTGAAGGGATGAATAAAAGTCTGAGTTAAAGGTTGAATAGAAGCATAATGAATGACATCTGCTTCAGCGCCGCTGTCTAGAAAGATTGTGATTGTCTTATCCTGGAAAGACTGTGATTGGCTTATCCTTGAAAGAACCCACTAAATCGAAACTTGTAATGTGAGAAAATGGCGATGAACAAAAATGTCTTAAGAGTTCCTTATGTGATGGAGTCTTGTCATGAGCGAGAGATTGTCATTGTTGATAATGACATGATGAACCTGTGTTAGATGACGTCTGTCTAGCTAATGCTCGACATTCCGCTGAAGTGTGTCTAGCGTTGCTATGATATGAACACCTGCTTGGTGGTGTTGGGCGCGAGCGGGTGAAGGTCAGCCTGATGTCTGACTGGAGGAAATCATGACTAGGTCGGCAGAATTGTGACGACCGAGGCTGTGATGACATGGGTCGTTGACTGCGTTGGTTCTGGTCGAGGCTCACGTGAGAATGAGTCCCATGTGTAAGGACACACATTCGCTTTATGTCCTGGTTAGCCACACCGGAAGCACGTCACTTTATGTGAGTGTTTGTCATCACTGAATCGCTGTATTTGACCATGAGAAGAATGATTGTGTTGACCACTAGAATGTTACGTCACACTTTGGGAAGCCGACACTCTCCCCAGTGTCTTGGTGTTGGAATATCCACCTTTCTTTTGAGTGTAATTCAACACTTTTGTTACTGACCCACAATGATGGGTCGATGTTCTCATTAAGTAACCATCGTCTTACGTCTGGAGGTCAGGTCCTTGAGAATGAAGGTTATGTGTAATAAACGCATGAATGTTTGCACATGAGTTTCAGGTTCATCATGGCCGATATGCATGATGAGGATTCATAAGTCTGCCTAACTAATCTCATTCTTCCATGTAAGGTACTCCAATGATGAGGGACTGACGTATCATCCAAGTATGTTGTGTTAAGAGCACGTAAAAGGACATGTAGTGTATAAGAATAGTACCAATGTATGAAAACATAAGAAAGAATATTTGCAAGAATAACTGAAAACTTAGATTAATTTGCTAAACTACAAAGATGAATAATCATATTACCCAAAAGTATATATATGTCTATATCTATAGACTAAGAACTAGTAACACACAAAAGGAGCATACCTCACAGAGTGAACCATTTTGACACAGTTCTTATCTGAATGGGAGATTCGCTTACGAAGCCGTCTTGGCTGTAGCGAGGTGAAGATGTGTGCAGAGTAGCGGCTGGCTGGGTGTAGCGAGGTGAAGATGTGTGCAGAGTAGCGGCTCGCTGGGTGTAGCGAGGTGAAGATGTGTGTAGAGTAGCGGCTCGCTGAGTGTAGCGAGGTGAAGATGTGTGCAGAGTAGCGGCTCTCTGGGTGTAGCGAGGTGAAGATGTGTGCAGAGTAGCGACTCGCTAGCAGGAAAGTTGAGTGAGCGACAAGGGCTGGACCACGCGATGCTGACGTCTGGGATGTCGCCACGGCTGATGATGACGCGTTTCTGGAGCGGTTGACAAGATGACCTCCACGTTGGTGGTAGCAGGATGGCTGACCTTGCTTGACACGTCTGGATGTGATGACAACACTGCACGGCGGTGGCGCTGTCTTGATGCCCTTGCAAGCGACACAGTGTCAGCAATGCAATAAAGACGTGTCTTCAATGCATTGAGGTACGGGTGATGGAGAACGTAGCCGGCCATGGGGTTCCGCCCTTAACGTCCATAGGAGGGAGCACCAGGACTGTGTCAGGTAGGCTTGTATGACTGCTGGCAACACCAGACGTAGAAATATGAAGTAGATGTGACGGTCGTGTGTGGTCACGTGGGTTCTTACGTCACTGCCACCATTTGTAAGGTTGAGTTGAGAGGAAGGAAATCAGGTCTTCTTCGTCTGTGGTACACAATGAAGATCAGGCGGCCTTTGTAGATTTATTACAACAAAACGTGTACGTCCATCTGTAGTACTCTGGGCTATAGTCTTATGACACACTACGACACACTCTAGTGAACAGTGTGACGATGCTGGCCAGTGTGTCCCCTCAGGTCACACTGACAGGGGTTATATGGGAGTCCGTCAACACCCATTCAACAACGTGTTCAAATAACAGATCAGCTCTTACGTGTTCAAACATCCTGATTAACAGTAGCTCGTGGGAACAGTGAGCCCGTGGCAACATGCATCTAACTCTATGTAACTCACAGTAAAATGATAATGACAAATACCTAATGAAAAATTAATGATAGTGTGCGTGAGTCTTACAATGATAAGACATCCAAAACACTTGCACACACATTACCAAATAAGCCGCGATGATAATATTATTATTATGATCCGACGATTAAAACAAAATTGTAGTTAATGACATAATATATTCCCAACGACTAAATCAACCATAGCAATATAGCCAGCAAGTAAATATAGCGAACAAGATAATGTAGTTAGGATGGCATTATATTGAAAATAACGATACAGCCACCATGACAATATTGTCACCATGACAATGTAGCTGTATTTTCAATGTTACTCTTATGTGAATATGGCTTTATTGTCAGTATAGCTATAGTGTCATGGGGAACATATTTTCATAGTGGCAGTTGGGGAACATATTTTCATGGTGGCAGTTGGGGAACATATTTTCATAGTGGCAGTTGGGGAACATATTTTCATAGTGGCAGTATTGTCATTATGAACATACCGTCATTTTGGCTATCTTTTCATTTTAGTTACATTGCTATGATGTATATATCGTCACTTTAGCTATATTGGCAAGGTGATCTTTATCTATAGGTGATATATTGTCATTATTTAACTCATGCATAATTTGTTATAAGCAATATATTATTATGATAATTATATTATCATGGTGACAATATTGTCACAGCGACTATATTGTCATTATGACTATAATGTCATAGTGGCTATATTGCCATGATAACTATATTGTCATGGTGATTTTCTATCATGATATCTATAATGTCGCAGTGACTGTATTTTAATTGAAGCTTTTTTAATGGTGTTGATATTACCCTTGAGGATATGCCATTATAGAAGAGAAATTGTCATTTTGATTAAATTATCAGTTGACTACATTGCCATGATATGCTATATTGTTATGGTTTCAGTACTGTCTTGGTAAATCTTTTATTACTGTAGCTACATTGCAGTAGAAACCAAAATGGTAAGGTGGCTATATTTTCATGAGAGGATGATTTCATTATGGCGATTATAATGCATTTCTGAGTATATTGTCATGGTGACTGTGTTGCCATAATATCTATATTGTCATTTAATTTGTTGAATTGATGGCAATAATGTCTTAGAGACGGTACTGTCATGTTATCTGTATTGTCACGATGGTTGTATTGTCATTGTGACTATATAGTCATGTTGGCTATATTGTCATTAAGATCACATGTTATGGTAACTATATTGCCATGATGGCTGTATTGTTAGGTCACTATATTGCCATGATGGCTGTATTGTTAGGTCACTATATTGCCATGGTGGCTGTATTGTTAGGTCACTATATTGCCATGATGGCTATTTGTCATTTTTGTTATATAACAAGGAGGTGACTGTCTTATCATGTTGGCAATATTGTAGAATAGCTATATTGTCAAGTAGTGGGTATATATATATTTCTTGTCTGGCGGTATATTGTCATGATGGCAATAATAACATTTTGGCGATATTGGCAAGGTGATATCGTGTTTTAGCAGCTAAACTCTTGTTGTAGATATTTTTCAATTCAAATATTTTATCATGGTAGATATATAGTCAAGGTTACTATATTTTCATGGTAGCTACATTGTCATGGTGAAGACATTGGCATGGTGGCTGTATCGTTATTTTCAATATAATGCCGTCCTGGCTACATAATCTTGGTCGCTATATCAACTTGATGGCTATATTGCTATGGTTAACTTTGTCGTTCGGGATATATTTTGCTATTAGCTACAATATTGTTGTCATTATATGATCATGATAATAATATTTTCATGGCGGCATGTTTGGTATTGTAAGTGTAACTGAACAGATATCATATCATCACATCCTTATATTGTCATGGTTTTTACACTGTGATATTGTTTATGTCAACCTGCTGATTATATAATCATGATTGGTGTATAATTATGGTAACTATATTGTTATACCGTTTTATTTCATTGTGATAATTTTGTCATGTTGACTACAATTACATGACAGCTATAATGTTATGACTATATTATGATGATAAATCCTGTCTGAGTCACTGTTTTTTCACAGAGATTATATTGTCCTGGAGTCTATATGTTTCCTATGATCCGAAAACGACTATTTATTTACACTATCTATATTGTCAGGTGGTTATATTGCCTTTGTGAATATAAGTTGAATGTTTCTATATTTTTCCTTTGACTATATTGTCATATCAGTTATATGATCATGGTAGCTTTATTGTCATAGTGAATACATTGTCGACGTGACTGTATTATCATAATGGCTAAATTGTCATAGCAAATATATTGATATGGTGGCAATATTTTCATGATATCTATAAAGTCTGTAAATTACTCTCAACGCGTTTCTAATGTCCTGGCGATTGATTTATATCATGACTTTATTGTCAAGATGGCTGTATTGTCATGGTGGCTATATTGTCGTTTGCTGTATTTTCAATTTTACGCTTTTGTGAAGATAGCTTTACTGTCAGTATAGCTATAGTATCATGGAGAATATATATACATAGTGGCAGTATTGTCATTACGAACATATTGTCATTTTGGCTATCTTCTTATTTTCGTTACAGTACTATCATGTATATATCGTCACCTTGGCTATATTAGCAATGTGATATTTTTTGTAGGTGCTATATTGTCATTTTTTAATCATGCATATTTTGTCATAAGTGATACATTATCATGATAAATATAATATTCCGGTGACTATATATTGGCCTTGTGACTATATTGTTTTTTTTTTTATACTTTGTCGCTGTCTCCCGCGTTTGCGAGGTAGCGCAAGGAAACAGACGAAAGAAATGGCCCAACCCCCCCCCGCCCCCATACACATGTATATACATACGTCCACACACGCAAATATACATACCTACACAGCTTTCCATGGTTTACCCCAGACGCTTCACATGCCTTGATTCAATCCACTGACAGCACGTCAACCCCGGTATACCACATCGCTCCAATTCACTCTATTCCTTGCCCTCCTTTCACCCTCCTGCATGTTCAGGCCCCGATCACACAAAATCTTTTTCACTCCATCTTTCCACCTCCAATTTGGTCTCCCTCTTCTCCTTGCTCCCTCCACCTCCGACACATATATCCTCTTGGTCAATCTTTCCTCACTCCATGTGCCCAAACCACTTCAAAACACACTCTTCTGCTCTCTCAACCACGCTCTTTTTATTTCCACACATCTCTCTTACCCTTACGTTACTCACTCGATCAAACCACCTCACACCACACATTGTCCTCAAACATCTCATTTCCAGCACATCCATCCTCCTGCGCACAACTCTATCCATAGCCAACGCCTCGCAACCATACAACATTGTTGGAACCACTATTCCTTCAAACATACCCATTTTTGCTTTCCGAGATAATGTTCTCGACTTCCACACATTCTTCAAGGCCCCCAGAATTTTCGCCCCCTCCCCCACCCTATGATCCACTTCCGCTTCCATGGTTCCATCCGCTGACAGATCCACTCCCAGATATCTAAAACACTTCACTTCCTCCAGTTTTTCTCCATTCAAACTCACCTCCCAATTGACTTGACCCTCAACCCTACTGTACCTAATAACCTTGCTCTTATTCACATTTACTCTTAACTTTCTTCTTCCACACACTTTACCAAACTCAGTCACCAGCTTCTGCAGTTTCTCACATGAATCAGCCACCAGCGCTGTATCATCAGCGAACAACAACTGACTCACTTCCCAAGCTCTCTCATCCCCAACAGACTTCATACTTGCCCCTCTTTCCAAAACTCTTGCATTTACCTCCCTAACAACCCCATCCATAAACAAATTAAACAACCATGGAGACATCACACACCCCTGCCGCAAACCTACATTCACTGAGAACCAATCACTTTCCTCTCTTCCTACACGTACACATGCCTTACATCCTCGATAAAAACTTTTCACTGCTTCTAACAACTTTCCTCCCACACCATATATTCTTAATACCTTCCACAGAGCATCTCTATCAACTCTATCATATGCCTTCTCCAGATCCATAAATGCTACATACAAATCCATTTGCTTTTCTAAGTATTTCTCACATACATTCTTCAAAGCAAACACCTGATCCACACATCCTCTACCACTTCTGAAACCACACTGCTCTTCCCCAATCTGATGCTCTGTACATGCCTTCACCCTCTCAATCAATACCCTCCCATATAATTTACCAGGAATACTCAACAAACTTATACCTCTGTAATTTGAGCACTCACTCTTATCCCCTTTGCCTTTGTACAATGGCACTATGCACGCATTCCGCCAATCCTCAGGCACCTCACCATGAGTCATACATACATTAAATAACCTTACCAACCAGTCAACAATACAGTCACCCCCTTTTTTAATAAATTCCACTGCAATACCATCCAAACCTGCTGCCTTGCCGGCTTTCATCTTCCGCAAAGCTTTTACTACCTCTTCTCTGTTTACCAAATTGTTATTATGACTATAATCTCATGTTGGATATCTTGCCAAGATAACTATATTATATTATTTACTCGTAAATCTCTAGGTTCTATAACCCAAAATATTTAGAGTAGTTAGGGTAGAAACTGATGGAAGCGATTTCTAACATTCTTGCATAACCTGACCACTCGCCTTCCCAAAACATAGCCATCCCAGCTTGGATATTGTACTGCTGTGGTCGTCAACCAATTTGAAAAGGAAGACATTGAATGGAGAAATTACTCAGGTAATCTCCAAAGATGGTTACTGGACTGAGAAACAAATTGAGACACCAGATTAAACGACTTAAATCCATTCAGCTTTAGGGAAAAGAAGTTTAAGAGATCCTATACAGGTATATAAAGTTATTGTAATGGCATCCCTTTAAGCTTGATATTTTTACTTCCTGTAACTAGTTCCAACAATTAAAACAATATTCAGCATTGTGATTTAAGTGACTGACTTTAGGATGCATTTGGATCTGTCAAAAATTGTATTTAGCAAATACTTCAACTTTCAACTGACCCATTCTATATTTTTATTCATTTCATCTCAGTTTTATCACCTTTCTGTTACTTTTTAATATCAACAGTAGCCCGTCTACGTAGTTGGGGATCTGAAGCAAAGGAAACTTTTTCTAGCCTAGGTTAGGTTAGCATCTAAACCAAACCTAAATGACCTTAACTTAGAAATATGTTCAGACAGTACCTTCTGAAAATATTTCTTAAGGTAAAGTCGTGGGGATTAGTTTAGGTGCTAACTAAACCTTGGCTAGAAAAAGTTTGCTTTAAAGCCACAACTAATTGAAAGGCCTACTTTAAGTGGTGATATTGAAATTCATTTGCTCCACTGTGCTCCTCCGTCCGTTTGTTTTATGTCCATCTAAAGATTCATACCTTCAATTTTTGATGTAGATTGATTTCCTATCTTAGCTTCATCTACGGAATTCTACATCTTCAGTTCAGCACACCATTGTGGTAATGAAGGGAAAGTCACCACATTTACAAGCCGAGTGGACGTAGCTTATCCCACCTCGTTAGAGAGAAAACTTACCTGTATTTGAATTAATGAACGGGAACAGAGAAGACAAAATTTTGATACACATTTATTATACAACTATATGATTTATATCATATACATTACCACGTTTCCTGCACTTTCCATCACAAATTTGCTGATATCATAACCTTGTAGTTACCTTACAACCTTAAGGATGGTGGTCTACAACACCTCTAGATTGATGGAGAAAACGAAAAGTTTCGTTTTACTATTAAGACCACAGAAATGCGGTAATTCCACTTCACTACCACTAACTACGGCTAAGATTCTCATCCTCTGAGCGAAGCCATACAATAATCGTCCTTATCTACTCTGAGCATTGGATAGCCTCCTGATGATCAAGATTGCTGTTTTGGTTGTCCGTTTCCCTTGTTACTGGTGCGCCTCACTGCACACCTTACATGAGTGCCTTCCACAGTATTAGGGACAGCTGCTGGGCCTCACTGTAGCTACTTCTGGGACGGTTGCCAATCTTCCTCGTATTCCCTCATGACCACAGCGCCAAAACGACTCCCGCCATCAGGCCGAAATGCACAAACATTTCTGACAAAATTGAGACAAACTCGCGTCACTTTTGACACCAAGTGAATTTCTACGACAATTACGTTCAAGATCCTTGGTTTTTCGTTCATGGATTGAACAGAAGCAACCAACGATGGTTGCTACTGCCCAATCCATGAAGTCCCCCCCACCACGGAAAGGTAACCAAGCTTCGGGGGGGATGGGTGTTTACCCTGACGCCAACGGAGAAACTCAGTACAATATTTTTATTATAACTTTCCTTAATCTTGAAAAATGAATCAATCAGAGGGAACAATAGCCCCAGCCATATAAAGATTGGCTAACCGACTCCTTGCGCATTGTGTAGAAAGTGATTTCTTTGAGGGTTGCTTTATGGAAGGCACGGTAGCGTCGGAAGAGTTTCATTTTTTCTTTGAAGACGAAGGAAATTATCCCCGTGAATTTATGTATTTTTTTTGGGCGGGATAATGTTCCCATCTTTTTTCTTTCTTTGTTTTTCAACGTCCCTACGTAGATATTGTGTGTCATCCACTACTGGGAGAAAGCCAGACTTCCGCCAGATTAACGTAATCCTTGGCGAGGCCAAACTAAAGTTGTCTTGGTGTTGGTTCCTCAGTGATAACCCCAACACAAACATAAACACACCTCCAGTGTCCACTCTCGGGTCGTGTTCTCCTGCAGCACCAGCAAGAAGAAAGAACTCAGGTTCCTCACCAACTGAATCTTTTGGCACGGGGAGCGTGAGTCATCTCGACACGCCTTTTAACGCCCGTACGTGGTGCGGAGTGCAGTCGGTCTGTAACGTAGGACATGTCATGTGTTATTGGTCCCAGTCGGTCTAGAACGCTGGGCCTGACATGTGTTGGGGTACCAAGTCGGTCTTGAATTCTGGGCCTGACGTGTGTTGGGGGACCAAGTCGGTCTTGAATGGTGGGCCTGACGTGCGTTGGGGGACCAAGTCGGTCTTGAATGGTGGGCCTGACAGGTCCTGAGACCTGACATGTCTCCCTGAAGGTGGGCCTGACAAGTGGGGTGGGCTGCATTTCCTCATGGATGGTGGGTCTGGTAGGGAGTGTGGGCTGCAGTGCCACTTGAGTGGGCGAGGTTACTTGGTCAGCATCAGTGGGACGGTGATGTTTCACTTTTGCACAGCGTCCGTTGACGGAGAGTGGTGTCATGTCGGCAAGAAGTGCCTTCTTGTAGGAGGCATAGCAGGAGTACTGGATGACGGCAATCCCGCGGTGGTTCTCGTAGGTCGTGTAGGACTGCATGTCGAAGCGAACGATGTCGCCGAACTGCTTGAAGAATTCCCAGACGTTCGACCTTGAGATTTTGTATGGAACGTTGACGACCCTGATGGTATACCGCTGCAGGACGGTTTTGAGAACCCCTTGCAACTGCTCGTTGGTGGGCACGATGACATGTAGGTCGTCATCATCGCAGCCCAACTCATCTATATGTGGGAGTCGGGTCTCGTGTGGTGGACGGTCCAGCAAATCATCCTCATCGTGGAAAGGCAGGTAGGCCTGGTCAAGGAGGGCGACCCAGAGCACCTGCTGCTGCTCGACCACCTCCACAACTGAGCTTTTTGCAAAATCTTCCATGTTGAAGATACTTTGATTACGTTGTGCACTTTACGAAGTAACCTCGGTTATCCTTGTACGTACAGAAATATAGTGAGTATATTGATATGGAAAAAATAGTAAGGTACCCCCATGCTCTAATATCCCACATAGAAATAAAAGCATAGTCGACTTCATAGAAACAAAAGCATGTCGACTTCGGCGATTTTGAATGTAGAGACCATCTAAGATATTGTATGTGGGTTAATGGTTATTACATGGTGACCAGGGGTACAGGTGGATGGGACAGACTGGATATAGTGAAGATCGATAGATGGGACATACAGGGTATAGTGAATATCCATAGATGGGACAGACTGTGTACAGTGAAGATTGATAGATGGGACAGACAGGGTATAGTGAATATCCATAGATGGGAGAGACAGCTTGTAGTGAAGATGCATACATGGGACTGACAGGTACAGTGAAGATTCGTAGATGGGACAGACAAGGTATCGTGAAGATCGATAGATGGGACAGACAGGGTATAGTGAAGATCGATAGATGGTGACAGACAGGTTATAGTGAAGATCGATAGATGGGGACAGACAGTGTATAATGAAAATAAATAGATGGGACAGATTGGTTATAGTGATCGATAGATGGGACAGACTGGGTATATTGGCGATCGATAGATGGAAATGTTGGCACAAACAAACAATGGCCAGGTGGTCCTGGGTAGCAGTTCTCTGTTACTTGCAGGCCAGAACTTAATGATGGTGAGAGATAATGGTGTCTCTCTCTGTAGTGAACATGATGGTGAGAGATAATGGTGTCTCCCTCTGTAGTGAACATGATGGTGAGAGATAATGGTGTCTCCCTCTGTAGTGAACATGATGATGAGAGATAATGGTGTCTCCCTCTGTAGTGAACATGATGGTGAGAGATAATGGTGTCTCCCTCTTTAGTGAACATGACGGTGAGAGATAATGGTGTCTCCCTCTATAGTGAACATGATGGTGAGAGATAATGGTGTCTCCCTCTGTAGTGAACATGATGATGAGAGATAATGGAGTCTCCCTCTATAGTGAACATGATGGTGAGAGATAATGGTGTCTCCCTCTGTAGTGAACATGATGGTGAGAGATAATGGAGTCTCCCTCTTTAGTGAACATGACGGTGAGAGATAATGGTGTCTCTCTCTGCAGTGAATATGATGGTGAGAGATAATGGTGTCTCTCTCTGTAGTGAACATGATGGTGAGAGATAATGGTGTCTGTGATTCGGTACGTAGAACTCACATGAGATTAATCAGATATATGATTATGAGCAGAAAAAGATGTTATCTATGTGTGATATGTAAGAGGAGGAAAACTACTCCCACACATCACATTTTAAACACATTTCCACAGGACAAAGAGAAGTAAGGGGTATTGCTGTGATGGAATTGGTAAGACATTCATAAATATAAACGTAGGATGGGATAAATCTAAGACAAGTAGATAACAAACAACCACATTTTTCTACAAACTCAACAAAGACAAAGGCGAATTTTTTAGATATCAAGAAGTACATACCATATTTCCCCAATACCTACAGTTTTGTAATTAAAGAAAAAAATATTCTTGAGCTTACTTATTGACGAGTCACTTATGCTAGTTAACTTTGTTTTCAAGCTCATTATTGTTAGAGTATTTCCCATCATCTCTTATCTGCATAATCACTTCATCAGGATCATTAGGCTTACGTGGACCAACTACAGGATATGTATGTAAATATGTTGCTTTAATGTTAAAGAATGAAATATGTCCTGGTTGATATGGCATGATTGTTGATGAAACCGTCCAGTTGATTTGGTCCCTAACATTGTGTTTAATGTTACCTATATATGTTATTGTTCATACTTGTCTCAAGTCGTCCGTACAATACTTCATCCTTGGGAAAAACATTAAAAAACAAGTTTTGGATTATTTTCTTTTCTCTTTTTTCAAACTGGAAACTCGTTGTAAAGTTTTCGTCAACAAACAGACAGCCAGACAGCACAAGGGTAATTAGTACCACCAGCTGTTGACAACGCGCACAATTAAAGCAGCCATTGCTCACGCGAGATTACTCCTGCTTTCCTGTCTTTCTTATATAGTCTTTGTATCGCTACACACAAACACATACACACACACACACACACACACACACACACGCACACACACACGCACACACACACACACACACCATTATATTTCCACTACAAGCTACATTACACTCTCCACTTGAGGCAATTCTGCCCGGTGTACACCCTCTACCGCATCCTGCCATCATCACTATATTGATGTTTCATCTTCACTACACTAGTGCTTCAACTTCACTATGTTAATCTATCATCTAGGATATTAGATCAATGAGAAAACGCTAGTCGACTATATTTTTGTGTGGCTTCACTATATTTTTGCAAGTGCTGGTCTATGAAAGTTTACTTCGTCAAGTAAATCACTCATCTCACCAGATCGCAGAAATGACTCACGTCCGCGCTGCCCATCGGTACCCAGGCAAGGAGTCCTTCCTTGAATTTTTCGAGGCTCACATCCAGCAAACCGGGGCTGTTAAAGATTGTATAAGCCGAACTGAGCTATATTTGCGATACTGTGAATTCTGCGAAGGGTTCGGGTACGAGAAAGCTGCCGTCCTGAACGTCGGGAGAACACTGGGACGGTGGGGCATCAAGGCAGATCGCAGACTTGGAGGACGCAACGGCCGCCACCAGGAGTACGCCTACACCAGAATTGCCTGGTTGTCCAGCAGTGAGGGCCTGCCCCAGGGAGGAAAGCGGTGCCTTCCACAATGCCAAAGGCCTTCCAGGAAGAGATCACGTCTGGATATCGAACCCGTGCACGAGAGAGTAGTGGTGAAGATCCAGACTCGGCATCAAGATGATGATGACCTGTGCGAAGGTGGACCCAGCGAGGAAACTGGTGTAGTTGACACAGGAGCAGCCGCCATCCCCATCAATGTTTCTTTGGCTCCCACCAAACAATGGGGCAAAGTGATGCCTACCACTGAATTGGTGACCTTGATCCCCTACTTCTATGGGGATGAATCAGGCTTGGTGGATCCCGACGTACTCGTACTGGTCGTCGATGAAGACCCTGATGTGTTCGTCGCTGCGACTGGAGGATCAGCAGCACCTGCAGCAGCAGCCGACCCTAAAGCTGAAGCG
The DNA here is from genome assembly GCF_036320965.1 of Panulirus ornatus. Classification (NCBI taxonomy): domain Eukaryota; kingdom Metazoa; phylum Arthropoda; class Malacostraca; order Decapoda; family Palinuridae; genus Panulirus; species Panulirus ornatus. The sequence continues at coordinate 8,953,397 of NC_092235.1, read as the reverse complement.
GCCGTCTTGAAGATTAAAGTCCACACCACCAACATTCATCCCTGAAATTCCTTGAACCTTAAGTTCCCTTCGCTGAGATTGGAGAAGCCGCTCCTCCTCCAGCAGTCGACCCTGTTATACCCGGTCCTCAGAAGACACTTCCTATGGCAAAAGTTTTCATTCAGTTGCAAATTATTGACAAACAATTGTACGAATGAAGCGGTTACCATAAAGGATCAAATCGTTAGGAAAAGTTCCTAACATTTATGAGTCCCATCCATAGGGATGAAAAAAAAATAAGAGAAATACATCCGTTCTGTTGGTGGCCATAAACATGGCACAAATGGACCCTAAGTCGAACTGCTGACCTCCTAGTGGTAGGGTCCGGGCAACTTTGAGGGAACATTAACCTTCAAAGGCTAACAGCAGTCGCACAAAAGCAATAAAGATTAATCATTATTAGTCATTTACAATAATCATAGACGATGGTTATAGCCTCGCCCATTTATCATCTCATTCGCTGTGAACGAAATCATAGGCGACTCTGATTCTACCTACATCTATCAGTTTACTTATTTATTCAATCATCTATCTATCTGTCTATCGTCCTTGTTTGAAGATTTTCTGTATCATGTAAATCTCAGCCATTGAAATGTCCTGAGATCAATGTCGAAGTGAATAAATGAATTCTAGTTTGAACTGAAATACTTAGCCCCGTTTTTGCACCTTCCTTCACCATTTGTCTACCATTTATTTCCCGTAAGGATTTACGAACTAACTTCAGAGTTGTATTACAAATATATGAAACATGTCACCAACTCACTGTTTTGTGAATATTTCTTGCTATATTACATCTGTCAGTTTCTAACTGCAATCATCGGATGAATATCTTTATATATTTTGCTGCTGTTTCAGTTCCTTCATGACAATAATAAACCAGACCTTGTTTTCATCATGTAACATGCAGTTCAAGAAGAAAGTCTATAGATGAGAAAAATCCAGTTGCATAAATTTAATTAATTAGATTACATGCAGAATTTTAGGCCTTCTTGACCAACACCATTTCAGACGTAATGGTTGCTCGAACATCGGCCGTTGAGATAAAGAAAAACAAAAAAATGTTTTGTAAAACTATATCAGTACAAATCCAATGTATCGTATGTACTAATATGAAAGATAATATATAGTCTGTATTGATATCAAAGACAATATAGGCAGCAAGTATGAATTTTTCCTGGGGATAGGGGAGAAAGAATACTTCCCACACACTCCTCGCGTGTCGCAGAAGGCGACTAAAGGAGACGGGAGAGAGGGGCTGGAAACCCTCCCCTCCTTGTATCTTAACTTTTTAAAATAGGAAACAGAAGGAGTCACGCGGGAAGTGCTCATCCCCCTCGAAGGCTCAGGCTGAGGTGTTTAAATGTGCGTTGATGTAACTAAGATGAGAAAAAAGGAGAGATAGGTAGTATGTTTGAGGAAAGGAACCTGGATGTTTTGGCTCTGAGTGAAACGAAGCTCAAGGGTAAAGGGGAAGAGTGGTTTGGGAATGTCTTGGGAGTAAAGTCAGGGGGTAGTAAGAGGACAAGAGCAAGGGAAGGAGTAGCACTACTCCTGAAACAGGAGTTGTGGGAGTCTAGGTTTGGGGGTTGTAAGTATTTGAGGGTGGGATTATGGGGTAATATTATTCTGGAAAGTGGTGGTGAGTGATGGGGGTTTATGGTGCATAGGCAACTGGGATTTAAAATATAATTAAAATAAATAATGATAATTTATAAAATACTATTAAATGATAATTAATAATAATATAATGATAATAATAATTAATAATATTATTTTAAATAAATATAATTATAAAACTAATATAGTATGTAATAATTATAATGATAAAAATAATAATAAAGTTAATATATATAATAATAAAATATGATAATTATAATAATAATAATAGTAATGAAAAATAATAATTATAATAAATAATCATAAAAATAAATTTAATTAAGTTATAATAATATAATAATATAATATTATAATAATTAAATATAATATATAATTTATATATAAAATAATAATTATTAATATGTTAATAATTTAAAAAATAACTATATTATATAAAAATAATAATTATAATAATAAAATGATAATAATAAAAATATAATTATAATAAAGAAAAAATAATAATATAAAAATGATAATAATAATAATAATAAATATAATTGATATAAATATGTATTATAAATATATAAATTATAATGTAATATAATATAATATAATTATATGATGATAATTTATAATTATATAATTTAAAAATGATAAAACGTAATAATAATATAATACTAATAATAATAATGGGTATTATATAATAATGAAAATTTATAATATATAATAATGATAATATAAGAAAGATTATAATATATAATTAATGAAAATAAAGATAATAATAAAATTATAATTATTTATATGAAAAATGATAAAATAATAATAATAATAATTATAATTATGAAATAATAATAATAATGATAATTTTATAATAATAATAAATATAATAAAGGATAATGAATAATTTAAAAATAATAATTATAATAAAATTATAATATGATCCCAAAAATATAATTTAATTTATAAATATAATAATAATATAAAATATGATAATAATAAAAATGTATTATAAAAATAAAATTATATGATATAATAATATAATATAATAATAATTTAAAATAATAATGATAATTTATAATATAAAATTAATAATAATGAAAATATGATTAATGATAATAATGGATATTTAAAAAAATAATAAAGATATTTAAAAATAATAATAATCTCCAAATCACCACCCCCCACCCACCAAACCCCCACCACCACCACAAACACCACCACCAAAACACACCCACCCCCAACACACCACCACCACCACCCCACCAACACACCCACCCCCCAAACACCACACCTCACAAACACAAACACCCCATCACCCCACCCCACCCCCAACCCCCCCCCCACCCAACCACCCCACCACCAACCAACCCCACCATACCCAACAAAACCACCAAACACCACCCCAAACATCACCAAAACACCACAACCACCACCCCACCACCACCACCACCCCCCATCAACCAACCCCCTCCCACCCACACCCCACACCTCCCAACACCACCACCACACCCCCACACCCCCACCACCACCACCCCCCACACCCCCCCACCCCCCACACACAACAATCACCCCCACCACCCCCCCCACCACCCCCCAACCACCCCCATCCCACCATCCCACCACACCACCACCACCCCCCCACACACCAACCACCCCCACCAAAAAAACCATCCCCCACCAAACCACCACCCCCACACCACATCACCCACCACCCCCCAAACCCCACCCCCAACCACCACCAAACCCACACCACCCACCACCACCCACCAAACACCCAACCCAAAACCCACCAACCCACCACCACCCCACAAAACCCACCCCCCCATCCCCACAAAAACACCAAACCCACACCAACCATCACCCCATCACCACCCCAAACCATCCCTCCCACCACCCAACCACCACCCACCAAACACCACCAAAAACCCCCCTCAACACACACCAACACACCACCACCAACCCTCACCATCACCACCATCACCAACACCCCACCACCCCCAAACCTCACCCACCACACCACCCCCAAACCCCACCAAAAACCACACCCCAACCCACCACCACCACCCCCACCACCACACCACCCCCACCACCCCCACCAACACCCAACCACAACCCCCATCCCCCCCAAAAACACCTCACCACCACCCAACACCATCACCCATACCCCCCCACCCCCAACCACCCCCATCAAACCCCACCCACCACACCACCCAACACCACCAACCCCCACACCCCACCATCACCCACCACCACCACCATACTCACCAACACCCACCAACACCAACCACCCACCCAACACCACACCACCACACCCCACACCCACCCCACACCCAACAACCACCCACCCCCCCCACCACCACACACCCCCCACCCACCCCCCAACACCAACACCCCCACCCCCCCCCCCACCACCCCACCACCACCCACACCATCCCACACAACACCACCCCAAACCCCACCCCCACCAAAACCCACCAACCACACACCACCATCAAACCAACACCCACCCCCCACCACCCCCCCACCATCAATCAACAAACCACATACCAACACCCACCACCCCCCACCACCACCCACCACCACCACCACCCACCACACCCCCCCACCACCACCAAACCCCCCCACCACCACATCACCATAACCACCACCCCACCCACCACAAACACCCCACCCCAACACCACCACCCAAACCATCACCAACAAAACACCATCCCAAACTCCACACCACCCACCAATACCACCAACCCACCACCACATCACCACCACCACACCACACCTCACCAAAACACCATCACCATCACCACCACCACCACCATCACCATCACCACCACCCCACCACCATCACTACCACCACCACCACACAACACCACCAAACACCACCAACACCTATCACCACCACCACCACCGCACACCTCCACCACCTCACCTTCACCACACCATCACCCAAACACCACCACCACCATCACCATCACCACCACCACCACCACCACCATCACCAACACCACCACCACCATCACCCACCACAACCATCACCATCACCACATCACCACCCACAAACACACACCCCCAACCACCACACCACCCACCACCATGACCATCACCACCAATTTCACCACACCAACACCACAAACCCACCACCACAATCACCCACCACACCGCCATCACATCACCAACACCACCACACACACCACCATTCAACATCACCAACACCACACCACATCACACCACCATCACCACCCAACACCAACCAACACCACCACCACCATCACCACCACCCCCACACCCTTACCATCACCACCATCACCTACCACCAACTCCACCACCACACCACCACCATCACCATCACCCAACACCACCACCACCATCACCATCACCCCATTTCACCATCACAACACACCACCACAACACCATCCACCAAACACCCCCAAACACCACAACGAAAAAAGTCAAAAACATTTTATTGAACTTCGCAACACGGTGAGTGCAGAAGTCTTTTTTAACTGGCTCTCCCCTTTCTTCAGAACCTCATTGTTCCTTGTTACTTATGTAAATCATTCTGTTTTTAACATTATATCATAAGAAAACAGAAGTAGAACAAGAAAGGTATCCTAAATATATCTTTCTCTTACGCCTCCGAGACTATTGTATGTCTTATCAATCTTTGCAGATTATGACGTCCACCAGTGCTTAGTATAACAGTAACAACAGATAGTAATGGCATGCAGGAACATGAGGGATAAAAGACTAGTGAAAATGATCATAATATGTGAGAGTCGCTTGGTTGCGGGGAAAGTAGTGGACCCCGTCCAAATTTATGGTGGTTATGGTCACGCCCGTTCATGCTTCACATTCAAAGACATTGGTCACCTTAAAGTGTGGGAGCCAACGACTACACGCCTCCACTTTTCTTATGCCCGCAGGAGCAGACCTATGGGGGGAAAATATGCATTGTATCAAGGAGTGAATGAGAAGACAAGAATTCTTCTCAGAATTGACTGACCTATGAATTTATGGACATTATGTTGTTATTGTGGGATTGCTTGCCAAGTACACAATCTTTTCTTGTGTTTAAGTGGTTTGAGAGCCTCTAGTGCTACACAACATTCTTATGTAACTACTGAGTTGGTGGGTACGTCACTGTAGTCTTCCTGGCTATCAACATTTATGTAAATATCTTCTCTTTGTTCACGGTAAAACTGTTGCTCCCAACCTACACTTCCCATGTTTAGTGAAACGTACACTGGGAAGCCCGAGACATTATATTACGCGAAAAAATGGCAGGCAGGTAAACTTAAAAGCTGGAGGACAAGTGACACAGCAGGCAGGCAGGCAACGCAGGAAAAGAAAGAGACTAAAGGGCAGGCAAGCAGGCACGAGAAAAAAAGGCAGGAAGGCCAAGTAATAAGGTGGACAAACGCAGGCATGCAGGCAATGAAAAAACAGGGACGCAGGCAATCAAGTATAAAGAGGCAGGGAGACTGAAAGAAAATACAAAAACTCAGGCAAGCGGATAGGCAAGAAAAGAAATAAAAAACAAGCAAGCATAACAATGGGTGTCTTACCTACTTATCTTTCTTTACATATCAACTGGGACTGTTGTGCGTCATCTATCTGTTCCTGTATCTTCCCCTGACAACGTGATCATTTACACAAATGTGCTCGGTGGGGAATTTTGATTCATATATATTATATATGGCTGTTGGTGGTTTTTATGTTTCATGAGAGAGTGTCGTAAATGTGAATAAGAGCAAGTTGATTAGGTTCAGTAGGGGGAGGGGGTCAAGTCAAATTGGAAGTGGTGACTGGAGTTTGAATGGGAAAAGAAAAATGGAGGAAGTGAAGTGTTTTAGATATCTGGGAGTGTTCTGTCAGCGGATGGAACCATGGGAAAGCGGGAAGTGGATCATAGGGTAGGGGAGGGGGCGAAATTTTGGAGAGCCTTTGAAAAATTGTGGAGTCGAGGAGAACATTATCTCGGATAGCAAAAAATGGGATGTTTGAAGGAATAGTGGTTTCCAACCATGTTTGTATGGTTTGCCGAGGCGTTGAGGCTATGATTGAGATTGTGAGCAGGAGGAATGGATGTGGGGATAAGAGATGTTTGAGGAACAATGTGTGAGTGAGGTGGTTTGAGCGAGTGAGGAAATCGTAAGGGTAAGAGAGATGTGTGGAAATAAAAAGAGCGTGGTTGAGAGAGCAGAAGAGGGTGTTTTGAAATGTTTGGGCCACATGGGAGAATGGGGTGGAAAAGATTGACAAGGAGGATTATATGGTCGGAGGTGGAGGGAACGAGGAGATGAGGGAGACCAAAATTGGAGGGACCGGTGGAATAAGGTTGGAGTGAAAATGAGTGTTGGGTGTCAGGGGCCGGAACTTGCAGGAGGTGAAAGGAGGGCTTAGGGATAGAGTGAATTGGGAGCGATGTGGTATACAGGGTGTTGTCGAGATGGCAGTGGATGAATCAAAGGCATTGAAGCGTCTGGGGGTAAACCATGGAAGTGTGTAGGTATTGTATATTTGTGTTGTGTGGGCGTATGTCATGTGTATGGGGGTGGGGGGGGGTTGGGCATTTTCATTCATCTGTTTCCTTGCGCTACCTCGCAAAACGCGGGAGACAGCGACCAATGTTATAAAAACAAAAAAAAAAAAAAAAAAAAAAAAAAATATTTTTTATATATATATATATATATATATATATATATATATATATATAATAATTTATTATATATATATATATATATTATATATAGATATATATATATAATATATTACTTTATATATATATATCATTTTGTATGTATGTGTGTATACACACAACATATATATTGTATATTTATTGTGTGTACAGAGATAGATTTGGGGGAAGAAGCAGTGTGTTTCAGAAGTGGTTATGGAGGATGTGTGGATCAGGTGTTTTGCTTGGATGAATGTATGTGAGAGAGAATACTTAGAAAAGCAAATGGATTTGTATGTAGCATTTATGGATCTGGAGAAGGCATATGATAGAGTTGATAGAGATGCTCTGTGGAAGGTATTAAGAATATATGGTGTGGGAGGCAAGTTGTTAGAAGCAGTGAAAAGTTTTTATCGAGGATGTAAGGCATGTGTACGTGTAGGAAGAGAGGAAAGTGATTGGTTCTCAGTGAATGTAGGTTTGCGGCAGGGGTGTGTGATGTCTCCATGGTTGTTTAATTTGTTTATGGATGGGGTTGTTAGGGAGGTGAATGCAAGAGTTTTGGAAAGAGGGGCAAGTATGAAGTCTGTTGGGGATGAGAGAGCTTGGGAAGTGAGTCAGTTGTTGTTCGCTGATGATACAGCGCTGGTGGCTGATTCATGTGAGAAACTGCAGAAGCTGGTGACTGAGTTTGGTAAAGTGTGTGAAGAAGAAAGTTAAGAGTAAATGTGAATAAGAGCAAGGTTATTAGGTACAGTAGGGTTGAGGGTCAAGTCAATTGGGAGGTGAGTTTGAATGGAGAAAAACTGGAGGAAGTGAAGTGTTTTAGATATCTGGGAGTGGATCTGGCAGCGGATGGAACCATGGAAGCGGAAGTGGATCATAGGGTGGGGGAGGGGGCGAAAATTCTGGGAGCCTTGAAGAATGTGTGGAAGTCGAGAACATTATCTCGGAAAGCAAAAATGGGTATGTTTGAAGGAATAGTGGTTCCAACAATGTTGTATGGTTGCGAGGCGTGGGCTATGGATAGAGTTGTGCGCAGGAGGATGGATGTGCTGGAAATGAGATGTTTGAGGACAATGTGTGGTGTGAGGTGGTTTGATCGAGTAAGTAACGTAAGGGTAAGAGAGATGTGTGGAAATAAAAAGAGCGTGGTTGATGAGAGCAGAAGAGGGTGTTTTGAAATGGTTTGGGCACATGGAGAGAATGAGTGAGGAAAGATTGACCAAGAGGATATATGTGTCGGAGGTGGAGGGAACGAGGAGAAGAGGGAGACCAAATTGGGGTGGAAAGATGGGAGTGAAAAGATTTGTGTATCGGGGGCCTGAAACATGCAAGAGGGTGAAAGGAGGCAAAGAATAGAGTGATTTGGTGCGATGTGGTATACGGGGTGGACGTGCTGTCTGTGGATTGGAATCAAGGAAGTGAATGGGGGGGGTGGGTTGGGCCATTTCTTTCGGTCTGTTTCCTTGCGCTACCTCGCAACGCGGGAGACAGCGACAAGCAAAAAAAAAAAAAAAAAAAAATTATATATATATATAGATATATAATATTTATATATATATATATTATACTATATTATATTATATATATATATAATATATAATATATATATATTTAAATATATATAGATTTATTGGGAAAGGACTCACATTTTTTGCGAGTAATCAAGTATTATTCATAAGAATCCACAGGAAAATTGCACTCTTTAGGAATTATATATATATATATAATATATTATATATATATATATATATATATATAATATATAGATATATATATATCTATTTATATTTATATTTATATATATATGGTTGCGAGGCGTAGGCTATGGATAGAGTTGTGAAGCAGGAGGATGGATGTGCTGGAAATGAGATGTTCTGAGGACAATGTGTGTGTGAGGTGGTTTGTATCGGTAAGTAAAGTAAGGGTAAGAGAGATGTTTGTGGAAATAAAAAGTGCGTGGTTGAGGAGCAGAGAGGGTCGTGTTTTGAAATGGTTTGTGGTCACATGGAGTAGAGATTGAGTGAGGAAAGATTGACCAAGAGGATATAAGTGTCGGGGGGGGGTTTTTGGCCGGGGGGAAAAGGGGAAAAGGGAGACCAAAATTTGGGGGTGGGAAAAATGGAGTGAAAAAGATTTTGTGTGATCGGGGCCTGGGAAAAATGCGGAGGGTTTAAAGGGGGGGCAAAGGAAAAAGAGTGAATTTGGGGCGATGTGGAAAACCGGGGGTTGGGGCGGGCTGTGGATTGAAATCAAGGGGATTTTGAAACGTTGGGGGGAAAACCCTGGAAAAATGTGTACCTTTTGAAAATTTGGTGTGTGGACGTTGCATATACATGGGGGTTTTTGGGGGGGGGGTTTGGGGCCCTTTTTTTCGGGCTGTTTCCTTGCGCTAAACCCCGCAAACCCCGGGAGGGCAGCGCAAAGCAAAAAAAAAAAAAAATTTTTTTGTATTATTTTTAAAAAGATTTGATAGATAGATAGATAGATAAAAGTAGATTATTGGAAAAAAATCACAGTTTTGGCGTGATTAAGGGTATTTCCCATAAATCCCCGGGGAAAAAAAGGGAAAAACGAAAAGGGTTTCCCCAAATGCACTGTCGTGTAATAACACATCATCAGGGGAGAACAAGGGGAGAAATATAACAGTTTTAGTTGATATCTATATCGAAGAGGGCGGGGCTGAGGGCGCCCTTTGGTAAAAATGTTGGGTTTTTCCCAAAAAATACAACGGCGTTCATAAAAATTATCATTTTACAAATCTTTCAACAATAAAGTTATCTAATTTGGGAAAAGAACGTCACTAATATTAAGATTTTAATTCTTTTTTGTATTTTATAATAGAAGATTCAATGTTTTTTCCTTGGTAATTTGGGTTAGATTTAAAACAATTGAGATGGCGTTCTCCAGTCAAATACAATGATAATATTTTAAAATTGATTAAAAAAAGGGCCCTTTTGGTTTTCTTGTCCCGTTCTTTATTATTTTTATGTTGTTTAAAAAGTTAACGAAAGATCCTTCCATTTCGCCCAACATAAAATTCTCCCCTTTTTCCACAAGGAACTTTTTAGATCCCAACCCAAAGAGAATTTTCTGGTGAATTCCTGTTTAAAGATTTTTCTTTATAGTATTTTTGTTGCTAAAGGCAACTTTACTTAAAGGATTTAAGAAACATGGGAAGAAAAAGTGAAATTTTATTTTAAGGGAAAAACAAAAAGATTCTTGGTGTAAATGGGGGGTTTTGGGGCCCAAAAACTGTTTTAAAATGATTTCTTTGCTAATTTAAAGGGATTTTTTCAATGAAAGATCTAGGGTATTTTAAAAATTTAAGACCCAATAGGATAAAATCTTCTCAAACCATCACAAAAAACTTGGACTGCAAATACGTAATGCCCAAAGGGAACTTTGGGTTTGAAAGATGATTTTTTAAATTGTTTTAAATTTTGAGATGAGAAATAAGGGAATTTTATGAGCAAACATTTTTGGGTTACCTGTTAGCTAAAATTTAAAAAGTTTTTCCTTGTCAAAGGATCAAATTTTTAAAAATGGAAAATTTTTCCTTTTATTAATATCATAAAACAAACTCTTAAAAATTTGAAAGGGTTTGTAAAAACCAGGGGAAGCTAATTCCCCTAAAAAGTTTCATAAGAGTATTAACACCTTAGAAAAAGAAAAGGTTTAATATTATAAAGCGATAAGGCTAACACTGTTTTTGAAATTTTAGACAGAAGTAACTATTTATCTAAAATGATTAAAGTTCTAAATTATAAAAAACTTTTCTAAAATTTTTAAAAATCCCTTAGAAGAGTTAATTCTCACTTCAATAAGAAAAGAAGTTTTTGTTTAAAGGGTTTAAAATTTCTTTATCAAAAAAGTTCTCTTTTTCCCCCTTTTTGCCATATATGTATGGATTTTTTAAAAAAGATAAAAAAAATTTTCCAGCAAGGCCTATAGTGATTCAAATAGGGGTCCAAACATTTTAAAATTTTTTCAAAATGTTAGTTTCCTTTTTAAGCCCCTTTTGTGGGTTTTTGGGATCAAATTTTAAAATCATGAACCAAAGTAGATTTTGTCAACAAATTAAACAATATTTAATATTAATTTTGATTTTTAAATAGTTTTGCTTTAAATTTTTCCCTTTCTTTTCACTAAAGTTCCAGTTGAGGGCCCTTTTGAATTTTATTTTTATGTTTTTGGATGGGTATTCTTTACCCGTTTCAAAGGGCTAAATTTTATTTTTAAATTTATAAAATTTTGTTAAAAGACTTTTTTTTCAATTTAATGGAGATTGTTAAACTCCCAAAAAAAAGGGTTTTGGCAATGGGTAACCCCCTTTCCGTACTAAGTAATCTTTTTTTTTGGAAATTTTTTTAAAAGGAAAATTTCAAAAAATTTTCTTACCTTCTAAAACAATTTGGTTTAGGTATGTAGATGATGTTCTTTTTTTGGGCCAAAAAAATGAAAAATTTTCAAAAATTTTTCCCCCTTTTTAACGACTTAGTAATTCCCCCCCAAATTTTTCTGTAGAAAATGAAAATATTTTTTTTTTTTTTTTTTTTTTTTTTTTTTTCCCTTTTTTTGCTGTTTCCGCGTTTGCGAGGTTAGCGCAAGGAAACAGACGAAAGAAATGGCCCAAACCCCCCCCCTACACATGTTATAATACGTCCACAAAACGCAAATATTTCATAAACTACACAGCTTTCCCTGGTTTTCCCCCGACGCCCACACGCCCCCATTTAAACCACCGACAGCACGTTTAACCCCCCCCCACCCCATCGTTCCAAAACTCTATTCCCCGCCCCTTTCACCCTCCTGCATGTTTTAGCCCCATCACACAAAACCCCCCCCCCCCCCCTCCATCCCTTTTCCCCCTCCAATTTGGTCTCCCCCTTCTCCTCGTTCCCTCCCCCTCCGACCACACATCCCCCTTTGGGCAATTTTCTCCTCCACTCACTCTCTCCCTGCGACCAAAAACCCCTTCAAAACACCCTCCCCCCCCTCTTCAACCCCCCTCCCCTTTTCTTCCACACTCTCTCCCACCCCCCCGCCTTTCCCACTCGATCAAACCCCCCCACACCAAAACATGTCCCCAAAACCCCACCTCCAGCACACCCCAACCTCCCGCCACAAAATCCATCCATAGTCCAGCCTCGCAAAACCCTCAAAATTTTTGGGGAAACCCCCAAATCCCCCAAAAAATACCCCCTTCCGCCCCCCCAGGGCAATGCTCTCGGGCCTCCCCACATTCTTTTAAAGGCCCAGAAATTTTCGCCCCCCCCCCCACCCCCCATCCACCCCGTTCCCCCGGCCCCCCCGCCGCCAGATCCCCTCCCAGGGCATCCAAACACTTCAAACCCCTCCCGCCCCTCCACTCAAACTCACCTCCCAAAACGAAACCCGAACCCCCAACCCCACTGACCCCAAAAACCTTGTTTATTTTACATTCCCCTCCCAACTTTCTTCTTTTTACACACCTTTACCAAAAATCAGTCCCAGCTTTTTGCGTTCCCCCATGAACCCGCCAAAAGCGCTGCACCACCAGCGGGAAAAACAACTATCACCCCCCAAACTCTCCCCCCCAACAGACCCCCCTACCCGCCCCCCCCCCAAAAACCCCGCATTCACCCCCCCCCCAACCCCCAAACCCAAAAAAAAACCAAAAAACCATGGAGACATCACACCCCCCTTTTTGCAACCCACATTCACCGGGGAACCCAAACACCCCCCCCCCCCACACCCAACGCACACCGCCCCAAACCCCCATAAAAACCCTTCACCCCCTTCCAACAAAATTTTCCCCCACACCACCCATTGTTTTCCATATTTAGATTGCATGAAACCCCTAGACAAGGGAAAAAAACGTTTAAGTTTAGCATTTTCAGAAAACCCACCAAAAGTTGCTATTATCCATTATTTTCTTTATTCAACATGGGCAGAGTTAAATTAAACATTATTTCAATCAAAGTTTCCCTTTGGGGATTACGTATTTACAGTCCGAGTTTTGATGATGAGTTTGAGAAGAAATATTCTTCTGGGTTAAGTTAAAAATACCCTGATCTTTCTTTGATAAATCCCCTTTAAGGGTTTGCAAAGAAAACATTTTATACAGTTTGGGGCCCAAACCCCCCCTTGACCCAAGAAATTTTTTGTTTCCCTTTTAAAAAATAATTTTTTACTTTGCTTCCCATGTTGGGTTAAACCCTTTTTTGTAAATGTTTTTCCCTTTAAAAAACAATAATACTATAAAGAATATCTTAATCAGGAATTTCCCCCAGAA
>NC_092235.1:8917914-8939708 GCF_036320965.1 Panulirus ornatus | reverse complement strand
TCGACACCTTTAGATTTCATCAAATAATGATCGCAACAAAACTAAATGAATCCGTCTACATATCCGGATTTTTATGGGATTTAATCTGGATAGATCTGGTTATGTGACGTCACATAACCTAGGGGTATATAAGGCCGGCGGCGAGAGAAGCGTAATCATTTGAGGATGGGACTCCGTACCGACAACATCTCCTCTCACACTCTCCGGCAAGAAGAAAATTTGGTAAGTGCACCTCAGGCCGGAATCAAAATGAGTGTTCCAGTTGTAAAGTTGACCCAGAAGGATGTGAATGACCTGGTGGTTATGAGAGAGGTGGGTCGGGGAGGCAACGCCAAGATTGAAACGGTGTTGTTCCGTGGATCGTGTTGCGTCATCAAAAGCCTTCTGGACGGAGTGAGTTGGAAAAGTCTTATGGATGAAGCCGACATTCACAGGAGACTGGCTGGGGCTGGAGGAGCCCCTCTACTTCGAGCAGTGTGCCGCAACCCCCCACTGATCATCTTAAGCCACACTGGCCAGCCTTATGATAAGTTCATGAGAACATGTCGGTCGGACGAGGAACTGGTCGAATCCGCCATCATGGTCGCTCGTCGGCTGATGGAAATCCATAAGAAAAACATTGTCCATAATGACGTCAAGGTCGAGAATGTGACGGTGACGATGGGTGAGAAGCCAGAGTTTCACATCATCGACTTCGGCTTGAGCGTTAAGAAGGGAAGCTGCGTTGAGTACAATGTTCCTGACCTGTGGTTGGCCCCTGAGGTCAGGGAGCGCAAGCCGGTCTCCCCAGCCAGTGACGTCTTCTCTTTTGGGCATCTAATGAGGCACGTGTCCATCCTGGTCAGGAAGCAGGGTGTGCGGGAAAGCCTCCAGGATCTTTACCAAACAGCGACCCACAGCGACCCCTCAGAGAGACCAGCTCTGCCACTTATTATTGGTGAGCTGAAGAAGGTGATGAGGTCAGTCCGCCGGAGGCGTACCAGAGGAGGGGGCCAACGGAACCAGAGGAAGGGCAGGAAATGAGGTGCCCTTCCTCAACTATCTACCTCACAATAAAAACTTTGTTTTAGAGGAAATTTTACTTTTAATGTAATGGGAAAGAACTTTGTTTTCGAGGAAATTATTATTTCTATATAGCTTAAAACGGGAGAGACGTTTATTTTAGAGGAAATTAAAATATTTATTTAAAACGGGAAAAAATTATGGAACTCGACATGCAACCATCTCCTCGTGGTGAGTTCTGGGTGATAAGAGATCAAACATCTCTTATCAGCTAAGAGTTGCATACAAACGTATTTCCTGATAAGTAAAAGACAACTGGATAATGTTCTTATGATCTTAAATGTTCTTAGAGTCTGGCTAGTGTTATCTTGGAGGTCTTCTATCCCCTACAGCTCGGGCTGGGCCCAGACTGCATCATGGACAACGATAAATGATCTTAGCCTAGCCATCATGGTAAATGATAAATGATCTTATCCTTACTATCATGGACAACGATAAATGGTCTTAGCCTAGCCATCAAGGCCCATTTTCAGTCATCCATCTTAGATTTGCATGTTATTCTAATATCATTAGTAGTTTTAACCATATAGAAGACTGACTTGGTTCAGTTGTATGTTTTCATACAAGAACAAATTGAAGTGTCCCAAGCATTTTGAAATGGCATTTATACTACTTAACTCTCGATGTTAGTGAAAACATGTGAGATAACCACGACTGAGCAGCTTTCCTGTGTGCTATGAATTTTTGACCTTCCTTTTTCCCTCTCTCTCTCTCTCTCTCTCTCTCTCTCTCTCTCTCTCTCTCTCTCTCTCTCTCTCTCTCTCTCTCTCTCTCTCTCTCTCTCTCTCTCTCTCTCTCTCTCTCATCAAAATATTCGAAATTATGAAATTCAATGTAGCCAATATATTGTGGATGAGAGAGCTTGGGAAGTGAGTCAGTTGTTGTTCGCTGATGATACAGCGCTGGTGGCTGATTCATGTGAGAAACTGCAGAAGCTGGTGACTGAGTTTGGTAAAGTGTGTGAAAGAAGAAAGTTAAGAGTAAATGTGAATAAGAGCAAGGTTATTAGGTACAGTAGGGTTGAGGGTCAAGTCAATTGGGAGGTAAGTTTGAATAGAGAAAAACTGGAGGAAGCAAAGTGTTTTAGATATCTGGGAGTGGATCTGGCAGCGGATGGAACCATGAAAGCGGAAGTGAATCATAGGGTGGGGGAGGGGGCGAAAATCCTGGGAGCCTTGAAGAATGTGTGGAAGTCGAGAACATTATCTCGGAAAGCAAAAATGGGTATGTTTGAAGGAATAGTGGTTCCAACAATGTTGTATGGTTGCGAGGCGTGGGCTATGGATAGAGTTGTGCGCAGGAGGGTGGATGTGCTGGAAATAAGACGTTTGAGGACAATGTGTAGTGTGAGGTGGTTTGATGGAGTAAGTAATGTAAGGGTAAGAGAGATGTGTGGAAATAAAAAGAGCGTGGTTGAGAGAGCAGAAGAGGGTGTTTTGAAATGGTTTGGGCACATGGAGAGAATGAGTGAGGAAAGATTGACCAAGAGGATATATGTGTCGGAGGTGGAGGGAACGAGAAGTGGGAGACCAAATTGGAGGTGGAGAGATGGAGTGAAAAAGATTTTGAGTGATCGGGGCCTGAACATGCAGGAGGGTGAAAGGCGGGCAAGGAATAGAGTGAATTGGAACGATGTGGTATACCGGGGTTGACGTGCTGTCAGTGGATTGAATCAGGGCATGTGAAGCGTCTGGGGTAAACCATGGAAAGTTGTGTGGGGCCTGGATGTGGAAAGGGAGCTGTGGTTTCGGGCATTATTGCGTGACAGCTGGAGACTGAGTGTGAACGAATAGGGCCTTTGTTGTCTTTTCCTAGTGCTACCTCGCACACATGAGGGGTTAGGGGGATGTTATTCCATGTGTGGCGAGGTGGCGATGGGAATGAATAGGGGCAGGCAGTGTGAATTGTGTGCATGGGTATATATGTATGTGTCTGTGTGTGTATACATATGTGTACATTGAGATGTATAGGTATGCATATTTGCGTGTGTGGGCGTGTGTGTGTGTGTACATTGTGTATGGGGCTGGGTTGTGCCATTTCTTTCGTCTGTTTCCTTGCGCTACCTCGCAAACGCGGGAGACAGCGACAAAGCAAAACAAATAAATTAATATATATATCTATATGTGTCGGAGGTGGAGGGAACAAGGAGAAGAGGGAGACCAAATTGGAGGTGGAAAGATGGAGTGAAAAAGATTTTGTGTGATCGGGGCCTGAACATGCAGGAGGGTGAAAGGAGGGCAAGGAATAGAGTGAATTGGAGCGATGTGGTATACCGGGGTTGACGTGCTGTCAGTGGATTGAATCAAGGCATGTGAAGCGTCTGGGGTAAGCCATGGAAAGCTGTGTAGGTATGTATATTTGCGTGTGTGGACGTATGTATATACTTGTGTATGGGGTGGGTTGGGCCATTTCTTTCGTCTGTTTCCTTGCGCTACCTCGCAAACGCGGGAGACAGCGACAAAGTATAATAAATATAAGTAAATATATATATATATATATATATATATATATATATATATATATATATATATATATATATATATATATATATATTGGGAAGGAAATTTTTAAAATATTTTGGTATCTCAGATTTTAGACATGAATCTAGGTATATTTACGCCACTGACAAACATTATGACCTTCAGTTCCTTGTAGCAGATACAGGTTTTCAGATAACGCAATTATCAATAAATGGATCACTCCCAATTGGTGGTTCAATTATGATGAGTGAACAGCAGGACACAATCGTCCTGGTCTTACACAAGATATCATACCACCATGACCAATGGTTAATGTGTGTGGATCTTAAGATGGTGACTTTTCTCCTGGGTCAGCAGAGTGGGTACAACAAGTAGCTCAGCTTTATCTGTCTCTGGGATAGTAGAGCTGAGGATGAGCACTGGCTGAGAAAAAATGGTCTCTGAGAGAAAACATGTTGGTTGGAGACAAGAATGTCATGGCAGAACCCTTGGTTGACAGAGATAAGATCATTGTACCACCACTGCACATCAAACTAGGTTTAATGAAACAGTTTGTGAAGAATTGGAACAAAGAAGGACACTCTGCTTTGACTACACAGGCAGAAAATGTCCAGCGCTGATCATGGAGAAGGTGAAGGCAGGTATTGTCGACGGGTCACAAATCATGGAACTCATGAAAGACCCACATTTCCAAGATTCAATGACAAATGTTGAGGCAGAGGCATGGTCTTCGTTCACTGTGGTTGTAAGGAATTGTCTTAGTCACCATAAAGCAGATAACTACCCTGAACTAGTGGAGAACCTGCCATCTTCTTTCCCTCAACATAGCTGTAAAATGAACATCAAAGTGCATTACCTCCACACCCACTTGGCCAGACAACCTAAGTGAGGAACTGGCTCAACCATTCCACCAAGATTTAAGAACCATGGAAGAAAGATCCCTGGGACACTGTGATACCCATACCTGGGACACTGGGATACCCATACCTGGGACACTGGGATACCCATACCTGGGACACTGGGATACCCATACCTGGGACACTGGGATACCCATACCTGGGACACTGGGATACCCATACCTGGGACACTGGGATACCCATACCTGGGACACTGGGATCCCCATGTGATGGTGGATCAGTGCTGGATCATTGCAGGTGATTGTGGTGGGTCAGGTGAGCACAAACGTGACATGTGTGAGGACATGATGAACCATGATGATATATAACTTTCTAGGTTGGGCTCGTCACCGTCACCATTATCTGTGGATGTCATCATCATCATCATCATCATCATCATCATTTCATCGTAAATCAACCAATGCTACTTGTAGGAAGCCATTTCTCTTGATGCCACAATAATGATGGTATGTTGTATGTAATTATATCATCATATCTCCATCACCAGAGAACAACGGAGGAGGAGGAGGAGGAGGCCATATTTAGAATCAGCCAGCCACCAAACCTGACCTGACCTGACCTGACCTGATCATCAACACGAGACTACCATCATGACGACGTCGTCACCAAGTGTTGACGTCATCACTGATGACATCATGATGATGACGTCACCAAGTGTCATGTGGTGGTGTTGACGTCATCATCAGTGATGACATGGTGTGGCAAGTCTGGATTCATGTTCAGTGGGGTTCAGGTCAGGTCAGGTCAGGTCAGGTCAGGTCAGGGATGTGGTTGGGTGGGCGGGGCAACATTGCCCAGTGGGGCTCAAACCACACCTTAACACCCCGACCCACCCACCCACCCACCGACCCACCCACCCACCCACCCACCCACACCTGTGGATGGGGCAGTTGTCGTGCACGACCAGGTCAAATGGCTCCGGCTCAGGCATTGTGGCCCAACCTGACCTGCTGCTGTACGGGGCGCCCGTCAGTAGAGAACGTTTTCTCATCACAGAAAACGACCAGCTGCCAGAAGGAGAGCAGCTGGTCGACCTGCTACACCAGCTGTACCATCCTCCTCTGCTACATGTTATGTGGCTCACCCTGGCTGGCTGGCTGGCTGGGTGGCTGGCTGGGTGGCTGGCTGGGTGGCTGTTAGTTATGTGGGTGGCTGGGTTGCTGGCTGGGTGGCTGGCTGGGTGGCTGGCTGGGTGGCTGTTAGTTATGTGGGTGGCTGGCTGGGTGGGTGGGTGTGTGGCTGGCTGGCTGGGTGGCTGTTAGTTATGTGGGTGGGTGGGTGGCTGGGTGGCTGGGTGGTTGGGTGGGTGGCTGGGTGGGTGGCTGGTGGGTGGCTGGGTGGGTGGCTGGGTGGCTGTTAGTTATGTGGGTGGGTGGGTGGCTGGGTGGCTGGCTGGCTGGCTGGGTGGCTGGCTGGCTGGCTGGCTGGCTGGCTGTTAGTTATGTGGGTGGCTGGGTGGGTGGCTGGGTGGCTGTTAGTTATGTGGGTGGCTGGGTGGCTGGGTGGCTGGGTGGGTGGCTGGGTGGCTGGGTGGCTGTTAGTTATGTGGGTGGCTGGGTGGCTGTTAGTTATGTGGGTGGCTGGGTGGCTGTTAGTTATGTGGGTGGCTGGGTGGGTGGGTGGCTGTTAGTTATGTGGGTGGCTGGGTGGCTGTTAGTTATGTGGGTGGCTGGGTGGCTGTTAGTTATGTGGGTGGGTGGCTGTTAGTTATGTGGGTGGGTGGGTGGGTGGGTGGGTGGGTGTGAGTGCAGGTCAGCCTGGATGGGTGGGTGTGAGTGCAGGTCAGCCTGGGTGGGTGGGTGTGAGTGCAGGTCAGCCTGGGTGGGTGGGTGTGAGTGCAGGTCAGCCTGGGTGGGTGGGTGTGAGTGCAGGTCAGCCTGGGTGGGTGGGTGGGTGTGAGTGCAGGTCAGCCTGGGTGGGTGGGTGGGTGTGAGTGCAGGTCAGCCTGGGTGGGTGGGTGAGTGTGAGTGCAGGTCAGCCTGGGTGGGTGGGTGGGTGTGAGTGCAGGTCAGCCTGGGTGGGTGGGTGTGAGTGCAGGTCAGCCTGGGTGGGTGGGTGGGTGTGAGTGCAGGTCAGCCTGGGTGGGTGGGTGTGAGTGCAGGTCAGCCTGGGTGGGTGGGTGGGTGAGTGCAGGTCAGCCTGGGTGGGTGGGTGTGAGTGCAGGTCAGCCTGGGTGGGTGGGTGGGTGTGAGTGCAGGTCAGCCTGGGTGGGTGGGTGTGAGTGCAGGTCAGCCTGGGTGGGTGGGTGGGTGGGTGTGAGTGCAGGTCAGCCTGGGTGGGTGGGTGTGAGTGCAGGTCAGCCTGGGTGGGTGGGTGGGTGTGAGTGCAGGTCAGCCTGGGTGGGTGGGTGTGAGTGCAGGTCAGCCTGGGTGGGTGTGAGTGCAGGTCAGCCTGGGTGGGTGTGAGTGCAGGTCAGCCTGGGTGGGTGTGAGTGCAGGTCAGCCTGGGTGGGTGGGTGGGTGTGAGTGCAGGTCAGCCTGGGTGGGTGGGTGGGTGTGAGTGCAGGTCAGCCTGGGTGGGTGGGTGAGTGCAGGTGTCCCATCTTACAACGCTAACTTGGTGTCCACAATATTTCTTGCCACAACCAATGTGTCTAATAGCCATCATCTTCCTGGCCCATCTTTCTGGGTCATGTTTACACCATCATTAATGTTCATCATCATCATCACTACACATACATGATGATGATGATCATGATGATGATAATGATATATTAACATTGTCATTTGAACAAGGTCAGGTACTCACGTGAGCATAAGACAACTTCTCTCACATTATATGAGTCGCCAATACAGCCGCCGCCATTAATGTCACCTAAAATAACGCCATCATTACTAATATTGTTGACTATATTTTGACCACCATCCAGGATGGTAGTGAACCACTGTGGGTGGCTGATGAGGCTCACCTGCCACAACACTAACAATACTCCAGCTACAACACACCTGGTGACGTCAACCTCCATGACGTCATCACTCCAGCCGGTACATTGCCTCAAGTAGTGACGTCATAGTCTGCAAAATGCTTTGGACAAATATCGCGGTATCTGGCAACTACCTCCTCCTCTTACGTCCACAGGTCTTCTTTGTCTTTGCAGAGTTTCTCTTCATAAAAAGCAATTCATAAATCCATATTTTAAGTTTTATTCATTTTATAAGGTGGATGTGCTAGCTGACGCTGCCGCCTGTGATGCCAATGAACCAATAATGATGATAGATAAGTCCCTTCCAAGGAGGGGCAGGAAAAGAGAGGGGGGAAAGAGCAAGAATTGTTAGAGGAAGTGAATTTTAGAGGGAGGGAAAGAGCCAGGCTTAACCCAGCTTGCATTGGAAAAATAGGTTAAGAAGGGCGGAGATGATGAGTGGAGGGCAAGGTTTTATTTTAGTTATCTATTTATTCATTTTTTTATCACTTTATCTTATTTTATTTTTTGTATTTTTATTTTAATTATTTATTTATTTTTTTTTCTTCAAGGGATACAGGAGGAGATGGATCGTATCTCTGGCCGATGGACACTGATCGTACCAAGGCGTTCCCCGCTCGGACTTAGCAGCAAGATCTATAGAGGTTTTTAGTTTTTTAATATATTGGCACTGGATGTTGTCCAGGTTGTATATTAAACATGTTACCTGGGTGATCTATTCCCAGGAGATTGTTGAAGTAATCAATCCAGTGAGTATGATGTATTTGAAATCGCTCTACTTGTCTTTCAAACAATTTCCTCCAGTAGATGTTTAGAGGAGGGATTCGTGCTCTCTCGTGAAGTTCTGTGTTCCTGATGAACTCGTGCCATTTGATGTTAAAAACCCAACGTAGAGCTTTGTTCTGAATGATTTGGAGTGCACGGATGTTGGATTTGGCTCCGAGTTCCAGAGCTGAAGGGGCGTATGTGATAAGAGGTCGTATTAATGCTTTGTAGAGGTGCAATTTGGATTTGAATTGCGCCTCTCTGAATCTATACAATTTTGCGAGCTCCGCTCTCGCAATAGCCGCTCTAGACTGTATATGTCGGTTCATTCTCAGGTGTACATCATAGTTTAGGCCCAGGACAGTGTTGATGTTTGAGATGGGAATGGGTAAATGTCGGTGTATACGGGAGTGTAGGTAGACATTAGTTATGTTGTATCTCTGACGTACATTAAAGTAGAATATGTTGGATTTTGCGGGATTTGTTTTAATCCTCCATTTTAACTCCCAGAGAGAAACGTGGTCAATTTCCTGTTGGGTTCTATTGATTAAGTGTGTGAGGGTTCTGGCTCTGATTAGCTGTGTGACATCATCTGCATATTGGAGAGTGATGGAGTCCAGGTGTATAGGATTGGGAAGATCATTTGTGTAGAGTGTGTAGAGAGTGGGGGCCAGCACGGAGCCTTGAGGTACACCGGCATTAAGGAAGAAGTAGTTTGAGTAAATGTTTCTGTATTTGATTCGGGTTTTTATGTTGCTAAGATAGTTAGAGAGAAGCTTAATGGTAGGTCGTGGGAGTTGGAATTGGGTGCTTAGTTTATACCTCAATCCATCGTGCCACACGGTGTCAAAGGCTTTTTCAACATCTTTTGTGATGAGTGCGGTCATTTTGTGTGTCCGCGTGTTGTTTCTTATGTAGTTCGTAATGATGTTGAGTTCATCTTGTGTGGTGCGATGTTGATGAAAGCCAAACTATTTGTGTGAGAGTAGGTTGTTGTTTGTAAGGTGTTGTCTAAGTCTGTTGTTTATGATTCTTTCATATGTCTTCCCAATGGACTCAAGTAGGCTGATGGTCTGTAGTTCATGGGGTCTCTGTTGGATTTGTTGGGTTTAGGTATCATTGTGGTTGTTGCCGTTTTGAAGGCCGCGGGAAAATAGCCAGAGGCTAGTGCCACATTGCCGACACTTTTATAACCCCACAGTTACACTGCCCCGCTTATTCTAGATGCTTCCAAAAACACCAGCAAAATGTTATGTTATCTTGGAGGGAATGAAATTATAGAGAACTTACAAATTTGGTGTGACCAAGCTTGAGGTGAGTGGGTATGAAGGAGTGAGAGGGTGGGCTGGAGGGGCTGGGGAAAGATGCCACATGTGCCAAGATTAATATCAGTTGCTCACCTGTAATTGCTAAATAAAACAAAACATTAGTTCATAGTATCCTAAATTACTAACCAACGTCCCTACTATTCATAAAATGTTAAATTGTTTCTGTCATGCAACGTCATGATGTGCGTAAATAACTAACTTTTCCAATATGGCGGAAACACCTACTTGCTGGCTACACATTACCCATCCCAGCCCAACACCTCCCCCAGTCCCTCCTTCCCACCAACAGCGACCTTGAGAACTGTTAAATGCCCATCTGTTTACAACCAGTGTTGAAGCTTATGTGTAAAACATTAATTTTGTCTGTATTCCGCCACCCAGCTGCCTCACTCCCTCCCATACCAGCCACGCTTGGTCCACCTGCCTTGAGCGCGTGTCGCCCACCCTTACACTGTCTTCCTCTCACTGGAAATTAATTCATTGTATTATCATTATCATTTTATTTCATTTTATTATACTTTGTCGCTGTCTCCCGCGTTAGCGCGGTAGCGCAAGGAAACAGAAGAAAGAATGGCTCAACCCACCCACATACACATGTATATACATACACGTCCACACACGCACATATACATACCTATACATTTCAATGTATACATATAAATGCATACAAAGACATTTACATATATACACATGTACATAATTCATACTTGTTGGGTTCATTCGTTCCCGTCGCCACCCCGCCACACATGAAATGACCACCCCCTTCCCCCGTAGTTGCGCGAGTTAGCGCTAGGAGAAGACAACAAAGGCCACATTCGTTCACACTCAATCTCTAGCTGTCATGTATAATGCACCGAAACCACAGCTCCATTTCCACATCCAGGCCCCACAGAACTTTCCCTGGTTTACCCCAGACGCTTCACATGCCCTGGTTCAATCCATTGACAGCCCGTCGGCCCCGGCATACCACATCGTTCCAATTCACTCTATTCTTTCCACGCCTTTCACCCTCCTGCATGTTCAGGCCCCATTCACTCAAAATCTTTTTCACTCCATCTTTCCACCTCCAATTTGGTCGCCCACTTCTCCTCGTTCCATCCACCTCTGACACATATATCCTCTTGGTCAATCTTTCCTCACTCATTCTCTCCATGTGACCAAAACATTTAAAAACACCCTCTTCTGCTCTCTCAACAATACTCTTTTTATTACCACACATCTCTCTTACCCTATTATCACTTACTCGATCAAACCACCTCACACCACATATTGTCCTCAAACATCTCATTTCCAGCACATCCACCCTCCTGAGCACAACTCTATCTATAGCCCACGCCTCGCAACCATATAACATTGTTGGAACCACTATTCCTTCAAACATACCCATTTTTGCTTTCAAAGATAACGTTTTCGACTTCCACACATTATTCAACGCTCCCAGAACTTTCGGCCCCTCCCCCACCCTATGATTCACTTCCGCTTCCATGGTCCCATCCGCTGCCAATTCCACTCCGAGATATCTAAAGCACTTCACTTCCTACAGTTTTAATCTATTCAAACTTACCTCCCAATTGACTTGACCCTCAACCCTACTGTACCTAATAACCTTGCTCTTATTCACATTTACTCTCAAATTTCTTCTTTCACACACTTTACCAAACTCAGTCACCAGCTTCTGCAGTTTCTCACATGAATCAGCCACCAGACATGCATCATCAGCGAACAACAACTGACTCACTTCCCAAGCTCTTTCATCCACAACAGACTGCATACTTTCCCCTCTTTCCAAAACTCTTGCATTCACTTCCCTAACAACCCCATCCATATACAAATTAAACAACCATGGAGACATCACACACCCCTGCCGTAAACCAACATTTACTGAGAACCAATCACTTTCCTCTCTTCATACACGTACACATGACTTACATCCTCGATAAAAAATTTTCACTGCTTCTAACAACTTACCCCCCACACCAAATATTCTTAATACCTTCCGCAGAGCATCTCTATCAACTTTATCATATGCCTTCTCCAGATCCATGAATGCTACATACAGATCCATTTGCTTTTCTAAGTATTTCTCACATACATTCTTCAAAGCAAACACCTGATCCACACATCCTCTACCACTTCTGAAACCACACTGCTCTTCCCCAATCTGATGCTCTGTACATGCCTTCACCTTCTCAATCAATACCCTCCCAAATAATATATATATATATATATATATATATATATATATATATATATATATATATATATATATATATATATATATATATATATATGAAGGTGCGGATTCCTATGCACTTTGTTCGTATTCATATACCTCCGCGTTGTACAGTTAGGTTCGGTGAAATGCTATCTGCTGGCTATATGCGCCCGTCAGGAAATGACCGGTGTACACCCCGTTGCTCACCAACGTGAGACGAAGGGTATTCGAGTGCATAGTATTCGAATAGTTATTTCCTATTAGCCAGGCCCATAGCCTAGCGGTAGCATTCCCACCTGTTGCACAGGGTTCCCGGGTTCGATCCTGATTGTTGGGGGTTTGTATGTTCTATGAAGGTGCGCGTTCCTATGCAGTTTGTTCGAATATATATATATATATATATATATATATATATATATGTATATATATATATTATTTTTTTTATTATACTTTGTCGCTGTCTCCAGCGTTTGCGAGGTAGCGCAAGGAAACAGACGAAATAAATGGCCCAACCCCCCCCCCCCATACACATGTATATACATACGTCCACACACACAAATATACATACCTACACAGCTTTCCATGGTTTACCCTAGACGCTTCACATGCCTTGATTCAATCCACTGACAGCACGTCAACCCCGGTATACCACATCGCTCCAATTCACTCTATTCCTTGCCCTCCT
The DNA here is from genome assembly GCF_036320965.1 of Panulirus ornatus. Lineage (NCBI taxonomy): Eukaryota > Metazoa > Arthropoda > Malacostraca > Decapoda > Palinuridae > Panulirus > Panulirus ornatus. The sequence goes on along the minus strand of NC_092235.1, from coordinate 8,927,333 downwards.
TTCACCCTCCTGCATGTTCAGGCCCCGATCACACAAAATCTTTTTCACTCCATCTTTCCACCTCCAATTTGGTCTCCCTCTTCTCCTCGTTCCCTCCACCTCCGACACATATATCCTCTTGGTCAATCTTTCCTCACTCATTCTCTCCATGTGCCCAAACCACTTCAAAACACCCTCTTCTGCTCTCTCAACCACGCTCTTTTTATTTCCACACATCTCTCTTACCCTTACGTTACTCACTCGATCAAACCACCTCACACCACACATTGTCCTCAAACATCTCATTTCCAGCACATCCATCCTCTTGCGCACAACTCTATCCATAGCCCACGCCTCGCAACCATACAACATTGTTGGAACCACTATTCCTTCAAACATACCCATTTTTGCTTTCCGAGATAATGTTCTCGACTTCCACACATTCTTCAAGGCCCCCAGAATTTTCGCCCCCTCCCCCATCCTATGATCCACTTCCGCTTCCATGGTTCCATCCGCTGCCAGATCCACTCCCAGATATCTAAAACACTTCACTTCCTCCAGTTTTTCTCCATTCAAACTCACCTCCCAATTGACTTGACCCTCAACCCTACTGTACCTAATAACCTTGCTCTTATTCACATTTGCTCTTAACTTTCTTCTTCCACACACTTTACCAAACTCAGTCACCAGCTTCTGCAGTTTCTCACATGAATCAGCCACCAGCGCTGTATCATCAGCGAACAACAACTGACTCACTTCCCAAGCTCTCTCATCCCCAACAGACTTCATACTTGCCCCTCTTTCCAAAACTCTTGTATTTACCTCCCTAACAACCCCATCCATAAACAAATTAAACAACCATGGAGACATCACACACCCCTGCCGCAAACCTACATTCACTGAGAACCAATCACTTTCCTCTCTTCCTACACGTACACATGCCTTACATCCTCGATAAAAACTTTTCACTGCTTCTGACAACTTGCCTCCCACACCATATATTCTTAATACCTTCCACAGAGCATCTCTATCAACTCTATCATATGCCTTCTCCAGATCCATAAATGCTACATACAAATCCATTTGCTTTTCTAAGTATTTCTCACATACATTCTTCAAAGCAAACACCTGATCCACACATCCTCTACCACTTCTGAAACCACACTGCTCTTCCCCAATCTGATGCTCTGTACATGCCTTCACCCTCTCAATCAATACCCTCCCATATAATTTACCAGGAATACTCAACAAACTTATACCTCTGTAATTAGCGCATATATATATATATATATATATATATATATATATATATATATATATATATATATATATATATATATATATATATATGCGGGAAGAGAGCACGGCATAATGTAACAATAAACTTGAAGATGAATGAAAGCTTCAGCGCTGTTGTGGTTAGTAGCGTTGCTGACTATGGACCACACATGGGCCCGCCCAACCCAGGTCTTTGTCCTGCCCTCGTGGCTGGTCGATAAATGGATGCCTGGCGTAGCTTGACGTTTACATGATAACATAGAGAGGTTATGGTACAGCCAGTCATATGATTAGGGCTTTCAGTTTCCCGTGCCGTCTCAGCTACCATGAGAAAGATAACGGGGAAATAAAAGATCAGATAAGCGGGGCCAATGAGAGCAGGTCTATCAAAGATGGCGACCTTTCGCCCGTAAGGAAGGAGAAGAGTACACCGTGTCGGCAGCTATCCCCATCCCTCGTCTATCCCACACCTTCCCATTGGTATCGGGGATGTCGTCTCTCTACCCCACCATGGGTTGTGTGGGCTGGGGGCATAACGGCCACGTACAACATACAACCTTCACCATCAGACACTACAAGTTGTAGAGTCGCTTCTCATGTGACGCTGAGGGACGACAGGTGGTCGTGTCGGTCGCTCTACCTCTGCCCTCGTTTCACCGTCGGCTTACTGGAACTAGTTATAAAATTGTCGATTATAATGTAAAGATCAATATATATGAGGGAAGTGTTGAACCTCCCTCACCAGACACAACAACTGTTTGGATCTGGCGGGGGAGGGAACTCCCTATGACGTCACGATGCCCCGCCTCCAGCCTGACGCAGGTGTGTGTGTGTGTGTGTGTGTGTGTGTGTGTGTGTGTGTACTACCTTTATGATTACTATGTGTGTCGTACGAGAAGAGAGTTCTGGTGTTGCCTCATTTCTTAACCTTTTGAATGTTCTTGTTTTCATATGGAAGGTTCCGGTCAGGGACAAAAGCCCACATCAAGGCCGGGCCTTAGTTGAAATACATAGAGAATAATGAAAGGGAAAAATAAAAGAGAAGGGAAAGTATTTACGAATTTTGGAGGAAGTGAAGGACCTCTCTCACTCTTGAAATGTATGCACACACACACACACACACACACACACACACACACACACACACACACAGGTAAGCCAAGAAACATAAAGATAAGGTGGAATTCAGTGGGATATTCATGCAATGTGATAAATCCAGGTAAGAGAGGGAGAGAAGTTGTGTATACAGTCACATACACACACATGAGAGGCCACATGAGGCAAGATAATGTGTCAGCAGGGCAGAGATGGCTGGCTGGCTGCACGTGTGGCGCTCTGATGATCATACCAGACCTGTGGCCCTCCCTCCTGACACCTCTTCACAAGGAAGAAGAGGACCCTGACCCAGCTCCCACTTCCAAAGGCACAGCAGAGTGGAGTCTGGCAGGGATGGGTGGGTTCACACGTCGTATTGACTGCCTTGGTAGACAGATTAAGATGTGGTAGCGCCAGATGGTCAGCATCATAGCTACCTTCACAGCTATACAGCGCCAACTGCAGCAGGTGGCTACCTCTGGTGGCAGGGCCTCCTCTGCCTCAAGAGGTAGGTGCCCAACCAGGCCTCAACTCCTGACGAGGGAGCTGGAGAGTCCCACCAGCCTGGCAAGATCCTGAGTGACTATGAGATCCTGGAGTGGGTGTAGCACCTCAATACACAGGGAAGGCAGCCACTGTGAAACAGGTAAAAGATTCCTTAGAGAATAACACAGTTGATATGGTAAAGAAGTCCCTGTTGTGCTACGTTCTTGATAACGTGAATGAAGGGATCCAACTTCTGCACAAGCTCTCTGGGCACATTCAACAGTACGGACTGTGATTACCGCAGAATACACATGGCAAAAGTGTATTTATTTAGCAGATTTATTTTGAAATACAAGGGACATTGTATCTATGTTAATCATTTCATAGGATAATGAAAAAGTTCCATAACTTTTCTGGAATACAGGATACAGAAATGTATCTAAAGTGAAACCGATAGTACTAACATATCTAACATAAAGATTTCTATTTTGCAGATAACATAAATATTTTACATGTAGAAATCAGTAATATCTTCAACAATATAAACAATCTGGCATCGAATCTTGCAGACTTTTCATCGAAGTTTTACACATTAAAGAAAATATTGCGTAAAGAAAAGATTTAGTGTAATTTATTATCATCATCACAAGTTGGCAGACGGACCTGCCTCAACCCGACACATATTACCATAATAAATCATCTAATTCTTTGTTAATATAGTTGTCACCAAATATGAATATAACTGCCTTCGTGTTTTGCCTTTAGATAATTATAATGTTCGATAACAAGTAAGTAGATCCGTTGTGGAAAATAATCCCGTGTCTCCAACTAGCGGTGCCGTCAACCGTGTCATGAATTATTCTTTATAGAAAATTGATATTATTCAAAGGTAAACAATTGAAAAAATATAAGAAAACAATTTATGTCTGAGTAAATATTCATTATTCTATTAAAAGTGTAAGGCAATGATATTCATATTAGATTAAAACTATATAAACCAAGACTTGGTGATCTATTATGGCAATGTGTGATGGAGGGTTAGTGTGGAGGATCAGCTGGCCTCAGGTCATCCTGGCTTCAATATGGTCAGTTAGCAGGAAGCGTCGTCGGTCACAGTAATATTACCTAAGTGATAGATATATGATAATGTGGGTTTGCATGTGTTTCCCATGGTCCTTTGTGACCAAGTTGGTGTTCCAATGTGAAGTGAAGTGTGGGGTGGTATTTTGTGTGTGAAATACTGGCAAAAATACTTAAGTACGTATATGTTCACTTATAATCATGATAATCTTACACTTTACATCCCAAAAAAGTTAGGAAATATTTTCAGAATTCAAATCTCAGAATATTCATTTGGGAGCTAATTCTTATATACCAGAGTGCCTCTGATATTAGATGTATCGGCTGCCAGTAAATTTCTTAACTTTTGTATGGCGTAAACTAAGAATACCCAATACTGCCATAAAGTGTCCATCATTTTGATTTAGTAACTTGTAATTACTTAAGATTTAATTGAATTATTCGTGATACATTGCATTGTTTTGTTATAGATATAATTAGAGTTTTTGCAGTTTGGGTCACACTAAATTTGATTATATCATATAGTATCATATATATATATATATATATATATATATATATATATATATATATATATATATATATATATATATATATATATATATATATATATATATATATATATATATATATATATATATATATATATATATATATATATACATATATATATATATATATATATATATATATATATATATATATGAAAGACGATAAGTTTGTCTTGGACGATCGCATGTTTACCAAATGGCGTCTTAGCTATGTCTCTTCATTGTATATCAAATGACTGTTTTATTTCTTTCTTGTGTCTCCCATGATAATGTGATTATTACACGAAAGTGCACTCGGGAACTTATCGTGTTTCATTAATCCCGTGGACTCCTAATAATATACTTGATCACGTGCAAAATTGTGATCCTTTCCAATGTATATATATATATATATACATTAGAAAAGCAAATGGATTTGTATGTAGCATTTATGGATCTGGAGAAGGCATATCATAGAGTTGATAGAGATGCTCTGTGGAAGGTATTAAGAATATATGGTGTGGGAGGCAAGTTGTTAGAAGCAGTGAAAAGTTTTTATCGAGGATGTAAGGCATGTGTACGTGTAGGAAGAGAGGAAAGTGATTGGTTCTCAGTGAATGTAGGTTTGCGGCAGGGGTGTGTGATGTCTCCATGGTTGTTTAATTTGTTTATGGATGGGGTTGTTAGGGAGGTGAATGCAAGAGTCTTGGAAAGAGGGGCAAGTATGAAGTCTGTTGGGGATGAGAGAGCTTGGGAAGTGAGTCAGTTGTTGTTCGCTGATGATACAGCGCTGGTGGCTGATTCATGTGAGAAACTGCAGAAGCTGGTGACTGAGTTTGGTAAAGTGTGTGAAAGAAGAAAGTTAAGAGTAAATGTGAATAAGAGCAAGGTTATTAGGTACAGTAGGGTTGAGGGTCAAGTCAATTGGGAGGTGAGTTTGAATGGAGAAAAACTGGAGGAAGTGAAGTGCTTTAGATATCTGGGAGTGGATCTGGCAGCGGATGGAAACATGGAAGCGGAAGTGGATCATAGGGTGGGGGAGGGGGCGAAAATTCTGGGAGCCTTGAAGAATGTGTGGAAGTCGAGAACATTATCTCGGAAAGCAAAAATGGGTATGTTTGAAGGAATAGTGGTTCCAACAATGTTGTATGGTTGCGAGGCGTGGACTATGGATAGAGTTGTGCGCAGGAGGATGGATGTGCTGGAAATGAGATGTTTGAGGACAATGTGTGGTGTGAGGTGGTTTGATCGAGTAAGTAACGTAAGGGTAAGAGAGATGTGTGGAAATAAAAAGAGCGTGGTTGAGAGAGCAGAAGAGGGTGTTTTGAAATGGTTTGGTCACATGGAGAGAATGAGTGAGGAAAGATTGACCAAGAGGATATATGTGTCGGAGGTGGAGGGAACGAGGAGAAGAGGGAGACCAAATTGGAGGTGGAAAGATGGAGTGAAAAAGATTTTGTGTGATCGGGGCCTGAACATGCAGGAGGGTGAAAGGAGGGCAAGGAATAGAGTGAATTGGAGCGATGTGGTATACCGGGGTTGACGTGCTGTCAGTGGATTGAATCAAGGCATGTGAAGCGTCTGGGGTAAACCATGGAAAGCTGTGTAGGTGTGTATATTTGCGTGTGTGGACGTATGTATATACATGTGTATGGGGGTGGGTTGGGCCATTTCTTTCGTCTGTTTCCTTGCGCTACCTCGCAAACGCGGGAGACAGCGACAAAGCAAAAAATATATATATATATATATATATATATATATATATATATATATATATATATATATATATATATATATATATATATATATATATTTTCTTTTTTATACTATTCGCCATTTCCCGCGATAGCGAGGTAGCGTTAAGAACAGAGGACTGGGCCTTTGAGGGAATACCCTCACCTGGCCCCCTTCTCTGTTCCTTCTTTTGAAAAAGAAAAAAAAAAAACGAGAGGGGAGGATTTCCAGCCCCCCGCTCCCTTCCCTTTTAGTCGCCTTCTACGACACGCAGGAAATACGTGGGAAGTATTCTTCTCCCCTATCCCCAGGGATAATATATATATATATATATATATATATATATATATATATATATATATATATATATATATATATATATATATAATTTCTAAGAGTCCATTTTTCCGTGAACTCTTAGGAATCTACTTGATCATGCGCAAAATTGTGATCTTTTCGAATATACATATATAAATAAAAATCCCCAGTGCATTTTCGTGCAATGATCACGTCGCCAAAAGAGATACAAGAACGAGATAGATGACGTAGAACAGTCAAGTGATATACAAAAAAGAGATGTTGCTAAGACGCCATTGTCTGCTTGCTTGTTTTTTATTTCCTTGCCTGTTTGCTTGCCTGCGTTTTTGTCAATTTTTTTCATGTTTACCTGGCTTTTTGCTTGATTGCCTGCCTCCCTGTTTTTTCATTGCCTGCTTGCCTGCTTTGTCACTTGTCTGCCAGCTTATAAGTTGCCTGCCTGCCTTTCGCGGAAATATAAATATCTGCGGGCTTTCCAGTGTACGTTTCACTAACATGGGAAGTGTAGGGGTTTGGGAGCCAACAGTTTTACGTGACAAAAGAAGATATTTACCTAAATTTGATAAGCAGGAAGACTACAAACGTACCCACCCATACTTCAGTAGTACAATAGAATGTGTGTATCACTAGAAGCTCTCAAACCCACTTTAAACACAAGAAAAGTTTGTGTACTTCGCCAGCAACCCACAATAGCAGCAAAATGTCCATAAATTCATAGGTCCTCAATTCTGAGAAGTAGTTCTTGTCTTCTCATTCACTCTTGATACAATGCATATTTTCCCCATAGGTCTGCTCCTGCGGGCATTAGAAAAGGGAGGCGTGTAGTCAGGTTGGCTCCCACACTTAAGGTGACCAATGTCTTTGATGTGAAGCATGAACGGGCGTGACCATTACCACCATATATTGGACGGGGTCACTACGTTCCCCGCACCAAGCGAATCTCTCACATTTATGATCATTTTCACTTGTCTTTTATCCTCATGTTCTGCCATTACTATCTGTTGTGATTGTTATACTAAGTACTGTGGACATTTTATTATACTTTGTCGCTGTCTCCCGCGTTTGCGAGGTAGCGCAAGGAAACAGACGAAAGAAATGGCCCAACCCCCCCCCCCACACACATGTATATACATACGTCCACACACGCAAATATACATACCTACACAGCTTTCCATGGCTTACCCCAGACGCTTCACATGCCTTGATTCAATCCACTGACAGCACGTCAACCCCGGTATACCACATCGCTCCAATTCACTCTATTCCTTGCCCTCCTTTCACCCTCCTGCATGTTCAGGCCCCGATCACACAAAATCTTTTTCACTCCATCTTTCCACCTCCAATTTGGTCTCCCTCTTCTCCTCGTTCCCTCCACCTCCGACACATACATCCTCTTGGTCAATCTTTCCTCACTCATTCTCTCCATGTGCCCAAACCACTTCAAAACACCCTCTTCTGCTCTCTCAACCACGCTCTTTTTATTTCCACACATCTCTCTTACCCTTACGTTACTCACTCGATCAAACCACTTCACACCACACATTGTCCTCAAACATCTCATTTCCAGCACATCCATCCTCCTGCGCACAACTCTATCCATAGCCCACGCCTCGCAACCATACAACATTGTTGGAACCACTATTCCTTCAAACATACCCATTTTTGCTTTCCGAGATAATGTTCTCGACTTCCACACATTCTTCAAGGCTCCCAGAATTTTCGCCCCCTCCCCCACCCTATGATCCACTTCCGCTTCCATGGTTCCATCCGCTGCCAGATCCACTCCTAGATATCTAAAACACTTCACTTCCTCCAGTTTTTCTCCATTCAAACTCACCTCCCAATTGACTTGACCCTCAACCCTACTGTACCAAATAACCTTGCTCTTATTCACATTTACTCTTAACTTTCTTCTTCCACACACTTTACCAAACTCAGTCACCAGCTTCTGCAGTTTCTCACATGAATCAGCCACCAGCGCTGTATCATCAGCGAACAACAACTGACTCACTTCCCAAGCTCTCTCATCCCCAACAGACTTCATACTTGCCCTTCTTTCCAAAACTCTTGCATTTACCTCCCTAACAACCCCATCCATAAACAAATTAAACATCCATGGAGACATCGCACACCCCTGCCGCAGACCTACATTCACTGAGAACCAATTGCGAGGTAGCGCAATGAAACAAACGAAAAAATGGCCCAACCCATCCACATACATATGTATAGACATACACGTCCATACACGCACATACGCATACCTATACATTTCAACGTATACATATATATACATACACAGACATATACATATATACATATGTACATAGTTCATACCTGCTCGTCGTTACCCCGCCACACTTGAAATGACACACCCTCCCCCCGCACGGGCACGAGGCAGCCCTAGGGATAAGACAACAATCAGTCTCTAGCTGTCACGTATAATGCACCGAAACCATACCTCCCTTTCCACATCTAGGCCCCACACAACTTTCCATGGTTTACCCCAACGCTTCGCATGCCCTGGTTCAATCCATTGACAGCGCGTCGAGCCCGGTATACCACATCGTTCCAATTCACTCTATTCCTTGAACACCTTTCACCCTCCTGCATGTTCAGGCCCCGATCACTCAAATTATTTTTCACTCCATCCTTCCACCTCCAATTTGGTCTCCCACTTCTCCTCGTTCCCTCCACCTCCGACACATATATCCTCTTGGTCAATCTTTCCACACTCATTCTCTCCATGTGACCAAAGCATTTCAAAACACCCTCTTCTGCTCTCTCAACCACACTCTTTTTATTACCACATATCTCTCTTACCCTTTCATTACTTACTCGATCAAACCACCTCACATAAAGTTATTCAATTTGTATAAATCATCACTATTAGTGATGGATTATACAAATTGGATAACTTTA